>NC_140172.1:30544833-31027333 GCF_963971535.1 Notolepis coatsorum | reverse complement strand
CACACAGCGGTTCATACCGTGATGTTTGTCAGTGTCCTCCACCACCCCCGGGGTGTGATAGACACGCCTCGACTCAATACGTGTGCGAGGCGGCTAATTGGTTGGAATTGCTCCCGAATTTCTCTTATGCCATTTGCCAAGTAATCGACTCTCACCATCTTACGGGCTGCTGACGTCCACTGACAGCCTAATATGATAAGGTCAACAAAGCTATTATCCTGACAGGCTTGTAAAAAAAAAATTAAATAGATTATGTCAACAAAACCTATAATCCTGACAGGCTAGGTGTTTAGATTCACCAAATGACCTATACGTAATTGATAAGATGTACTCGCTGAAGGGGTGAGATTCTGTATGTGCCACATAATATAGCCTATAGCCTACAGCAAAATGGCTACCGTGTGAATATGGTCAACGCGGTGTCTACACCGTTGACCATATTCACACGGTAGCCATTTTGCTCTTATGCTCAGGTTGGGATTCCTTGCCGCCCTGTACAGGGTGTATCTATTGTGATTCCAGGCATGATTGAATGTGCTGTATATGCTTAGTGGAGAACGAGCTCGCTCAGTAAGTATATAACAACAACACATACTCTGCCACAGAGCCGCAACGTATTGCCCGTGTTATTTACATAGCGGACGTCGTGGTCGTCTCTCAATCAGGAAGGATGAACATTGAACGACTTAACTCCGTTTTCCCCCGAGTGCGGTCCGTTTTATGTTTTAATGTATAATGCCACGGCCCCCGTGAGTATAGTCATTCTGTGCAACGTGTGTCACATGCAAAGAGAGGGGGGCTTATAGGCCGGCTCTAATCCAGAGATGCGTGTTGGGGGAGGGGAGGGGAGCCGAGCGGGCAGGTCCCGGCAGATGTTGCTCCCTGAACTCAAACAGGTCAGCAGGCTTTCAGTCAGAGCAGGAGCACGAGAGTTTCACCCGCGCTGCATGCGCGCCAAAGTCGTCGCCGATTACGGAGAGGGATTGAGTATTCTGACCCGGTTATATAATGGATCATGGAGATTTAAGCCATTGTGGTTGACTATTCTCCTCCCTTCTCTCTGTGTGTTGTTTCCTGTAAATAGCTATGTGTTTGTCAACGCCATTAGGGAGTGTGGGCGGGAATAGATTATATATATATATATTATAATGAATTATCGTGAGACTCGTGGGATTTGTTACCCAGACTAAACTGAGACAGAAATTAATTGTTTTGAACCAATCAGCCAGAAATACGAAAGTAAATTAAATGAAAACAAACACAGCATAGTCTGTTTCCTCTTTGAATTGTATTTATTGAATACTGCCTCTTGTTGATATGATAGAAAGGAAGAATGGAAGATGTAGATTGTTTGATTGTATCATTTTGGTAAGAATGAATAGAGGTGATGAAAATCCACTACATACTGTTATGTTGAGTTAAGTCCTGTATCCATTTTGTTGTGAAAAAGTACTAATTAGCAGTTAGCACTACACTACTTTACTCAGGCAATGTTCTTGCTAGTTGTTTCTTATACTCCATGATGTAGAGCTCTATATCTGTGTGTGTGTGCGTGTGTGTGTGTGTGTGTGTGTGTGTGTGTGTGTGTGTGTGTGTGTGTGTGTGTGTGTGTGTGTGTGTGTGTGTGTGTGTGTGTGTGTGTGTGTGTGTGTGTGTGTGTGTGTGTGTGTGTGTGTGTGTGTGTGTGTGTGTGTGTGTGTGTGTGTGTGTGTGTGTGTGTGTGTGTGTGTGTGTGTGTGTCAAATGCTGTAGCCACTGAGTTAAAGCAATAATGGCCATGGAATGGAGTTATATAATTGTACTTCCAAAGCATCAGTTCAACACATTACACAGAGTTATGCAAATCCACAAGGCCGCACCACATAGAAATAAAGAAGATGAAGTTAAGATGAAGTAACTCCTTAAATTTACACAAAGCAATTGAGATTTGCCGAGATAGACACACATCCCGAGATAGACACACAACGTACATGCAGTTCATCAGAGGAATCTGATGATATTACAAACGGTTAGATTTGATTTACAACCAAGTCGATCAATTTAGGGATTAGTGGATTTTCTTCAAAATTCAAATAAGATGAGAGTAGATTAAATGAGAGTAGAGTAGAGTAGAGTAGAGTAGAGTAGAGTAGAGTAGAGTAGAGTAGAGTAGAGTAGAGTAGAGTAGAGTAGAGTAGAGTGAGATGAGATGAGAGTAAATGAGAGTACGAGAAGAGATGAGATGAGGTGAGATGAGAGTAAATGAGAAGAGATGAGATGAGATGAGAGTAAATGAGAAGAGATGAGATGAGATGAGATGAGATGAGATGAGATATAGGCTACATTTATTGTCCCTGTAACGACATTTGTCTTGGACTCTGAACCTCATATGACATACAAGATACAACATAATAAAAAAGCAACACACACACACACACACACACACACACTGGAAAAACAATTGTTGTCTAACTTATATTTTCAAGTAACCTTTTTGCATTGCAATTTATTTTTAAGTTGAATCAACTACAGTAAATAGGAATGATGTAAACTTGATATTTAATGTTAAAAAATCAAATGTGAAAAGGTTACTTGACAACTTGGGATTTTTTGTACAGTGCTTTTTTTTGTCAACTTTTTCTCCCATTTTCAATTTTTCTCCCATCCCAATTTCGTATTGTCCAATTCTACCCTCCCCTGTCTCGAACGCTGTTAGGCCATGCCTCCCACAGGCCGGCTGCAATGTGGACGAAGCCTTGCATCACGTGTCCCCTCCGGTACACAAGGAGGCAGCCGTCGCATCTTTTCACCTGCACAGCGCGATCTCTCAGCGGCGAGGGTCTGCGTGGGAGGGACACGCCGCCCTCGTTGCTTCCTGATTCTACTGCGCAGGCGCACCAACCGACCTGTAGGAGTCGCTGTCCACAACGTCCGATCCCCACCCACCAGCTTCCCACCCCTAACACTGCCAATTGCGTTAGTATGAACGACCAGCCAAGCTGGTAGCAATGCTGAGAGCTGGGCTCGAACACAGCA
This sequence comes from Notolepis coatsorum, assembly GCF_963971535.1. Lineage (NCBI taxonomy): Eukaryota > Metazoa > Chordata > Actinopteri > Aulopiformes > Paralepididae > Notolepis > Notolepis coatsorum. Next base: position 31,024,318 of record NC_140172.1, on the reverse strand, counting down.
TCTCCTGCATTATTGGCGAGCGCCTTGCCCACTGCGCCACTTAGCCGCCCGTACAGTGCTTTTTTCAAGTAACCTTTTTGCATTGGCATTGATTATTGTATCGACCTAGACGAATAGCCAATCGTTAGTCCCTGTTAGTCCCTAGTTGCCAGGCCCGGACTGGCCATCGTATAAATATAATAATTTTTTTAAATATTTTTTTGCCAGGCCATTTTTTCTAGTTGTGGCGGCGTGATAGTTAGATAACCTAGGTGGGTGGGGAACAACCCGGATTTCACTGTCTGCGACAGAGTTGGAGAACTATCTTTCTTGACTCTCTCTCTCTCGCACACACAAATGGAGCCGTGCTGCCGCTTGTGATTGGTGGAGGCGGGACCAGGCGATACAACTGATTGACAGCGGAGGCAGCGAATGGAATGGCAGATGGCACTCAGATGCAGAATAACAGCCAGGCAGTGAGCCAGGTAGTGAGGGACTCTGGAGAGATACAGTCGCGCGAAAGTCAATTAACGTTGATGTCAAGATGGACAGTGGAAGAAAGAGAAAGGGTGGATGAGAGAGGGATAAAACAAAGAAAAAGAAAGGCCCTTACAGGAGATGCTGCTAAATCCGGCAACATTTATCAAATGTTTTCTTGCACCAAGGTCAAGGAACCAGCAGGTTAGTCAGTGATAAAAATAAACATGTGGATGTTAGCTAACGTTACCATGCAATGCATCATCTCCCCTGTCAAAAGCCTAATGTTAAATCTGCCAAGAAACAAATAAATAATTTAACCCTTGTGTCTGAAAACTAAGGTGTTATACTCTTACCATATTAGGGGACTAAATTGAAAAACGCCATAAAGAGATTATATGTTGAAATAATTTCCCACTTTCTTTTCCATAAATATTTTATTCAACTTCAGATTAAAAATGAAATACTCCCACTTTTCTGAAAGGAGATTACAAAAAACAATGTGGTGGGTATGATCGGGCTGAAGTTGAATAAACAATTTATGAAAGAGAAAGTCAAAATAATTCCAAGATAATTCAAAGATTACACACCTTTGCCACATATATTGGCTACAAACATAATCAATGCAAAGTTATTAAAAAAATAAGAATCTGATCAGACACAAGGGTTAAGTTGTTGTTCCCTTTCTAATTTCCTCAAAAACATCTAGTCTAGTTAACACATTCCCTGCCACGCACTTTCAGCATCTTATACCATTATCTGCCAGTACTGTAAGTCTATGGAGATGTTCACCTTCTTTGCAGGGCTATAACTTTTTAAATTGTATTGCTAAATTGACATTACTATGGCCCATTCAACATCGATTATCTATCGTTCAGGATGTAGGAATGTTTTACTTTTTCATTCACACATTCATACGAAAATACCGTCTAGAATATAAATATGTTTTTATCGTTTTCTGCAGTAATTCCTAGAATGTGAGATATAGGCATAAATGCATATAGATTATCAAATGTCGTTTGTTGCCGATCCACGCTATATTAAAAATTTCAACTGTACATGGTCCTAAACGCTATGACTGATCATGCACGGATGAACGGAGGGGGGGGGGTCGTTTATAATTCTGTGATCGTCGTTAAATGCTTTATGTAGTATGGGTGATATATAGATCAGAGCAGTTTGCATGGATAATAATAAACAAACAGGCTGAAAGTCACGGCAGCCTCCTCTTACCGTTGGGCGATGAGACTGGAGCAAAAATATCCCAGTTATTTGATGGGGATCGAGTCGATCCATTTCCGGTTTGTATAATACTAATACACGCCCAAATCATGTCGATTATTGAGTTATGGCAGCGATCCATATCCACGGTGTGTGGCTAGAGTCCCGCGACGATATGCGAGTGGCCGCACGCATTTAGGAGACGCACCGAGACCCAACCGGCCATTTCCGGTTTGGCAACTCGCCGATCATCCACCAGGGGGCAGTATTGAAGCGTTGCAGAATTGTGCCGAGTCCCACTGCATCAGACAAGGCTCCGTGAGGGAAATATGAATAACATGGCGAAAATATGAAATATGATCTCAATAACGTCGTACGCCGTGGATTGGCAGAATTCGCATGAACTTGAAACACGTCGTACAACGTGATTGCCGGGGAAAGTGTTAATGTGATCAATATTATTTGACAATTGATGCTTTTTGTTGGAAATTTCAGTCAGTGAGCTCATACTTTGAGCTCATAATTTTATAGTTAAAATAATTGAGACAATGCAATCTTATGTCTTCGTTGTGCATGCATGCGTGTGCTCACCACATGCGATACATGTGTCACAGTATGTGGCAGTGGCTACTGTTATTATAGTATTGTTAATGAAAGGTCTGTTATTTAATGTTTGTGTAAAGGGCTATTTTAACTGTTGATGGGTAGTGATCAGCAAAGTGAATATGGTATTGTGCTCTTGCTCTGTTTGAATAGGTGGAGAGAGTGGTTAACTGTATTATAATAGTAAATAAAAAAATATGTTGTGCTCTTGCTTTTTTCTTTTTGAAGGTGGAGAGAGTAGCATTGCTAGTGCCATAACAGTTTTAGTTGAGGTTCATAACAGTACATTGTACTAAGCAATTGTTGGCTCATTAGTTTGTGATTCACATGCACTCAAATTCATCAGAATGCAGGAAATTAAGTCTTTGTAACAAAAATTTTCCTGGTGGGGGACGCGTGTATCACTTCCGCAACGGATTTAGTTGGATTTCGGTTTCCGGGTTCGCCTGATTGGGTTCGCCCCCGCGGCAGCGGCAGAGGCGGCAGCGCGCTGCTGTGTTGACGCTCGCGGCGGAGTGGACTTGACCGCGAGGCTGGAGTTCACCTCCCCTTTCACATCGGTGCACTCATCAGTCATCTAATAATATTGGCGCGTCCCTTTTGTCAAGAATCCCGCGTCTGCTTCGCACTATAGCGTATTGTATATTAGTACATTGCATAGTATATTGTATATTGTATGGTAACAGTCTCTGGAGCGCGCCAGTAAGAAGCATTTGCACTGCAACTCGTACACCTTACTGTAAATTGTACCTCATCCCATTGCTGCGTTGCACTATAGCGTATTGTATATTGCTACATTGCATAGTATATTGTATATTGTATGGTACAGTAACAGTCTCTGGAGCGCAACAGTAAGAAGCATTTGCACTGCAACTTGTACACCTTACTGTAAATTGTACCTCATCCCGCGTCTGCTTTGCACTATAGCGTATTGTATATTAGTACATTGCATAGTATATTGTATATTGTATGGTAACAGTCTCTGGAGCGCGCCAGTAAGAAGCATTTGCACTGCAACTCGTACACCTTACTGTAAATTGTACCTCATCCCGCGTCTGCTTTGCACTATAGCGTATTGTATATTAGTACATTGCATAGTATATTGTATATTGTATGGTAACAGTCTCTGGAGCGCGCCAGTAAGAAGCATTTGCACTGCAACTCGTACACCTTACTGTAAATTGTACCTCATCCCATTGCTGCGTTGCACTATAGCGTATTGTATATTGCTACATTGCATAGTATATTGTATATTGTATGGTAACTCAGTTACTTCTATTCTGCATCGAACATTGTACATATGTCTCTATACTATTTTATTTCATACTTATCTTGTCTAGCACAGTCTCTAACAGTAACAGTAAGAAACATTTTGGATAAAAGTATTCTGTACTTCTGTATGACAACAATGTATGCCTTTCAAATGTTAAATGATAAATGATTAAATGATACACACTGAAATCTACGCTCTCTCATCCTGCTTTCCACAACGCGACAATATTATTAAACAGCAGCTCTGTCATTGAAGTGGGAAAAGTGAGCCGTATTGTATATTAGTACATTGCATAGTATATTGTATATTGTATGGTAACTCAGTTACTTCTATTCTGCATCGAACATTGTACATATGTCTCTATACTATTTTATTTCATACTTATCTTGTCTAGCACAGTCTCTAACAGTAACAGTAAGAAGCATTTTGGATAAAAGTATTCTGTACTTCTGTATTCCAAGATAATTCAAAGATTACACAAATTTGCCACATATATTGGCTACAAACATAATCAATGCAAAGTTATTAAAAAAATAAGAATCTGATCAGACACAAGGGTTAAGTTGTTGTTCCCTTTCTAATTTCCTCAAAAACATCTAGTCTAGTTAACACATTCCCTGCCACGCACTTTCAGCATCTTATACCATTATCTGCCAGTACTGTAAGTCTATGGAGATGTTCACCTTCTTTGCAGGGCTATAACTTTTTAAATTGTATTGCTAAATTGACATTACTATGGCCCATTCAACACCGATTATCTATCGTTCAGGATGTAGGAATGTTTTACTTTTTCATTCACACATTCATACGAAAATACCGTCTAGAATATAAATATGTTTTTATCGTTTTCTGCAGTAATTCCTAGAATGTGAGATATAGGCATAAATGCATATAGATTATCAAATGTCGTTTGTTGCCGATCCACGCTATATTAAAAATTTCAACTGTACATGGTCCTAAACGCTATGACTGATCATGCACGGATGAACGGAGGGGGGGGGGTCGTTTATAATTCTGTGATCGTCGTTAAATGCTTTATGTAGTATGGGTGATATATAGATCAGAGCAGTTTGCATGGATAATAATAAACAAACAGGCTGAAAGTCACGGCAGCCTCCTCTTACCGTTGGGCGATGAGACTGGAGCAAAAATATCCCAGTTATTTGATGGGGATCGAGTCGATCCATTTCCGGTTTGTATAATACTAATACACGCCCAAATCATGTCGATTATTGAGTTATGGCAGCGATCCATATCCACGGTGTGTGGCTAGAGTCCCGCGACGATATGCGAGTGGCCGCACGCATTTAGGAGACGCACCGAGACCCAACCGGCCATTTCCGGTTTGGCAACTCGCCGATCATCCACCAGGGGGCAGTATTGAAGCGTTGCAGAATTGTGCCGAGTCCCACTGCATCAGACAAGGCTCCGTGAGGGAAATATGAATAACATGGCGAAAATATGAAATATGATCTCAATAACGTCGTACGCCGTGGATTGGCAGAATTCGCATGAACTTGAAACACGTCGTACAACGTGATTGCCGGGGAAAGTGTTAATGTGATCAATATTATTTGACAATTGATGCTTTTTGTTGGAAATTTCAGTCAGTGAGCTCATACTTTGAGCTCATAATTTTATAGTTAAAATAATTGAGACAATGCAATCTTATGTCTTCGTTGTGCATGCATGCGTGTGCTCACCACACGCGATACATGTGTCACAGTATGTGGCAGTGGCTACTGTTATTATAGTATTGTTAATGAAAGGTCTGTTATTTAATGTTTGTGTAAAGGGCTATTTTAACTGTTGATGGGTAGTGATCAGCAAAGTGAATATGGTATTGTGCTCTTGCTCTGTTTGAATAGGTGGAGAGAGTGGTTAACTGTATTATAATAGTAAATAAAAAAATATGTTGTGCTCTTGCTTTTTTCTTTTTGAAGGTGGAGAGAGTAGCATTGCTAGTGCCATAACAGTTTTAGTTGAGGTTCATAACAGTACATTGTACTAAGCAATTGTTGGCTCATTAGTTTGTGATTCACATGCACTCAAATTCATCAGAATGCAGGAAATTAAGTCTTTGTAACAAAAATGTTCCTGGTGGGGGACGCGTGTATCACTTCCGCAACGGATTTAGTTGGATTTCGGTTTCCGGGTTCGCCTGATTGGGTTCGCCCCCGCGGCAGCGGCAGAGGCGGCAGCGCGCTGCTGTGTTGACGCTCGCGGCGGAGTGGACTTGACCGCGAGGCTGGAGTTCACCTCCCCTTTCACATCGGTGCACTCATCAGTCATCTAATAATATTGGCGCGTCCCTTTTGTCAAGAATCCCGCGTCTGCTTCGCACTATAGCGTATTGTATATTAGTACATTGCATAGTATATTGTATATTGTATGGTAACAGTCTCTGGAGCGCGCCAGTAAGAAGCATTTGCACTGCAACTCGTACACCTTACTGTAAATTGTACCTCATCCCATTGCTGCGTTGCACTATAGCGTATTGTATATTGCTACATTGCATAGTATATTGTATATTGTATGGTACAGTAACAGTCTCTGGAGCGCAACAGTAAGAAGCATTTGCACTGCAACTTGTACACCTTACTGTAAATTGTACCTCATCCCGCGTCTGCTTTGCACTATAGCGTATTGTATATTAGTACATTGCATAGTATATTGTATATTGTATGGTAACAGTCTCTGGAGCGCGCCAGTAAGAAGCATTTGCACTGCAACTCGTACACCTTACTGTAAATTGTACCTCATCCCGCGTCTGCTTTGCACTATAGCGTATTGTATATTAGTACATTGCATAGTATATTGTATATTGTATGGTAACAGTCTCTGGAGCGCGCCAGTAAGAAGCATTTGCACTGCAACTCGTACACCTTACTGTAAATTGTACCTCATCCCATTGCTGCGTTGCACTATAGCGTATTGTATATTGCTACATTGCATAGTATATTGTATATTGTATGGTAACTCAGTTACTTCTATTCTGCATCGAACATTGTACATATGTCTCTATACTATTTTATTTCATACTTATCTTGTCTAGCACAGTCTCTAACAGTAACAGTAAGAAGCATTTTGGATAAAAGTATTCTGTACTTCTGTATGACAACAATGTATGCCTTTCAAATGTTAAATGATAAATGATTAAATGATACACACTGAAATCTACGCTCTCTCATCCTGCTTTCCACAACGCGACAATATTATTAAACAGCAGCTCTGTCATTGAAGTGGGAAAAGTGAGCCGTATTGTATATTAGTACATTGCATAGTATATTGTATATTGTATGGTAACTCAGTTACTTCTATTCTGCATCGAACATTGTACATATGTCTCTATACTATTTTATTTCATACTTATCTTGTCTAGCACAGTCTCTAACAGTAACAGTAAGAAGCATTTTGGATAAAAGTATTCTGTACTTCTGTATGACAACAATGTATGCCTTTCAAATGTTAAATGATAAATGATTAAATGATACACACTGAAATCTACGCTCTCTCATCCTGCTTTCCACAACGCGACAATATTATTGAAGATGGCGTGACAATATTGCTCTGGCGTTGAAGTGGGAAAGCGGCAGTGAAACACAGCAGCGTGTAGCGGCGCCTTGCCGCTGCCGCCTCTGTCGCTGCCGCGGGGGCGTGCCACGGCGTGTCACGTGGCCGTCGCGGCCAATCAGGCGAACCCGGAAACCGAAATCCAACTAAATCCGTTGCGGAAGTGATACACGCGTGGGGGACCCCCCGCTTAAAAGGTGGCCTGACTGGGGCCTATATTTTGCGCTATATCTCCCGGTATGAATTATCTCTCATTCTTGTACATCTGTTGTAATTTACCTCTCTTCACAGTACTTTACTCATGTTACTTTTATCTTACATTGCAATATATCACTGTAATTGAGGTACAGCAGTGAAATATGTGCACACACACACATTAAAATTCACACTCACATGTTCTGTGCTGTTACTCATTGGCAGGGTGTCACCTGCTAATTAATGTATTTTGCATTGCAGTAGCTTTAATTTTGATTTAACTTTGATTAATTACAACATACAGAGAGGGAGAGGGAGAGAGGGTGGAGAGGGAGTGAGGGAGAGAGAGGGAGAGAGAATCTATTTACATTCCCCTGAGAAACAGCAGCATGGCTAGTTGAGGGCAACACAAACAGTGACCCTAGTTGGAGATCAGTGACAGAGTGGCCATCTGGCAAGGTTGGCAAATGCCAGAAGGGCCGCCGGAGCCCGAGCCTCGGCTGCTAAAAAATAAATAAATAAATAAGTATGATTATATTAAAAAACTATTTTGTCTTAATAATTGTCTTTATATCAGCCCTTTCATGTTTGTGCATGTTTCCTATGATGCCCTCATTGCTAACGTTCTCATTGCTAACGTTCTCATTGCTAACGTTCTCACTGCTAACGTTCTCATTGCTCGTGGCACACTCCTATGCAGAGCTGTCTCTACGCCTGTACGTCACAGCCTGCTAAACTGCTCTGCCCAGGAAAGACACAATCTGTACCAAATCCGGACATGGACCGTGACCAAATTAGTTTGAAAAAAAATGCGGCTATAACTTTGAATTGAGTGCATACAGAGTATCACAAATAACCAAACAATTAATCTTGTCTGAACATTTATGAATTATACAGTGACGTAAAAGTAAACAGACTATCTTTTCTGTGTAAGAGAACCGTACCTTTATGGCTGCGTTCATTGTCGTTTCCATGTACACAGTGAATAAACAAAGCTTTACGGACGCCATGAAATTAACCTTTTCAACAAATGTTCAGTTCTTATTCATAAAAGAGACAAAAATATGCAGGGAACAATAATCTAATATTATTTATTAAATATGTTAAGGGGAAATAATATGAGTATACTGTAGGTAGCACCGGTTAGTTTACTTCCTCTTTGGGCAGAGATGCCGTCTTTGTGAGTGAATGGGTCAAATGTGAGGAACAAATTGTAAAGCGCTTTGGATAAAAGCGCTATATGAATGCACCATTTACCATTTACAGATGAAAGTAGCTTTGGTGTAGTGTAACTAACAGCCCTCGCTGCAGTGGTTGTTGTTTGTTGTAAGGCTACGTTCAGATGAGGCTTTGGAACACGCCAACATTATGGTAAGTACAACGTCTTCTCCAGAGTAGGACAAGTAGATAGATACCAAGAGAGAGGGACTCGGCCGAGGGACACCAAGCTCGGCTGAGAGAGAGAGAGAGAGCGGCTGCATCTGGCTCGCTTTTTTCTAATGCTAGCGAGAAACCTCCTCTGCTGTTTAACCCTTTCACTACCACCCTACCAAAGGGTTAACCCTTTCACTGCGACAATACAGAAGGTTAACCCTTTCACTGCTGCAGGACAAATGGTTAACCCTTTCACTACCACACTACAAAAGGTTACCCCTTTTACTACCACACTAGTACTACATACGGTTAACCCTTTCACTATACCACCACCACTATACCACCATAACCGTCTGTAGTGTGGTAGTGAAAGGTTAACCTTCTGTAGTTTGATAGTGAAAGGTTAACCTTCTGTAGTGTGGTAGTGAAGAGTTAACCTTCTGTAGTTTGATAGTGAAAGTTTAACCTTCTGTAGTGTGGTAGTGAAAGGTTAACCTTCTGTAGTTTGATAGTGAAAGAGTTAACCCCACCTCACACTCGTGCCCAAGTATTTAGAAGTGCTTTTGAATCACCGGTATTGCGTTTCATCTCATTTATTTATTATTTGTAATAGAGAAAGGGGACACAAATATAAAATAAGATGAACTGATTTTATTTATTAAAGAGGTTAGCGAGACAGACGATACATAGACAGAGGTCACAGAGGTAAGGGAAATAATCAAAACACACATCAAACAAACAACCAAATCAAATGACAAGGTATGTAATACATGAAGCAGAACAGACCCATTGCAGTTAAAAGGCTGGGTGACAGTCGCAGGTGTGTGTAAACAACTGCGATAGAGTCCTTTGAAAAGTAGTGAGGCTGATCATTTTGTCAATTTCCAGAAGTCTTTTGCATCTCGTTCCAACTGCTGAGAGCAGAAAATTGGAAGGAGGATTGACCAAAGGAAGCGTTAACACAGGGAACATCTAGCGAGATACGGTGAGCATGCTCTGGTGTTATAGGGAGTAGATGACAATTTTAACAAGTGTATCAGATAAGGAGGAGTCAGCCCAAGGAGGGTTTTGAAAATGAGTGTAATTAATTAATTAATTAATAAAGCCAATTAATTTCTCATCAAGAGTGTACTGATGACCAATTTACAGATGTTGTCACAAGTCACAGTGATGGGCGTTTATATATATTTATAGCAAACTTAATAGTTGAGTGAACATTAATGTGATCAAGGACACTCTTGCTTGCATGCATGTAAATTACATTGCCATAGTAAAACAATGGGAGAATGGACATTTGGAATAGATAGCGTTTAGCAGAGTGAGTAGGCCTAAAGCAGGAGCGATTCCTTCTACAAGAAGCCAAGTCTTGCTTTTATTTTTGATTGAAGATGTAACAGAAAAGAAAGTGTATTATCTAACCAGATACCAAGGTATTTATACGATCTAATGATCTAATGAGTTCTATCACTTCAGTGTGCGTTCAACATTGAACTTAGGGCGAGACAGTAATAATAATAATATCTTAAATGTATATAGCGCCTTTCAGGAGACCCAAGCCGCTTAACAGGAGAGAGGGGAACAGGGAACAACATAACAACAAAATAATAATCAAAAGGAAAGAAAGAAAGAAAAAGAAAAAAGGGAAATCAGGTAATTTACAAATTTGGTGAAGAGGTGGGTTTTGAGTTGGGATTTGAAGGAGTGCAGGGATGTAGCACTACAGATGTTTGGAGGGAGTGAGTTCCAGAGGGTGGGTGCAGCAACAGAGAAGGCTCTGGGACCAACAGTCCGCATGTTGGTGGTGGGGATGGAGAGGAGACCGGAGTCAGAGGACCGCAGCCTCCAGGGCGGGATGTAGGGATGGAGGAGGTCAGCTAGGTACCGGGGGGCAAGGGAGTGAAGGGCTTTGTACAGTAGGTGATGAGGAGGATCTTGAAATTGAAGCGGGACTTGATTGGAAGCCAGTGGAGGTGGATGAGGGTGGGGGTGATGTGGTGCCAGGACTTGGTGCGGGTGAGAACCCTGTCAGCAGAATTTTGTATGTATTGTAACCTGTTCAGGGCATTGCTGGGTAGCCCTATGAGGACAGAGTCAAGACGGGAGGTGACGAAAGCGTGAATGAGAGTCTCTGCTACAGAGTCAGGGAGAGATGGCCTGAGTCTGGAAATGTTCCTGAAACCTCATGAAAAATAAAAAGATTTAAAACGGAAAAAAAGATCGATGTCATACTGTGACACTGAAATGAAAAAATATTTCATCAACTAAAATATTTAGTCAACAAAAATATTTCATCAACTAAAATATACAGTACGTCACACCCCGCGCCTCTCCCTGCCGTCTGCAAGTGGCTAATCTTGAGTTTCCGACCCCCCAGTAAGCTAACCATGGATGAAAGTCTGAGGAAAATAGAGGGTTTAATTCAGCGTGGACAGATTCATTTGCTTTCACGACTGCGGATGCAGGCTTACCTGTATGCCTGATATGTGGTGCGAAATTTGCGAACAATGACAATTTTTCTTTTTATTTTATAGATTTTCCACAAATAAGGGAAGGACTCAAATGGAGCTGCATAGTTCAGGGTTTTATTTCAAAGTACGTCTACAGACGCCAGTGTTTTGTCTCCTCGTCTGTGTTTTATTTAAAAGTAGGTCTACACAGCCAGTATTTTTTCTCCTCTTCATAAGAGTTTGAGGTTTTCCTTTGTTATAACAGGTAAAAACAGCAATAAAAAGTCTCAAATTTAAAACGGAAATGTTCCTGAGATGGAAAAAGGCTGATTTAGGAAGGCTGTGTAAGAAAACTATTTTTGGGGAAAACGCCCTCAAAGTTCTGTATTGTAATTGTGATCTATGGACACAATCAGACAAAATGAAGTAAAATAAACAACTAATTGGGTTTTTTGGATATTTTATTACCACTAGTTTGAAATAAGATATGTTAAGGAAGCAAAATATAACAAAATCGCAATATTGTTGAAAAAAGGCGATTTCGGCGGTACTGTCTCGCCTCAAGAGCCACACAACAGACCTCTTATAACCTTTTAAGGCAAATACCAGGTCAATTACAAGTGTTGGGTGCCGTTAATTTGCCTTGCCAGCCTTGTAATGAAACGGATGAATCTGTGTTGAGATAGAATGGATTCTTGGTCTGCGATTTCCCAGGATATCCCATCTCATTGTTGTGCAAAGCCTAGTGCAGGGGTCGGCAACCTGCGGCTCTTTAGCCAATCAGCTGCGGCTCCCTGCCCCCAAAAAAAGAAAAAAAATACTTTTTTTTTTTTTTTTTTTTTTTTTTTTTCTTTTTTTTTCTCTTATTTTGGAGATCGATGTCATACTGTGACACTGAAATGAAAAAATATTTCATCAACTAAAATATTTAGTCAACAAAAATATTTCATCAACTAAAATATACAGTACGTCACACCCCGCGCCTCTCCCTGCCGTCTGCAAGTGGCTAATCTTGAGTTTCCGACCCCCCAGTAAGCTAACCATGGATGAAAGTCTGAGGAAAATAGAGGGTTTAATTTAGCGTGGACAGATTAATTTGCTTTCACGACTGCGGATGCAGGCTTACCTGTATGCCTGATATGTGGTGCGAAATTTGCGAACAATGAACATTTTTCTTTTTCTTTTATAGATTTTCCACAAATAAGGGAAGGACTCAAATGGAGCTGCATAGTTCAGGGTTTTATTTCAAAGTACGTCTACAGACGCCAGTGTTTTGTCTCCTCTTCTGTGTTTTATTTAAAAGTAGGTCTACACAGCCAGTATTTTTTCTCCTCTTCATAAGAGTTTGAGGTTTTCCTTTGTTATAACAGGTAAACACAGCAATAAAAAGTCTCAAATGTTCTTTTTGTTGCTTTATAATTCCATTAATGCAACAAACTGTGTGCTATAAGTATAAAGTATAATACATCGCCAATTACTTTGGGTATGCAATTGTCAGGCGTTTTATGCTAAATGTGGGGTATGCTTGGGGATATATAATACGGTATACACTGTGTTATCTTCATTTTAAGGGTGCGGCTCCCTGAGCATTTTATTTTGTGGGAGGGGGGGACAAGTGGCTCTTTTGACAGTAAAGGTCGCTGACCCCTAGTGTGTGGAGTTCCAATTCCGGTGTGGTTTGTCAGAAATAGGGGTTACTGTTCAGTTTGGAAATTGGGCATACATTATGTATGAAGTATGTCATAAATGCCAGGGCTGTTTTTTTTTTTACCCAGCCTGTCACTGTTGGAGACGGAGGAAATACAGTGGGATCTTTTCGATTCGGCACTTTTAGATGTGTGCAATTTTTTATGGATCAATGTTTTTAAGGAAACCATTTTAATGATCTCCAAGCAGCTGCATTGAGAGTATTTGGTGCTGAAGCTTAAAAAGTGCAACATGCTTCATTGCCTGCCTGCAGAGTAGACTGGGTAACTTTACCCAACCCCCGACGGACGAGCGCCACAGGTGAGCCAAATCGATGACAGTGGCTTTAGACTAGTGGCCAAATATACTCAAAAGTATATATATAATATAAACTCCAAAGTCATGGTGTGGGCTACCCCCAAAACCTGCTTAATATGTTTTCACACATAGACACTGAGTTTGCATGTAGGCCAATTAAACGTTTATTTAAGCTTGTTACACTAAAATTGGCATTACATCCTCTTTTGAAACTGCTTGCACTGCTAGAATATGAACCTAATTCAGGTGTGACACCTTTTTAGATTTTTTACTGCATTTGACTGCAGTCAATTATGGAAATTATGTACAGTGTGCTGTAGGGTACAGTTAGCACTTAATTGTAACTAAGCTAAAAGGAAACGAGCTATGAAAGATTTGAGTCATCTGTATGCTAGTCACCACCAGTGCCGCTCAATAAAACATTCACTCACAGTGTCAAACGAGCCTAATGAAAGGAGTGACACTGTAGAAAGAAAACAAGAGGCTTGTTAGCGCAGCGGCACAATCCCAAATTAATTCCCGAGACGTGACCCTACGGGAGTTTGGAAGTACGGGCAGACAGAGAGGGTTCGGTCCCCACAGTCACCGCAACAAACAGATTCACCACACAGATCACAGATCAGCTTCAATACAACCAATTCAGGAAGTGGATTTTCCTTCAAATTCAAATGATTGAAAAGATGGCTGTCTTATCCCACCCATACTTTAAAGTAGTAGTAGATGAATCAGTGACAATGAATGAATGTTCCGTTACGAGGAAATGAAAGTGAATTGAGGCCAACCCATATTTTATTTTCTCTTTTGGACAAAAAAGCATGGATATTTAAGGAGCATAATATTAGGCACAATGATCTATGATTGTATGGATTATGATTATATGTATCTAAAGTCTCTGCTGCCACCTTGATAACAGGTGGGGAGCCTTTGAGTGGGGAGTCATCCATATCTAAGCATCTGTCATTGGTAAACTGCTGACAACACAGAATGGTTCATTCCGCAACATCAAAAACATTAATTTAGCAGATCTAACAGGCATCGACAGTTTCCCCATCATCACCCCCCCCCCATGCACCCCGGATCAGCTTGTCTCTCACGACAATGATGGTCTCCAAACTCTGCTGGACTCACTTGCCCCCCTCAAAACCCGGACTGTCTCATTCCCCCACTCTGCCCCCTGGTTCTCCCCTCTCCTACGTCTGCTGAAAGCCAAAGGACGTCAGCTGGAGCGGCTTTTCAGAAAAAACTGACTTACTGTTCACAAACAGATGCACCATACCCATATCCTCCAATACAAAGAGACCCTCTCCTCAGCCAAATCCCAATATTTTGCAGACAAAATCACTGCTGGTGCTGGGAACACCAGGGCCCTGTTCTCAGTGGTCAACAACTCACTCCTGATTCCCATCAGGAATTCCCACCCTGATTGCCATCCCCCACACTTCTACTCCAGGTTAATTCTTCAATTAAAAAATGTCCAGTTGTCCATCTCCCCTAGCTCCACATCCCCCCCTCTCTGCACCTCTCTCCTGCTTCCATCTCCCCTCTGCTGCCGATTTATCAAAACTCATCCGGAAATCCAAGCCATCCACCTGCCAACTTGACCCCCTGCCCTCCTCCCTGGTCATAGCCTCCCTCCCTTCTCTCTTGCCCCTTATAACTGCACTCATCCATTCCTCCCTCACCTCTGGTTCTGCCCCATCATCTCTCAAATCCGCTGCTGTAACACAGATTCTAAATAAATCATCTTCAATAACCTCCGTCCCATCTCCAACCTGCCATTTCTCTCAAAAATCCTGGAAAAAGCAGTGGCTTCTCAGATTCATGCTCACCTCTCCAACAATAACCTCTATGAACAGTTCCAGTCCGGTTTTGGCCCCCGTCACAGCACAGAAACAGCCCTCCTCAAAATCACCAATGACCTCCTGATGACAGCTGACTCCGGACTATTATCCATCCTCATCCTCCTCGATCTGAGCGCCGCATTTGACACCATATCTCACTCCACCCTCCTTAACCGACTACCTTGGAATATCTCACACATCTGGTTTCATTCATATCTCTCTGGCCGTACTCAGTTCATACAGTTAAAAGCATTCACATCCCATCCACCCTCCTCTCCTCCGGTGTGATTGTAAATTAACTGTTTTTAAATTGTTTTTACGGCGACCTTGAGTGCCCTGAAAGGCGCCTTATAAATAAAATGTATTATTATTATTATTAGGTAATAAATTACCACCTTCTACGCATGCACTACCTGCCACAGAGTCCTTAGTCACCATGGCAACCACTCACCGTACAATTCCCAGCAGATATCGTAATTAATTTTAAACATCTTTAAAAGTCACATTTAACCTCAAGATTGAGTAGTTCTACTCAACATAAAATCACATCACATTTGATTGTTTTCTCTGAATGTTTGTTCTGTAGCAAGTGGTTTCGTAGTTGTCGCCATATTTAGTCTTTTTTTTTATCCACTTTTTCTCCCATTTTCTATATTTTCTCCCATCCCAATTTCGTATCATCCAATTCAACCCTCCCCTGTCACGAACGCTGTTTCTTGCCTCCCACAAGCCGGCTGCAATGTGGACTAAGTCATACATAGCACAAGTCCCCTCCGGTACTTGAGGTAACAGCAGTCGCATCTTTTCACCTGCACAGCTCGATCTCTCAGTGGCGAGGAGTAACGCGTGGGAGGCTCACGCTGCCCCCGACACTTCCTGATTCTACTGCGCAGGCGCACCAACCGACCTGTAGGAGTCGCTGTCCACAACGCCCGATCCCCACCCATCAGTTTCCCACCCCCTAATACGGCCAATGTGTATTAGTACGGACGACCAGCTAAACTGAAAGCAAATGTGGAGCGCTGGGCTCGAACAGCCGAGCCCAGCGTCTCCAGATTTCGCGGCGAGCGCCTTGCCCACTACGCCACGTAGCCGCCCGCTGGCCATATTTAGTCTTATGGATTTTGCCATAACTGCCACAGTCAAAACTGCCACAGTCTCCTCATTATATAGATTCATTATATAGACTTATATAGTCTCTGATTATACAGTATGACAAAAACTCTTAAGATATTAATAGAACCACTTCCATGCATGGAGAGTGGCTGGGAGCCAGAGGAGACTGACAAGGCTACTTACTACTTGCTTAATCATGATGATAGGCACTAGGGTAATAATGACAACACTATACATTAGTGTACTGCTCTTAAAATAAAATGTCCATGTCCAAGAGTGTTTGAGACAGCCAGTACAATTGCAATCAACTCCGGATCGAGTCCAAGGCCTGTCTCGAATGCTACAACGCTGCCTGAAAGTTCTGCACTCTGTCTTCCCACCTACAGTGCAGTCAGTGCCTACTATTTCAATGTTTCTTTAGTTAAATGGTTCTCAACCCTGGGGGTTGGGACCCCTAAAGGTGGTCGCAAGAGGATTTTGTGGGGTCGCGAAAATATATACATTTTGTGTCTTTTATACCTATTCTTATGTCTGCACTTTATGCATTGTCAACTGTATGCTGATTTTATGCCTATATTAATTTTATGCTATTTGGGGCACTTTGGGCTGTGGTCCATGTGTGAAAGGGGCTATATAGATATATAGTTATTATTATTTATTATTATTATATTGTAAAAAAGAAATATTATGCATTGAAATGTCTGAATGACATTGAAAACCTCAATTGTCCTTTTCAAGAATAAATAAAGATTTCATCATCATATTTATAATCCTTGGTACAGATGTTTTTTTTTCTCGTGAAATAAATAAATAATTCTTAAGCCTAAAGCCCCAATTATTAATCAAGTTGAATAGAAATAGAAATAGTTATTTTGTGTCAAAGGTCAAAGTTCACCATTCTGACTGGCTTTGATTATGTTGGGGGGGGTCGAGAACAATTAGCATCCCTCTGATTTTAGAGGTCACAAATCAACAAGTTTGAGACCCAGTGCTCTTGTCTCTCCCTCCAGCCGTTTGTTTTATAGCATGTAGCAGTTTCTACTTGAAAGCTGAAAAGCACAATTTCAGCCATATGACACATTTATTGGAATCTTCCTCCCAGCGTAATACTAGATAAATCCAGTTTCTTATGAACTTATTCTCTTTTATCTTTTCACATCATATTAAAACATACAAAAGTTATAACACAGGACCTGATTATACTGTAGTGAATTTAGGGGGCAGCCAGGAATCGGACGCGGATTTCCCAGACCACAGGCAACAGCGCTACACGATCAACCAAAGAGTCCGAGTCTAGGCATCCATGGCCGATTTATGAGACACTGACTCACTCACTCAACGAAGTCCTACCACTCTGTAGAGTTAGTACTGTAGCAATACATGCAAATGTGAGTGTTGCTTTAAGAGAGCGATTCAGGAGGGTGAGTTTTGGGGTCTCACGTGAGAATACTGGAGAGTTCTGGAGTAACAGAGGAGAGAAGGAGAGCTAATTTCCTACATTTAAGTTTTGTACCAAAGTATCGTTACGGATATCATTACCCTGGTCGCTCGCCATTGTAATTTTGTATTGGTATGAAGGAATAAATATACCCACAACAAAGTTATCTCTATATATAGCTAATCAAGAAGTAGATTGCAACGCGTATGGCTATAGTATTGTACTGTTACAGTAAGTCTCAGTTAGCACTCTTGGCGGGTTCAGCTAAAACCGCTGTGGGATTCGGGAGTGAAGAGGAATAATTCAAGGCCTTTCATTGCCACGCAACAGTTCTATACTCTCTGTGCGTCAGCCCGAAGACGCAACTGTGACTGGCTGTCGTAATTAGAAAAGGGAACTCACTTCCTGTTGTTTGTGATTCAAAAGGAGGTGGAGCTGCCCTAAATCGGGCCTTGCTTGGTCCTCCTGGGACTTGATCTAGTATCCGTGTTCCTCCTCGGAGGGCCGGCGAGGGCCGTGGGCCCAATCACATGGGGACTTCTCCCTTGCTGACAGGGTTTGTGGAGGCTAATTTTACTATTAAAAGGATGTTGATGGTGTTTTCTCTCCGAATTCTTTCTTGGAATTCTCTAACTCCATAGCTTTCAGTGCCATGTAACCACATCGTCATTAGAATGTTCAGATTGTACACATCAAATGATTAAATGTTGTTACAGACAACTGCTTCTGGAATGTGCACATGCATTTTGGGGGCACAGGGGGCTCAAGCAGGCGGAGGGCACTCCTGCAAGTAGTGTGGTGTAATGTTTAAATTTTTTATTACAATTTCTTATTAATATGGTACCTCCTTTTTGATGGATAAACTAGAATCTTTATAAAATAGCTAGAAATTTGCTAGAAAGGTGTGCTCAGTAGAGTGAAAATCTCCACCAGGTGGTAGCATATTAAAAAGGTCTGCCAGCCAGCTATCAGAATGAGACATGAAAAGGTCTCAATCAGGTCTTCCAGTGTCTCAATAATAGTTAACCTCTTAAGCCCTAGCAGTCCGGTACCGGTACAAGATTGATATCACGCCATAAATCTACAAAATGTATCAATTAATGTTGTGTTTTTAATTTTTTTATGTAGCCAAGAGTAAAGACCATAACCCTGTCAAAACACCAGTCAAAGTGTATATTTTCAGCACTACATTTGTTTACCAATGATTTTAATTAAGTGTTATTAGTGAAATATGAGTTTATAGAAATCTCAGCGCATCGAATCAGAAAAAGGCGCATATTGGCGCAAGGACTTGGCGCAACCTAACTTGAGTGTAGTCATTTGAGAGAAGAGACCCAGGGCTTTCGATTGTATATTGTTGTTATTTTGTATATTGTATTGTAACATTGTTTATTGTATAGTATCTTATGTTTCTGTATAGTATTTTATGTTTCTTGTATAGTATTTTATGTTTCTTGTATAGTATTTTATGTTTCTGTATAGTATTTTATGTTTCTTGTGTAGTATTTTATGTTTCTCTTTTATTACCTGTGTGATTTATATTCCACTACTGCACCATAAGTTTGAGTCCCAAATCTCGTTGTATGCAAATATAATGATAATAAAGTCCAATCTAATGTAATCTAATCTAACTCTATGATTCATTCATGTGTCCAGTGTTTGACTCTGCTTCTATAGGGTTTGGGGTACCATGAATATTTAAGGTGCAACACTGTTCATCACAGAGCTATTTGATCCTTTTCGAGTCCATCAATTTACTTTGATTTTGGCCAATATTCGAGATATGGGATGGGAACCTCCAAACATCAGATATAAATGTCAACATTTGGAATAGACTAAAAATGAATTTAATTAGGAAGTTTTGCATGGTCATCCTTGGGCTAATGATTATTGTATGTGAACTTGGCATTAATTCATTATGGTATAGACAAAGTTTATGAACTTACTGTCTCATAAAGAATAGTTACAGTGCTGAACCTTATGTGAAGTATAATTTAAACAAAAGACAATTATTACATCCCTGTGTGCACAGATACAATCAGGAACATTACCACTAGCCCTGGAGATGGGCACGTTTAATGCCACCCCAGAGGAGGACAGACTTGTTTGGTGTGTGAGCTACTGTAGGCGAAATTGAGAATGAGGTTAATTTTTTGTTTTACTGTCCTGTCTTCGAGGATTTAAGGGGTGTACTTTTTAGTCAAATATCCTCCATTTAATATGAATATGAAGTTGTGTTTCAGGAAGGGAACTTCTTTTGTAGCAGATTTTATTTGCCAAGCTTGTAAGTGAAGGCAGAATACTTTGTTTAAACTGAACTGTAATCTGTATTTATCCTCTTAACACACAGTACATTTCGCAGAGTAAATTTAACTCAAACTGAGTACATTTTACTCAGTTTGAGTAAATTGACTCAGTTTGAGTAAAAGTTACTCGAAATGTACTGTGCAGGCGCCCCCAAAATTGGCCATTTTAGTTTTCGTCTTTGAGGACTGCATACTTTTTTTGCAAACCAAAATACTATACTTTATACCTATACCACATGCATGAGCCTGGTCTCTTTTGAAAGATGACATTTTGAAGTGTCTGATACAATAAGGAAAACTCACCTTTAGTGCTAATGAAATAGAGTAACATAGGTCTGAACTTGAGTTGTAGAAAAACTTTTTTCTGTAGTAGTTAGTATTCCAGAAGTAGTATTTCTCCACAATGGCTGAAAGCTTAACTCCCGAGATCCATAGCCTGAAGTCTTATTTAGTACATGTCCGAATTTCATAAAGATCCGTTCAGAAATGAGTCATTAGAGGTGATTTTGGTAAACGGTGTAAAAAAAACGCAGTTTTCTCTTAGACTTCAATTCATTCTGCGTTTTTTCTCTTCCTCAAGTTTCAAGTTTCAAGTTTCTTTAATAGTTGTCATACAGAAGTACAGAATACTTTCATACAAAATGCTTCTTACTGTTACGCTCCAGAGACTGTGCTAGACAAGATAGTATCAAATAACATAGTATAGCATGTAATTTAGAAGAAGAAAATGAGGTCACAGTGTTCGGTATAGACATATGTACAATGTTCTGAGTTACCATATAATATACAATACTATGCAGTGTACTAATGTACAGTACTATATAGTGCAAAGCAGAAATGGGATGAGGTACAATTTAGGTACAATTTACAGTAAGGTGTACGAGTTGTAGTGCAATCCTTCATCAATAAATATAAAGTGTGGGGAGTGGGTGCTACAGTGTTTGTTTAAAGTGGGTGTGTGCTATAAAGTGTGTGGAGTGGGTGCTACAGTGTGTCTGTTTAAAGTGAGTGTGTGCGTGTGGATGTGTGTGCTATGTGCGTTTGGTGGTTGTTGTTGTGTAGTGTTCATTGTTTGTTTAGCAGTCTGATGGCCTGGGGATAGAAGCTTCTTCTGAGTCTTTCTGTGCTCGCCTTGAGACTCCGGTATCGCTTGCCTGACCGCAGCAGTTCAAAGAGGCAGTTGTTCGGGTGACTGGAGTCTTTAATGATTTTCTTAGCCTTGCCCTTGCAACGCTTGTTGTAAATGTTCTGGAGGGTGGGGAGCCCCCCTCCAATTGTGCGTTCGGCTGAACGTGTCACTCTTTGTAGTCTGCTTCGGTCTTGTGCAGTGCTATTCCCAAACCAGGAGGTGATGTTGCCAGTCAAGATGCTCTCTATTGTACATGAGTAGAAGTTCTTAAGGATCTTCTGACTGACTTGGAACTTCCTTAGGCGCCTGAGGAAGTAGAGGCGTTGTCGTGCCTTCTTCACAACACTGTCAATGTGTGTGGTCCATGTCAAGTCCTCGGATATGTAGGCTCCGAGGTACTTAAAGCTGTTGACTCTCTCAACCGGTGCCCCGTCGATGCTGAGGGGGCTGTAGTCCTTGACCCCCGACCTCCTGAAGTCCACAATCATCTCCTTTGTTTTGCTGACGTTCAGGGAGAGGCTGTTATCCTGGCACCATCCCGCCAGGACCTTGACCTCTTCCAGGTAGGCCCTCTCGTCGTTGGCAGAGATCAGGCCCACCACCACTGTGTCGTCAGCAAATTTGATGATTGTATTGCTACTCCGCTGAGCCACACAGTCGTGTGTGTACAGGGAGTAGAGGAGGGGACTCAGAACACAGCCCTGGGGGGCCCCTATGTTGAGGGTGATGGATGAGGAGGTGCAGTTGCCTGCTCTCACCACCTGGGGTCTGCCAGTCAGGCTGTTTTCACTAGTGACTTTTCACCTAGATCCCTGATTCGTACATCCCCAGGTGGGGTATCACTGGAAAGCCACACTCATTGGCTACAACCCTGTCCAATTATTTTCGAGATCGCCAAATGATTGATGGAACTAGCGGCCCAAGAGTCAGGAGTGGTATTTGCGCAATACCATGTACTTTGCACAAGCTTCAAATATCGGCATGTCTCTCGAGAACCGCTGAGCGGATTTGGTCACCTGAAAGGGCTATCGACAGGCAACAAATGGGGCTTTAATTCGATATATATATATTGTATTACAAAATATGCACACCCGAGCCACTAGTGGTTGCCAAAGTGCCGGTGGGCAAATCGTCCTCAAGAGGGCCCACATGTGGGCCCTTGCAGCTTAAGAGGATTTATGTAATGAAAATAATGGAACATTGCAACAGTATTTTTGGTGTCTTATAAACCCATGAGAGTTGGGCACTTAATGTGCATGATATGGAAATAAAATAATCAATCAATCATTTAGCTTAATGTTTGTGATGGTGATGTTTGTGATGGTGATGGACGACTATGCTTGCACCTCATGGTACCAAAGCACCTCAAAGGCGCTAAAAACAAAATTACAAACATCTCAAAACAAACTGGTCAGACTACTGCTTGACCTTACTCCTAGAACCCACCTCACCCCTGCCCACTTTGACAACCTAGGATGGCTTAGAGTAGACGACAGAGTACAGCAACTTGCAATGGGCCTGGTCTACAAGATACACTACACGACCAAGGTACCCATGTATATGTCAAAATTAGGGATGTCCGATATTATCGGCCGACCGATATTATCGGCCGATATCGGCAGTAAAATGTGATATCGGAAAATATCGGTATCGGTTTAAAAAAAGAAAAAAACAATAACAATATTTGTTATATATATATCCAGTGAAATGATTAGTTACCTGAAATTATTCCGTTTTTTGGGGTGGGAAACCCTGCATATATCGGTATCGGTTGATATCGGTTGATATCGGTATCGGAAATTAAGAGTTGGACAATATCGGAATATCGGTAAAAAAGCCAATATCGAGCATCCCTAGTCAAAATACTTCCCAAAGGTCAGTGAATACCACGATCACAACACCAGAGGGAACTCCACAAATCATGTTAAACCCAGATTCGGCTCAAACAAGGGACTAAACACGTTTTGCAATTATGCCACATCAATGTGGAACGCCCTACCCAAAGCTGTAAAGGAATGTGAATCACTACCCACTTTCAAAAACTCTCTCAAAGAACACCTACAGGAGACTGCAATTCGAAACTGGCCCATGTGAATGTCCTAACCCAACCCCCTCCAATGTACAGTAAATGACCAAGTCACCCCCACCCCTCCTGCCCAACCCCCCCCCCCCCCACCCACCCCACCCCACCCACCGAACCACCTCCAATGTACAGCCCCCCCCCACCCACCCCACCTACCCAACCTCCCCCAATGTACAGTTTTTACGTAAAATGTATATACTCTTTTCTGGACTCTTTTTGTATCACAAACAGTACTGTATTTGCAAATCTGGTATGTCATAAATGTATAGATGTAGCAGTACTGTATATCTGTATGTCATGTATGTCATATATGTCCTGATGAATTGAAAATGGGGGACCCTGATGTAAACAAGACGAAAGTCTTTCTCTGGTCTGCATCCTCTTAACAATTGTGTGTATTGAGCTGTAGGCCTACTGTATTGTACCCATTCTGCAATCTGTTAATAAAGTTTTCAATCAATCAGCACCAGCAGGCTCTAAAATTCTGTAACGTGTATCAATTCATTATACATTTTATAGCTTGGCTTTCTTTTGCATCTAGCAGCAAACCACACAGGAGTTGTGTGGTGGGTGGTTGTGGTGATTTAGTGGCTTAACCTTTGCTAACCATGCCTTCAGACTGTAGTGCATGCATCAATGTTAGACAGGATATACGGTACACACTACACACATAGTTGTTTACAACATACATATATCCCGATTCCCCACTGGCATGTATCCATGTATAGCTTTAACTAGGCTTGCCTAGTCTCGTTTTGATCCTTATATCCTCCACTATACCAAATAGCACCTCCCAGCTGTTTTTATTGTATATCCAGACAGCGCTCCTCTCTCCACTTTTGTAGTAAGCTGTTTATTGTATAATGATGTTTGTGTCCTTAATCTCACCATCAGAATGCCTTTTACCCCCTTTTACTGAGTAATCCAACAAGTACTCACTCTTTTTTCAAAAGTATCTGTAGATACTGCTCACTACAGATTACTGTGATATAACGTATTACAGTAACCAAATCTTTGTAATATACTGTAAACCAAACTTAAATATAGCACATTTCATATGGCACATATGCAACACAACAAGCAAAGCTTTTGAATGTAAGTGCATGACTTGTAAGTGTATGGCAGTCTCACAGAATATGTTCATGCTTGTTGTTGGAACAACTAAATGAATCAAGTTTGAAGGGCGAAGGGATCCACATGTGATCTTTTACTACTAGGGCTGGTATTTAATCTCATCAGTGTCAGTGAGCCAATAAACATGTTTGTTCCCAGGTGTAACATTTCTTCTGTTCGACCAATATCCCAAATCATCCCAAATTTAACAAAGCCTCAGATTGGCTCAGACAAACATATGTGTGACACACACATAACTCAGCAAAGTAAGGTTTAAAAAATGTATGGTTTTGATTGGTATTGGTATGTGCACTGGTATTGGACATTTTCAAACAATACCCAATACTGTGAAAGCAAGCAGAAGGTATCTGTAATCTGATATGTATAGTGATTACCATGTAACCTGATAACAGTTTTTCCATATAATGTAAATAATTTAGTGCTGTCAATAGATAAAAAATAATTAACTAATTAATCTCACAATTTTCTGTAATTAATTTAGATAAAAAATAGCATTTTTCTACATGATGTGAAAATCTGCATCAAATATATACCTAGGTAAATGGAATATTGCTCCACTTCTACAAGGGCTATTTGCATATTATTGGTATCTAAGTACATCTATGGACCTCAGGGAATGTATTCACAGTGTCAGAAATATTGTGTCTATTACTAGGCTTGCTTAAATTGTGATGCAACAAAGAAGAATATGAATTATGATTTTTCTTTGCATCTTTGACAGTGAATAACACCATGATAATAATGACCAAACTTAAAAAACTGCCACTGACCTCGTTCAGTACCCTCTTGAGATCATGTGTAAAAAAACATCCAAGGAAATGAATAAAGGGAAGATGATAAAACCGAAGGTTCTGTAGATACAGTACTGAATTCTCCCATCCGGACCAATGCAATTTGAAATATTATTTTAGAATATAGAATAGATGCTTATACATTACCTTATTATAGCCAATTCGCACATTTATATATATATACATATATTATCTTTTAAATGCCCGAGTTCAATTTGGATTTAGTATCACCAGGCGTGCATAAGAACAGATAATGGGGGAGCTCCAGTAGCTCACCATGTACCTCGACGCGAAAGCGTCGGGGAATACCGTGCTGCGTCACGGATCTGGTTGACTCCGAGTTCGATTCCCGCACCCGCCGTCATTTTCCGAATGTCTTCCCCTGTTCTCCCTCCCGTTTCACCCTGCATCTGTCGGTCATGCTTGACCAGAAAAAAAAGCGAAAAACGCTAAAAAATGAAGTTTAAAAAAAAAAAAACAGATAATGATATCTACTGTAATCTAGTGTACTTTTTTATTTTCCCCACAGTGCAACCATTTTGAAACTAATTTCAGATCTAATTGTTCCTACATGCTAACAATAGGGAGGAGAAACTAACTGCTTTTCAATATTTGTCAAAAACGTTACCTTTTGTGGCTTATTATCGCGAATAATAAGTTATTGACATAATTCATAATTCAACTCTGAACTTTGAACCCCCATAGAACTTGCCAGGAAGTGTAGTTCGGAAAAATTCCAACGCTGGTCGACAGCTATCCATGTCCTCTACGAAATGGCCGCAAAAAGACTACAATTCCCATGGTTCAAAATTTCCATTTTCGTTTCAAGCTTGGAATGGACGATCGAAAATCGAAAACTTTAAACTATCTTTCAACACTTTTAACCTATTGCTAAACTAACGTATTGATGATAATATACATTCTACATGCTTTTGTGACATGTTAGTGATGTTAATACTTGAAAACGTTTGATTTTAAAATCGCTAATTTTTGGCATCACTCTGAAAAATATGGATCTATGATCATAATGTCATTTAGGGGTCGGTTAACAGTGGCGGCTCGCCACTAGGGGCGCTCGGGCGCCGCCCCCCCCTCAGGCGCCTGGTTATATGAGAGAAGAACAAGAAAAAATATTTTTTTGTTTTTTGTTTTATAGCCCTATAAATAATATAAACATGTTTAAAATGAATAATATTTACTCATTTTAAGTATGTTTGTGTTTCCAATGCACAATATAATGTTAATATATAAAATAAAAAATACTCGTTTTCCTGAACAGGAAGTGACTGACTTTTTTTTTATTTTTTTTTATTTCTCGGCCCGGGCTAGACGCAATAGTGCTCTGAGTGCTCGTCACTGTTTGATCGCTGTATCCGTCGCAGCCAATCAGTGCGTAACGCGTTGTGCGTTGAAATATGACTATTATGTTGGAATCCGGGCGCGATTTGAAGCGGTCTAGGCAGCAGCGTCAAGAATTTCTGTAGCCGCATTTCGTGGAGACGCTCTCTGATTGGCCGACGTCAGTTTTTTTTCCGTAGCAGCATTTCGCGGAGACGATCTCTGATTGGTCGAATCCAATTTCTATGTTCCAATTCTAGCTTGGTGGTAGAGATAGTTGTGTTGTTGTGACTGAGATGCTATTTGTCTTAGAGCGTGACTGCAAGTTCTTTCGACGGTTAAGCTTAGGCACTCTTTCTAAGTTGGTTAAGGTTAGAGTTTGTCTTAGAGCATGGCGATAGAACACCAGGTAGTTTGCAGTCTGTTCGACGCGGAAATGGACAAAGAAATCAAGTACTGTCTTGTTGTGGTGCTAACAGCTAACAAGCTATATGGCGGATCGGATGCAGTCTGGACAGTGGACAGTGGTCTGGATATACATCATCAACAGCGGATTATACACTTTATCAAGCCCACCACGTTTCAATTAAACAAAGTGAGTTTATGCTGTTGTGAGATGCAGCTATTTGTTGTTATCTCACACAGTACTTGTTGGCTATAAGCTATATATGGATGCAGTGTGGAGGGACATGCACAATGGACAATGCCATGGAGTGGATATATACTTTATCAAGCCCTGCTGCCTGCTCTGCTGTCAATTTAACAACAACAACAAGGTAGATTTGCAATACTCTGTCTTAGCTGGTGAGTCGCGATCTTTTTCTCTCTCTCTCTCTTCTCTCTCTCTCTCTCGCTCTCTCTCTCTCTCTCTCTCTCTCTCTCTCTCTCTCTCTCTCTCTCTCTCTCTCTCTCTCTCTCTCTCTCTCTCTCGCTCTCTCTCTCTCTCTCAGCCACTCAGCTAACGCTTCTCTCTCTCTCTCTCTCTCTCTCTCTCTCTCTCTCTCTCTCTCTCTCTCTCTCTCTCTCTCTCTCTCTCTCTCTCTCTCTCTCTCAGCCACTCAGTTCTGTATCGTTAGTGGCTTAGCTTGGCATCGCCTTCTGCACTATCTCGCGTACGTGCACGCGTACTGAATAAACCACAAATGTACCTCTAATACCAGTATTAGTCTGACCACACCCCTCATCAGCTTACCTTCATAAGCAGGTGTGTGGTCACCTGCTCTCCTCCTTCTCGCTTTCACCACAAGGAAGAGGTGCCTCGGTAGATCCCCACACTTGACACCATGATGGAAGAAATTGGATTAGGAACAGCTTGGGAAACAAGGATACGTTGACATCATATCTTTATTTTCTCTCTCACTATTTTCGAGAAAATACGGCGATATTGTCTTCGTACTGGAGTGTCTAGAAGATGATGATCATTCTACAAACCCTCCACCGGTTTTCGTATTGGGAGCACGCCGCTGCATGCTTCTCAACTGCAGTTCCTTGCTGTGTTTGTTGGGGTGAAACCTGTCAGGCCACAGCTGAACTGTCGGACATGCCGCTGTTGTGAGGAGCGGTGCGTTCCAGGTTGGGTGAGTAGTGTTTGCTGGCGGGCTCCACTTGTCTGTTAGTGCTATGGGGGCTACTAGACAAAGTTTATGGAAACCGGCCCCAGGCTAGGGTCCTTTGTTTAGCCGTCTAGGCGACAGAAGGCCTTGGTCTGGCGACCATTATAGTTTTAACTAGTGGGCCGCGACCATTGACACTGGTGATCCCTGTGTGTTCTGGACGAGTGGATTCTCTCTGTCACCGTGTTAAGACCCCATCTTTCATATCCAAATGAGAGTATTCCTTCACGAGGGGATATGTGCATGTAATGTGCGATAGCGGCAGATTCATGTTCAAAGTCAGCTATACAGGCCAGTTGGTACTGTGCTGATTCCGCCGGACGTGGTAATATCACCGTTGTGAAGCGGTGTTGACGTCTTGTTTTCTCTTTTTTCTTAAAAAGTGAGGAGGGTTCAGAACGGCGGCCTGTCTGGGTGAGTGTTATGTCATTGTTTACATGTTCATAGCTTACGGTTAGCCGGTCGGTGGCCTGGCGCGGGGTAGCTTGGCTTCTCGCGCGCCGCCGGGAGCTCGCTCCTGATCGCGTGCGTCGTAGATCGGCGTCTCGCGAGCGGAAGCGATAGCACCCGAACGGTTGGAGCAGCCGTTAGCTTGATGCTATTCTGTTGAACGTGCTTTGATTTTTAACATGTTTTACACTCTTGACCACGACGTCATCCTTGACAGGGGATGTTCGTCGACCCTGCCTGAGCCTAGACGGGGATTGCGTCAACAAAGAGGACTGTAGCGACTGGTGGAGCGGCGACGCTGCCCGGATCGAACAACACGGGACGGCTGTGTTCTACGGTGGCTTGTGACTGCACTTCGCTGATCTGCGTTCCGGGCAGGTACGGGGTTGGCCAGACCCCATAACACGTCTTCTGGTTTTACCTTGCTAAATGTATTGTGAATAACGGTGTTTTTTCCCAAAGCGTGTGTTGTTGCAATGCATTTGAGATACGTTGCGGGTTGTGTGTGAGCTGTTTTTGTCACTGGCAGTTAGCTTCTCCGTGCAGGTCGTGATGTATTGATCTGGTTGTTGTGTGAGAAACATCATGGTGTTTATGTGTACCGTGTACTCACTACTAAGGCAACTAACCTATGAAGCTATGCTTGGTGACGAGTGAGTAAAAGAATGTTCTTTCTCAGACTGTAATGACAATGAACAGTGAGTTCACACATTAACAGGTTTTCCTGTTTTAACTGGCCGTATTGAGGGTAAAATAGGAGGATTGTGTTTCCCCCCCCCGGTTCCCTGGGGACTTTATCACCTCCTATCAGACATGTTGTGCATTAATTGTGTCTTTTGTGTGGTAGGGATACGATGTAACTCTCAGCTTGATTGCTGAGGTTGTGCTAAATCTGCTGGAGAAACTTATTTCCTAAAGGGAAATTGGTTTGGTTGCTGTCATGTGTGCTTAGCAAGGCCTGTGGTCGATACTAATCAAGAATGATGTATTCTCTCATTGTGAAAAAAACGGCGTTCCTCTGTTGAGTGTTTTTGCCATTTTTTGTAGGTGATGATGGGTTGTGTGTGTCATGTGACCTACAACTGGGTTGTACTGGCCACAGAAGCACATGTGTATGTTGGACCGGGGTTCTTAGAGCCCTCTCTATTCTGTGTTTTTCCTTAGTAAAAATCAGATAGCAGGTTAGCTCGTGCGCTGTGTGGAGCTGTGAAACGCTTCATAGAGCTGACTATGACTGTGTCATATTCTCTTTTTGTCGTTACGTCGTATCATGGGTGTGGGGTCGTAAAGGGGTGAACTGGTAACCTTTCCTCTCCCCATTGTTCTGTCGGTCAGGGGTACACCCCCTGTCCTTCAAGGTTCCCGTCACGTGGCGGTTCGGCACGTTACGGGGGGGGGGGGGGGGGGGGGGGGGGAGGGAGTTCCTGGTCCCACGGCCTGGTATATTGGGCGTGTGCACCGCAGGAATTCCCCCGCCATAGAGTACGTCACCGTGCGCGTCTCTGTTGGTAGGACTTCCGTGTGCTGTTCAGGTCCATGTGATGGATCTGTTTTCAGGGGGGGTGGTCAGGGCTCCTCCTCACCAGGCGCCTACTCAGGCCTTCTGTGAGTTCGGACTCCTTCTTCCATGTGAGGAAGCCTCCATCAGAGTACAGAGCCTTCCTCCTCAGATTGTCAAAGTGAGTGGACCCTCTAGAAGGGTCCTTTTCTATTGTATGTATATTCGATTCAATTCGTTTATTGAGTGTGTATGGGTTCGGTGCCTCTTCCCCGGAGGCCCTAAAACCAGTTTTTTACATGGCTCAAGGTGCAATATATCCTTTTCAATCTGTACAGCTCGCGTGGGAAGTCTCTCTGGGGATCCCCGTCTCTTTCCTATGGGAGGGTGGTGGGATGTAAAAATGTGAACATTTTTTACCCCGGCTGTGTAGACTGGGATACATACTGTTGATGCTTCCTTCTTTCTATTCCAGAAGTGTTGGAGTTAGGGAGTGTCACACCCCTCTTGTCGTTCCCCTGGGCGCCTTGGGGATTCAATGACAGGTCTAAATAGCCTGTTCATTGATGGGGGTGTGTCCCGACGCACGTATAGTGCTAGCTCGCTGTAAACAGGCGATTGACTGGCACGCCTTAGTTGCTTGTGGTTGAAACAGCGTTTTTATAAAGCAACTGAGATGGGGGTTTTTCCTCTTCCGGCGACCACATCCCATGACCTGGGTGGGTTGTCGACGGATTCTCGTTCATGTCTGGGGGATGATGATGGGATGGATCTGAACATATGTAGTGGGGTCTCACGCCCTTGGGGTGGGCCGCCAGGCGCGGTTCGTCCCGACGTCTGGGTGGCGCCTTCTTTTCATGTTAAGATCAACACGCATATCTGCCCTTCTCCTGGAGTAGGCATGTCGGCGTGGTTAGGGCACGGGACTGGTTCTGGTCACGCTGGTCCAGATCAGTTGAACCCGTTGTCCGCCGGGATGCAGATCTGCTGTTCTGGTACCCTGAGGGACTTGGGCTTTTTTCAGGGGGAAAAATGCCAGGTCGGTCTGGGTGTCACAGGGTTAAGCGCTATGGAGACCCTGGTTGGGTATGTTTTTACTCAGCACTGTCGTCATGGCTTACAGCCATGCCATTCTGTGCGCGCTCGATCTCGTCGGATCTCGGCCGCTACACAGGTTGGTCCTGGTTAGTACTTGGTTGGGAGACCGCCGGGAATACCGGGTACGGTGTGCTTAGGGGCTGGTTCTCCATTATTTTTCGCTCCTCTCTCACGCATGGCGAAGAGGGGCCTGTGGGGGTGGTTTTTTGACCTCCTCTGGTGACCCTGTGCTTCCCGTACCGCCAGGCCCGGTCCGAAGTGATGTTTGCGACCCGTAGGCCTGGGTTAACCCTTTTTGGAAACTGAAACACTTGTACTGCGGTATAGCCGGTGTATACCCGCAGGTGTGTTTTGGAGTTTTTTCTTGAGGGGTTATAGGAACAACCACCGCATTGGGTAACACCGAGGTGGTTGATTCCCTGGTGTGTTGGAGCAGTGTCAACTCCCGGGTTCACCGGTTGAGGGTGCCCCTGCACGTTCATGACGTCTGCCAATCGTGTCAGCCTTCTCTGCCTCGACCCCTCTGGGTGGGGGTTGTTAAATGGAGGCTTGGTCATGCAACACCGCCAGCTTACGCTCCTTCCGCCGGGGCGGCTGTGTTCAGCTGTCCCCTCTGGCGCCTGTCTCGTCCGCAGTCTCCAGGCTAGGGTTAACAGCCTGTTGCCTGGTTTTTCCCCGGTGCGCTGCCTGCTTCCGTTGGTTAACCTTTTTTGTGTGCTTACGGCCATGCTGACTGCCTATTCTGCAGGGTCAGTGTGCCAGGCGGTGTACTATTGGGGGGACGGGGCCCGCTCGGCTTACGGCCATACCGACCTGAACACGCCCGGTCTCGTCCGATCTCGGAAGCTGGGCAGGTTCTGGCCTGGTTGGTTCCGCCTGGGAATACCAGGTGCAGTAACTGAGGGGCCTTTGTCCGAATACGCTGGTGATGTGGGGGGCGGGGCACTACGTGCCCACCTGGTGGGGTCTTGATGCTGGCATCATGGACTTCTCCGGGCCCCCATTCCAGGGAGTCCAGTCCTTTTGGTGGGTCTGGGTCTTCCTTCGTGCTCCGCTGCTACGGCCTTGCCACGGGGTTGGGTTTGCCCTTGACCCCGTGATTCTGGGGGCAGTAACGAGGTTGTTCCTCCGTTCGTTCCCGGGTGGCATGCGGGTTGTGCGTGTGTGTAGTCGTGGGGTCAAGCCACGGTCTGCTCACCCTGTGCGTTGAGTTGCTTGAGTGCCTCTTCGCGCGGTCGGGTCCGTCGCCCTCCGTGACGTCCCTAATAGGGGGGCTACCCTCCATTAGGGGGGGTCGGGGGGGCTCGGCCCTCCCTGTTCTGATGGTTTTGGGGGGCTGTCAGCGGGGTGTATTTGTCAGCCAAGTGGCTCCGCTTGGCCTCCCTTGTGCAGAAGGCGATGCCAAGCTAAGCCACTAACGATACAGAACGTTAGGTTATGACTATAACCAAGTTCTGTTAGTTAGGGGCGATGCTTGGCATCGGACGCCGCTGCAGCCCTTGTCCTCACCTTGTGGTGAAAGCTTGGGAAGGAGGAGAGCAGGTGACCACACACCTGCTTATGAAGGTAAGCTGATGAGGGGTGTGGTCAGACTAATACTGGTATTAGAGGTACATTTGTGGTTTATTCAGTACGCGTGCACGTACGCGAGATAGTGCAGAAGGCGATGCCAAGCATCGCCCCTAACTAACAGAACTTGGTTATAGTCATAACCTAACGTTAACGCTTCTCTCTCTCTCTCTCTCTCTCTCTCTCTCTCTCTCTCTCTCTCTCTCTCTGCGTGTGTTTGGAGACGGAGCGAGTTTTGTTCCTAACTTTTCTATTTATATATTGTGTTTCAAGTTGTGAATTAGACTGTACTTTATTTGACTGGTTGTTGTGTGTTGTTGTAGTAACAGCTGAGCGACTCGTTCATAAGAGCCGATTCATTGCCGTGAGCGTGAGTCGAATCGCTCACGTCTTGCCATGAGTCGGTTGCGTGGTACATGTTTGCAAAATGTTTTGGTATAGCGCCCCTAGTGGAGAAAAATCCAGCAGCCGCCACTGGGTCGGTACCGACCCTGGGGGGTGGAACAGGGACCGAAGCTTGTAACCGATATTTACTTGAGTAAAATCATGGAATTAATGTAGAATCAACACAAACTTGTATGAACTACCAGTAATATAAATCATATTAACAACAGAAATGTGTTCCATCTTCATGTCAGATGATTTAAAAAAAAAGGTGCACGAGTCAATGCAAAAAAAGAACAAGCAAAGATACTGCTGAAAGTTCAGAACATTGAACAGTTTTCACTCCATATAATCTAGATGCATTTTTTTAACACTTTAAATAATTTTAATTAATCTCCAAAGTTAAAGCATTAACTTTGACAGCCCTAATATAATTATAATATAATCTTATTCTATTTCCTCATGTAACTAGCATCAATCGTATAATCAAACTAGATAATATTATAAACATTATTTTTTTTAACCCCTTAAGCTAAGGGCACATTTAGCATAAAACTAAAGCGATTTGCATACCCAAAGTAAATGGGTCACTATTCTGGAACCACTTATATGCATGAGTCTGGTCTCATTTCAAAGGAAACATTCTGCATTCTTCAACGACAGGAAGAATCACTCTGACTGCTACTGTAATAGAGTTACAGAGGTTTATTTCAGGTTTACAGGTTTACAACAGATGCCTCTTATAGGTTCCAGCTGAGAGGTATGACCTGGAAAACACAATGGGCTGATAGCCTGAAGCCTTATCTAGTACAGGTCCAAAGTTGATAACAATACCATAGAAAATGTGTGTTTTACACATGTTTTTCTAATGGTATGTATAGGCGTTTTTCCAAAATGGTCATTTGGAGTCTTCAAAATTGCCATTTGGAGACCCTACGTTTCCAAACGCTATAACTCTTGAACGCTTCAACATACAGTACAGTCAAAATCTTGGTCTCCAATGAAAGCTTACACATAGAGCTATCTTCAGATTCACTCTCAGTATTACTGAAACAGAGTAAGTGAAGCATAAACATATTATGCTGCATTTTTTCATTGAAAAACGTTTGTGCATACAAAGGAGCATACAAGTGCTATTTGTACTTGTATATTTTGTAGTGTTTGGTCTTTATTCGTTTTACGTGTATTACTGTTTGAAAAAATAAGTATATTAATAATAACAAAAACAATTATAATAATAAAAAGAAAATTGTAAATGAAGCACAATCTCAGGGGGCTCATACAGAACCAAGCATTGTAATGTACATGTACCTTATGTGTGACAAATAAAACATCCACTTGAACTTGAACTGGAGAAACCCCATTTTTTATTGAACATCTAGCATAAAATATGTACAATTACCACACAAGGCACACATTACAGGTGTCTTGGCATGACACAGCCTGCACTTCAGCCGCCCTACAGTTGTGCTCCCACTGATGTAGGTTGGCTGCTGATGTGCTCCGGGCGGAGTAGGTAAAGGCACAGACCAGGCGGTGGCTTGAGACCCCATCTCTGCCAGCTCCATGGCGAGAGTCTCCCTGAACGCCTTTTGATATTTTTTTATTTAAAATTTTAACAACAACAATCAAAAGTAAAGGCTGACACAAACAGGCAGATGTAATGTGTGATATTCTGTTTCTCTCTAATATAATCCACAAATGGACTCCAGATTTTCCACAAACTGTGAGTCTCAGTTCTTCAAGTTTAATATGCTGTATCACCTCTCTTGGTCACTGAGTCTAGCTAGTTTAACCTGTTAAACTGTAGCCCTATTTTCAGAAATGTCACCTAAAAGTACATGCCCAAGTAAATGGAAGATTGCTCCACGTCTAAAAGGTCAATTTGCATGCTCTTGGTATAGGCACATCTATGGACCTGGGTAGTCCCAGTGTCAGAAATATTGTGTCTGTTACTAATAATAATAATAATAAATCAAATTTATATAGCGCCTTTCATAGAACCCAAGGTCGCTTTACAATCAGGACAAAAAATAGGGCAAGGAAAGTAGGGGGGGAGGGGGAAGAGGGGATGAGGGAAAGTAGGGGATAATGGACCTAATTTAATCTAAAACTAACTGATGGGGAAAGCCTTGGTGAAGAGGTGTGTTTTTAGAGCGGATTTGAAGGTGTCCAGGGTTGGGGCGTTGCGGATTTCGGGGGGGAGAGAGTTCCAGAGGGTAGGGGACGCCACGCTGAAGGCTCTGTCCCCAAAAGTCCGTAACCTGGTGCGAGGGATGGAGAGGAGACCTAGATCAGAGGATCGTAGGTTCCGGGATGGAGTGTACTGGTGGAGGAGATCAGACAGGTACCGGGGGGCGAGGGCATGGAGGGATTTGTAGGTGAGGAGCAGGAGTTTGAAGGTGATGCGGAACCTGACTGGAAGCCAGTGGAGATGGATGAGGGTGGGGGTGATGTGCTGCCAGGGCTTGGTGTGAGTGAGAACCCTGGCAGCTGAGTTCTGGACATACTGGAGCCTGTCCAGGGCTTTGCTGGGTACCCCGAACAGGACTCTATTACAGTAGTCCAACCGGGAGGTGACAAATGAGTGGATCAGGGTCTCCGCCACAGAGTCTGAGAGTGAGGGTCGGAGACGGGAGATGTTCCTGAGGTGGTAGAAGGCAGACTTGGTGACAGATTTGATGTGGGAGTGAAATGAAAGTGTGGAGTCAAGGGTGACGCCCAGGTTACGGACTTCGAGAGACGGGGAGATGGAACAGCCGTCAACGTGGAGGAGGAGATCTCCAACCTTCCCGAGCAGTGCCTTGGGGGCCACAACCATGAGCTCTGTCTTTTTGCTGTTGAGTTTGAGTAATTTGGTTGCCATCCAGGTTTTTATAGCGTGGAGGCAGTTGACTACAGACTGTGGGGGGAGCTGGGAGGATGGTGAGGTGCTGATGTAGAGCTGAGTATCATCAGCATAACAGTGGAAGTTGAGTCCGTGGTGACGTATAATCTGACCGAGGGGGAGCATGTAAATGGTGAATAGTAGGGGACCCAGCACAGAGCCCTGGGGGACACCGTGGTTGACTGGGGCCGGGGGGGAGGATGAGCCGCTGACGCTGACAAACTGAGATCTATTAGTGAGATATGAATGAAACCATGACAGAGCTGTACCGGTGATGCCTAGGTTGTCGGAGAGGCATTTGAGGAGGACTGAGTGAGATATTGTGTCAAACGCTGCGGAGAGGTCGAGAAGGATGAGGAGGCTGATGTGTCCGGAGTCTGCAGCAAGGAGGAGGTCATTAGTGATCTTGATGAGGGCGGTCTCTGTGCTGTGATGTGCTCGGTAGGCTGACTGAAGGGGTTCGTAGAGCTCATGGTTGGACAGATGTTGATGAAGCTGGGCGGCGACTGCCCTTTCCACTAGGCTTGAGTAAATTGTGATTTGATTTGATTCGATTTGAAATCTTTATTTCGAACATGTAAATGAATACAAACTAAATAAATAACAAAACAAAATCAAAACATAACTCAAACTAAATAAATAACTAAACAAAAGCAAAACATACCTCAATTTACATGTTCGAAAAGGAGTAGGAAGAAGTATACACTTATTTAATCCTACCCCTTTTCCACTACTCAAATGAGTAATTGAAAACATTTAAAATATATATATATATATGCAAAACAAAAAAAACAAAAACTATATATGTAAAACATGAAAGAAATAAAATAAAAGTGTAAACACCCGTGAATATCAAGTCCCTTCCTCATCCCTGTACCTCGTGAACATAATTTCCTTATAAATCAGTTTGAATTGTCTCATGTTTGGACATTGCTTTAGCACCACATTCAGACTGTTCCACAGTTTCACTCCACATATTGAGATGCAGTGTCTTCTCATGGTAGTGCGTACATTAAAAACTTTTAAATTGAGTTCTCCCCTCAGATTATAACCCCCTCCCTATCAAAGAACAGTTCTTGAATGTTTCCTGGAAGTACATGACATTTTGCTTTATACATTAATTGTGCCATTTTAAATTCCACAAGATCATTTAACTTTTTTTTTTGTATCAAGTTTTTTTATTATTACTTACATGAAACAAGACAACACATTAATCACAATCACCATACACAGAACTTCACAGGAAAATAACAAAAACAATAATAATACAGAATATAACAATTTATAAATTATAAAGACAAAAAGAAAAGAAAACAGAGTTCAACCTTTTTACATTTTAAATTCAAAATTCCAGGGGTACTATCTAATAGATGACCAAATAGCGAAGAACTAGCTAAACAGCTGCCCCCCAATAAAATCCCTAGTTAAATTCAAGACATCACAAAAGACAAGACAGACAAGACATTTCCTCCTCCCCCTCCCACGAGACCGCCGGACTCCCCCGAACAAGCACGCCAACCCCGCTCAGCCGCACACGGCGGTCCTGACCTTCTCAGCTGCTGCGAACCATAGGTCAATCCCAGCCTGCCCCACCCCAATCACCCGCGCAGTGGATATCTCAAGATAAATCACATCCAACAGTGTTAGGGACCAGTTAATCACTGTGAGCTTCTCAGGCTCCTTCCATCTCATTGCTATTAGCTTCTTCAACTTTAATGTTTTTGACTTTAAAAAATAATATGTTTGTGTGATCACGATAACCTGCAATGTGAACTATCCTTATGGCCCTTTTTTGGAGTATAAAAAGTGATGAAACGAAGGAGAATATAAATTATGATTTTTTTTGCATCTTTGCCGGTGAATAACACCATGTTACAATTGTGCAACCTCTGACCTCGTTCACTGAGCTCATTCACCACCTTTTTGAAATCAAGTGTACAGAAAATCTAAGCAAATTAATAAAGGGAAGATGATTAAACAGAAGGATTTGTAGATACACTAATAATTATAATCCATTTGAATTATACATTCAAATTTGAATTATGAACTATAAATGACCTATCTATGGATAGGGAAAAAGCTCCTCTTTCCTGAGTCCAGCTAGTTTAAGATGCTGCGTCATCTCTTAGCCACTGAGTCCAGCTAGTTTAAGATGCTGAATCACCTCTTAACCACTGAGTCCAGCTAGTTTAAGATGCTGCATCACCTCTTAGCCACTGAGTCCAGCTAGTTTAAGATGCTGAATCACCTCTTAACCACTGAGTCCAGCTAGTTTAAGATGCTGCATCACCTCTCTTAACCACTGAGTCCAGCTAGTTTAAGATGCTGCATCATCTCTTAGCCACTGAGTCCAGCTAGTTTAAGATGCTGAATCACCTCTTAACCACTGAGTCCAGCTAGTTTAAGATGCTGCATCACCTCTCTTAACCACTGAGTCCAGCTAGTTTAAGATGCTGCATCATCTCTTAGCCACTGAGTCCAGCTAGTTTAAGATGCTGAATCACCTCTTAACCACTGAGTCCAGTTAGTTTAAGTCTTTAAGATGCTGCATCATCTCTCTTAACCACTGAGTCCAGCTAGTTTAAGATGCTGCATCATCTCTCTTAACCACTGAGCTAGTTTAAGATGCTGCATCATCTCTTATCCACTGAGTCCAGCTAGTTTAAGATGCTGCATCACCTCTTAACCACTGAGTCCAGCTAGTTTAAGATGCTGCATCATCTCTCTTAATTAACCACTGAGTCCAGCTAGTTTAAGATGCTGCATCACCTCTTAACCACTGAGTCCAGCTAGTTTAAGATGCTGCATCATCTCTCTTAATTAACCACTGAGTCCAGCTAGTTTAAGATGCTGCATCACCTCTTAACCACTGAGTCCAGCTAGTTTAAGATGCTGCATCATCTCTCTTAATTAACCACTGAGTCCAGCTAGTTTAAGATGCTGCATCACCTCTTCCACTGAGAGTCCAGCTCAGTGGGTGAGGAGACTTCCTGTGAAGAAGGATAAGTCTCCGTGCTACAGTAGCAATGTAACACATTTTGTTATCTGGAGTTCCAAAGATATTCTCATTATTTTCTCAGCGTATGCCAAAAATAGCGATCATAGGATCTGGCTGAATTTCCATTTCCAAGACCATTGACAGTGTTTTAAAGATTGAACTCCAGTAAGTGGACAGGTTAGGACACAACACACATGAGTTGCTCTGTTGTGCCAGAGATCTACACTTGGGAACATTTTAGAAAGTTTAGCTTTTGAAAAAGGCAGGCGATGCAGAACCTTATACTGAATAAGGCTGTCTGGCACAAAATGGACGCTGTATTCACCCCCTCCAGGCCCTTGACAACATAAACATTCTAAATGGACCCAAGTGTGTTACTTGTCACAGTTGTTTGCTAATACAACAGCTGGCGGGAAATACACTTGGCCCAAGCCGTTGCCCTAGCAACGGAATCCCACCGAGAAGGTCTACTATAATTAATACTATGAATTCCAATCATGAAGATCTATATCAGCTAAAAAAAAAAAAAAAAATAATAAAAAGCTTGGGTGAACTGGGGTCAGGTTGGTTTACGCTCTGCATCATCCCTGGTTACCCAACCCTGCTCATGGCAGAGACAGCCGTCTCCCTCATGTACACCTACCGGATCACACCGTGACTCCTCTTCTACCGACCTGCTGGCTAATGAACATTACACCACCAGGTTTTTTTTTTTTTTTTACCTTTTTTAATTATTTTTTTTTTTCCGTGACTCAACCTTGATTTTAATTGAAATGGAAAAGTGCATCACCCACCCAGTGCCACTGCCCCCCCCCCCCCCCCCCCCCCCCCCCCCCATGTAAGAGGGGGGAAGGGATGGGGGTGGTAATCAGAACCAATTGGATATCCGGATCTCTGGCACATTAATTAACTGTTTCTATGTGGAGGCCCCACACCGTCACACCGGTCACAGACCCATCCGCTTTCACATGAGATGATGGGTCTACCCCCGCAGGGCAGACCAGGCTCTTGTGTTTTTCAGAGATAAGCCTTGGAGACGCATGTATTGACGGGAGTGATGGTGGAGGGGGTGGAGGAGGGGGGGTGTTGGAGGATGGGGAGGATGGGGGTGTTAAGGTGCACACAGATCTCTCTCTCTCTCTCTCTCTCTCTCTCTCTCTCTCTCTCTCTCTCTCTCTCTCTCTCTCTCTCTTTGCCAATTTTGCCGTCTTCTCCGAGGTTGAAGTTTGGGCACCAGGCGTCTTGGTGAACTACTGAATGACAGAAA
Organism: Notolepis coatsorum; assembly: GCF_963971535.1. NCBI lineage: Eukaryota > Metazoa > Chordata > Actinopteri > Aulopiformes > Paralepididae > Notolepis > Notolepis coatsorum. The sequence goes on along the minus strand of NC_140172.1, from coordinate 30,984,232 downwards.
GCGCTTTTATGTGTTTGTTGGAGAGGGGAGCACTGTTGATGTTCCGTTGGCACATTTAAGTGTATGTAGAGAGAGAGAGAGAGAGAGAGAGAGAGAGAGAGAGAGAGAGAGAGAGAGAGAGAGAGAGAGAGATACAGACAACCAGTCAAGAGGGATCTATGGTAGTACAACCAAACACAGAATCACTCAGGAGCACTCGGTCAGGTTTACCATCGTTTGGAATGAGGACCACGTAGACTCAAACACACACTCCGCCACCATCTTGATAACGGCAACTAACGGATTTGGCTGACCCCCTTCTGCACATGCTGCCATCCAGTGGTCTCTGCCACATAGTCTATAGTTACCATGGCAACCACTCGCCGCAGAGATTGTGATTCATTTGAAACATCTTTAAACAATTCACATTCCCCTAAAAAATGCAGTAGATTCTAACTTGACTTTAACATGAAATCACATGCCATTTAATTATCTTTTTATTTTGTAGTAGTTTCGTTGCTGCCGCCATCTTTAGGGTCACAGATTTCTCCGTTCAAAACTCCCGGAGCGCTCCTTCTCCTCATGGTGTCTCTGGAAGATGCACTGTTCACGGGCCGGTGATGACGACTGCGTAGATGCAACCATTAACACTAGCACAGCCATGGAGAAAATGCCACTAATTCCTGCCAGGAACGGGTCAGATGACCCGACAGCTTATATGATAAATATGAGAAAAATAAACAGTGTAAACTATATAATTACCTCTGAATATAAAAATATGAGGTTTACCACAATGAAATGTAGGTTTGAGTGACATAAAAAAAAATTTAATAAAAAGAAATTACAAAAAATATATATTATAATAATAATAATAATTATTATTTTTTGGATGGAAGAGCCACACATTGACGGGCAAAGAGCCACATGCGGCTTGCGAGCCACGGGTTGGCCACCCCTGTGCTAGACGCTCGCAAAGTGCTGTGACTTTCGTCTGTTCCAACGGCCCATATGTGGAATAACATTCTTCTAATTACATTTTCCTGAAGTCATTTTGAAATTTCAGAAACCGTGCCAGATAAAACTATATTTAAAAAAAAAATGCTTTTAGGGAAAGTCATTGAGTGACAGAGCTGGAGCTCGACCGAGTGACGAGGATACATTTATTGAAAATGCCTAGGGGTCATTTGACCGCTTGTCGGCTGTGCTAGTGTTAAAAGATGTGCTCATTCTATGTAATTGCATGCAAACAATCTAAAATCGTACTGATTCATTGTAGATATCTACTTTATTCTACTTATCACTAACCAAGCCTTATCTCAGAACATTCAAATGTTGTTACACCAGAGTTTGTCTTACTGAGAAATCGGCAGTAGTGGTGAGACGTTGGGTGGTAGTTAGCATTCATTAGCAAAGCTAATGTCAATGGTGTATGAACGGACCATTACCCTCAAAATCGCTTGAATTCCATTCCATCCACTTTCATAGTTGCAGGAAGTAAGATAATTGTGAGAATAATGGTTTCATACCCCATTGCCCTTAAATTGATAATGGACACTAGAGGAGTCAGGAATGCAGGTCCTGAGCCTTTTGTTTTCCTTTACTGAAGGACAGAAGAGAGGGAAGACCTAATCGGTTACCTGTTACCTAGAAACAATTGCTTGACCAAAACCGAAAGCTGCACTGAACCCTTTTAAAACGGCCAATTACTGTAGGTACCAATACAGATACTGGTATCAGATACCTGAATTGAGAAGTATGATATTTGGACATTGTCCTCAAAAGGAATGTAAGTGAATGAGGACACCTGGGAGGAATGGTGTCGACAGCGGACGACAGGGACAACAGTGGTCACTAGCTTACTAGTAGATGACCTTAGAAAGAGGTAAGACTGCTGGTGATTTCTGATTTGAGTTCTACTAAATATGTAGGCATGCGTGTAACATCCCTGCCTCCTATTGCCTATAGTACAGACATGCACTCAGTCATGCCAGTCTGCTGTCCCCTGCCGCAGCTCAAGGTGAGTAAGGAGGCTCGTCTAGAGTGACCCCCCAGCTTCAGCAGGGATTACACTGAACATGTCTGGGTTGGAAAACCAACCGAAACATGATTGGACACAGACTACATACCGGGTTTACATGGGTCTCATGTTCACCATTAAAGGGGCAGTTCTCTGTTGTACCTTCCATTTGATGCAGGGGGGTTGAAGTGTCCTAACCTTCATTGGTATTATCTGGCTGCACAATTGAGAACTGTAATGTTTTATTTTTCTAAGGGAGATCCTCCATCATGGATGGAAGTGGAAGCATGCTCAGTGCAACTACCACTACAAAATACTTAAGGACACATACTACACACCCCCATAGTGCTTAACATGATCAATGTATGGTACGAGGTAAAACATTTAATGAAAATAACCAACTCCATGTTGCAATTCAGCCCAATTTGGGGAAACGTGTCATTTAAACCAGGCAAACTGGATGCTGGATTCAAGCTATGGCCAAAAGAAGGAATAAGTAAAGTATCTGACCGTTACAAAGAGGGGGTCTTGATGTCTTTTGAGGAACTATCAATAAAATACAGCATTCCAAGGAAGTACTTTTTTAAATACTTGCAATTGAGAAGTTTTATTTCCTCTATGCAAAACCATTCACTGGTAGTTCCTACACTTTCATCTTTAGAAAAAATTATCATCAAGAACTGTAACAGCAAAGGCTCGATATCATTGATCTATAACTGGCTTGTATCTGGTTCAGATGAGACGTCAATACCTAGACTGGAGGCATGGAGGCGGGACTTGGGAGAGGAGATCTCAAACGAGGACTGGAACAGAGCGTGCGAGGAGGCTCAGACACTATAGCTTAAAGTGGAGATGAAGCAGTGAGCAATGTGATCCTAGTTTGTTTGTTGTGTACCTTGTGTAAGACAGGGTTCTATAATCAAATGTGAAATCTATCTTATTTGTCTGAAAAATATAATATAATATCCCTGTTTTCAACATGGGCGCCGCCATTTTGTTGCTGACGTCATGGCTGACGTCATACCGTGGCTTGGGTGTATACACTCTGGTTAGCTGCCTATATTGAATGGGTCGGTCAGCAAATAAAATGTTGCCTACAAAACAACGGGACCGCGGTGGTTCTGTTTGTATTGCTCCTGGCTGTTCAAACTAATTTTACCATGTGAGAGAGAGGAAAGTTGGTTAATTTCCACAAACTACCAGTGAAAAAAACAGTGTTGTTGACATGTTGGCTCGGGCTGCCTGCACCCAGACGGCGCGACCAGCCTGTTGGACAGGGAAGGAGGATCTGCAGCGAACACTTCATTGCCTCGGATTATGTTGTTGGGGTGGGATGTTTGTCCAGAAGACCACTAATCAGCTGAAGCCGGACGCGGTTCCCTCGGTCTTCGACAGACAGACCGGCGTTAGCTCTCGGGAGCGATCGCTAGCTAGTTGGCACCAGCCGGGGCCAGGCGTTAGCTCTCGCTAGCTAGCGTTAGCAACCGGAGCGTCGCGGAGCATTCAGCCTGCTGGCTACCTAGACCCACTTCAACCAGCGTCGCGGAGCATTCAGCCTGCTGGCTACCTAGACCCACTTCGACCAGCGTCGCGGAGCATTCAGCCTGCTGGCTACCTAGACCCACTTCAACCAGCGTCGCGGAGCATTCAGCCTGCTGGCTACACAAGCTGTGTAGCCAGCAGGCTGAATGCTCCGCGACGCTCCGGTTGCTAACGCTAGCTAGCGAGAGCTAACGCCTGGCCCCGGCTGGTGCCAACTAGCTAGCGATCGCTCCCGAGAGCTAACGCCGGTCTGTCTGTCGAAGACCGAGGGAACCGCGTCCGGCTTCAGCTGATTAGTGGTCTTCTGGACAAACATCCCACCCCAACAACATAATCCGAGGCAATGAAGTGTTCGCTGCAGATCCTCCTTCCCTGTCCAACAGGCTGGTCGCGCCGTCTGGGTGCAGGCAGCCCGAGCCAACATGTCAATAACACTGTTTTTTTCACTGGTAGTTTGTGGAAATTAACCAACTTTCCTCTCTCTCATATGGTAAAATTAGTTTGAACAGCCAGGAGCAATACAAACAGAACCACCGCGGTCCCGTTGTTTTGTAGGCAACATTTTATTTGCTGACCGACCCATTCAATATAGGCAGCTAACCAGAGTGTATACACCCAAGCCACGGTATGACGTCAGCAACAAAATGGCCGCGCCCATAATGCTAAATGCTTCAGAAATGTACACAACAAATCGTTTTTTCTTAGAAACTGCTTATTTTTATAATGTGACTTCTTCTGTGGCTTATCTAAATACTAATGTGATGCTATGAATATGTATTTATCGCACTGCTTCATTTCCACTTTAAAACGACTTCAATACAAATGGCTGATGCAGACTTATATAACCCCTGTCAACCTGAACAATACAACCTACAATCGGTGCTTGGATTAAGAACATGGCACAATGCATGTCAATTGAGAGAATAACATATCATCAGAAACAAAATAGAGGTTTACGAGGGTATATGGAAACCATTTAATGAATACTTGAGAAGGGTAGATATAGGAGGGCTTCTACAGGAGGAACCCCCCCGCTCTCACCAGTGGTCAGTTGACCCCGCGGGAGAGCGGAGGCATGTCATTGAAGGTGTTGTAAGGATGTAATTTTTATTAGATTTTTTATTTATTTTTTATCTATGTACGAATATTTTACTGGAGGTACCATTGAATGTATACGTATTATTTTTATATGATAACACTAAAAGTAGACTTAAAGATGTTAATAAGAGAGAGATAAGGGGAGAGGAGGGGGGTATATGTGTATATTTGCGTACACTTGTGGAGAAAAGGAACTCAAAATAATTGATGGCAATGAAAATCTGACTTGTGTAGTGTAAAATCCAATACAAATATTGTTAAAAAAAAAAGGGGGGCAGTTCACCCAAAATAGCCAAAAAACTAAACTAGACATATTTCTCCTCTTACTCATAGGCTCGAGGCTAATCCACATACCTTCTTGTTAACAGTTTCATCAAGAGCTATTATATGGCAGATGTACTTTGGTAGGAAATAGTTCTCATTTGAACTGTTCACAGTCAGACAAGAAGATATATACCAATATCCTCTCTGTGCATTCAGTAGAAAGCTGAGTGGCTCGTTTGTTTGTCAACTTTCTTTTTTTCTACCTAAAGTTGAACCTAAAATATGATGTTTTTTTTATTTATTTTTTTTACTTTATCTTTATCTAGTCGTTATGCCAATTCCCATTCCCCTACCTGGTCGTTGCGCACTCTGCTCCCTACCGTCGGTCTGGGAGGGCGGAGACTATCACATGCTTCCTCCGACACATGTCCAGCCAGCCCACCGCTTCTTTTCACCTGGCAGCGCGGACTCTCACTGGGGGAGTGTAACGTGTGGAAGGATCACACTACCTCTCCCAGATCCTTCCCTTGCTGTGCAGGCGCCCCGACCGAACTGTTTTTACAACGACCAGGACCCACCCTCGCCGGCTTCCCACCCGCTGACACTGCCAATTGTGTCAGTATGGACGGTCGACCAAGCCGGAGGCACCACAGCTGGATTCGATCCCACTGTCTCTGTGGTGGTAGACAGATGCTTAGTCCGCTGCGCTACCCGGCCGCCTAAAATATGACATTTTACATTTTACACCGGGAATAAAACATGCAATTGCTAGATCTTGTGTCATATTTGAAGGTTTGATCAGTCAACGTCAAATTCAGACACATTGTTTTGGTGGTGCTCCAACGAGGAACATTGAAAAAACTAAAACGATAAAAAAAAAATAAAGAAAAGAAAAAACATTCAAAACACACAGCGCTGCCTTTGAATGTTATTCAACCGTTGCAGACAACAGCCAGCAACATTGGTCTACTTGGAAATTGATTGTTTGCCATTGATTGATACATCCTGGTGTGGGGAGTGAGAAAACGGACAGGGATTGCGTTGACAACGTCTGATATTAAGAGGAGGCAATGATTTGTGGTGGTGTAATAATTTGAACGTGGACACAATCCAAGACCTGCATTAGAGCTCCATACCCTCCTCAACCACTGGGAAGCCCTTGACCCGTGTGGAAGCCTCGCTGTTGACAAGCAGCTAATGTTTTTTTTCCTGTCATCATCGTGTTACAACCTGGCTCTGGATGGTAAACAAAGGAGGGAGACAAAAAAGGAAATGACATTGTGGGCACGTGTTAGATTAGAAGATCAGTTGCCAAAAGAAAGGCCTCTATCAGGGAAAGTGTGAGGAGGCCAGGTCAGAGAGAGAGAGAGAGAGAGAGAGAGAGAGAGAGAGAGAGAGAGAGAGAAGAGAGAGAGAGAGAGAGAGAGAGAGAGAGAGAGAGAGAGAGAGAGAGAGAGCAGAGAGCGAGAGAGAGAGAGAGAGAGAGAGAGAGAGACATCAATTAGAAGGACAGGTCTTCCGACTCCGCCCCACCAATCTCCTGCAGAGAGAACAAAAACACAAGTGTTGCAGAGCTCCGTCCCGCAGCCTCCTGCAGAGGGAGAAAACGGAACACCGAGTAACAGACAGAATGGGGGGGGGGGGGGGGGGGGCGTCGCAATAATCATCATCATCATCATCATCAGCAGCAGCATCATCATCATCAGCAGCAGCATCATCATTCTGTGCTATACACTGTGAAAATAACCAGCTCGCTGCTGTTCCCTGGTCCTTGGGGACACGGGGGGAAATAGGGATTTCTGCTGCACCCCTCCACAGTGCAGTGCAATCATATTAGGGCAGTCTGTCTGCCAACCATCATCTGGTAATAATGACTTGCTGTGGTGCTCTGTGTTCTCCTGGCCGTGACTAGTGGAGGACAAACAAAGCTTGCCTGTTTTTCTGGGAATTCACTTAATAGCTTGTTACTGGGCCATCTCCCACGCAGAGAGCTCTACATCTGGTAGAGACATAAAGAGCTCTGCTCCAGGGGCCTGATAACAGTGACCCATACAGACAGCTTTTGTTAACAGCAGAGGTGTGGACTGGAGTCACATGACTTGCACTCGAGTCACTCAGCTTGCACTAAAGTCAAGTCACACGACTTGAACTAAAGTCAAGTCACACAACTTGAAGTAAAGTCACACGACTTGAACTAAACTCACACGACTTGAACTAAAGTCACACGACTTGAACTCAAAACACACTGGGCTTGAGCTCGAGTCACGTGGCTTGAACTTGATTCACGTGACTTGAACGTGATTCACGTGACTTGGATTTGAGTCAGAACTGAGTCATATGACTTGGGACTCAAGTCAGTCACTGATTTGATGCGACTTCGTTCAGACTTGACAACGTGACAAAATCGAACAAGGACACAGATAGGCGACACAAACAAGGTTGTAGATACTAAGCATTCTAGGATAGATGGAAATGGTCTTACACAAAGCGCCATGCCTGTGATTGGCTGTGAATTGATCTCAAGCCCCACCCTATTTTCCTCGCATAGTTGTCATTGGAAGACCAAGACATCTAAAAAATATTTGCAACTCGACTTTGACTTTATCACCTATAATTCAGTCATGAGGACTTGGGCCTGATGACAGGGGAAAAAACCTGTTTTAATACTCTCCTCAAGTCCAACAGAAAATATCTCAAAGCATAGTGTAACAGAACTGACTTCCAGGCACAACGGTTGCATTGATGATACCATTAACACTTAGAGACCTTTTTTAGGGGGGCGGGTCTTTAAATAAAAAATTTGGTGCATTTATATAGTGCTTTGGTACTTCACAATTTTTGTTCCTCACATTTTACCCATTCACTCACACATTCACACACTGACGGCGGAGGCAACTAGGGGAGCAATTAGGGGTTAAGTGTCTTGCTCAAGGACACTTCAACACGCTGCCCGGGAGGAGTGGGAATCGAACAGGAAACCTTACCAGATGACCGCTCTACCTCCTGATCCACTGTCGCCCCGGGGGGAGATAGCAGGTCAGCAGTTGATGCCACATAGAAGTGATCTAGTATACATCATCTGAACGCTGGGAACCTGGGCCCAGTAGTTCAAAACGAAGGTTATCCTATAACCCTAGTTATATGAATACTGGCTGAGCGTCTCGCTCTGCCATTATGAGATGTACCTCCTGCACCTATTGTGCACGTGAAAAAATTGCACATGCACGTCACTTGCACGTGACCACGCCTACTCCTGTGCGTGTCTACAAGACATAGAGAGTGGTCACGTCCACGCCCTTCCAAGTTTGAATTCCATACGTGAAAAACATCCAAGGGACCTCAGGGCGCTGAAGAGCGAGACGCTCAGCCAGTATTCATATAATTATGGTTATAGGATAACCTTCGTTATATCTTCATACTGGCCAATCGCGTCTCGCTCTGCCATTATGAGATCAAAAGGGGCAGAGCGGACGCGTGGCCACGTCAAATGCACCCCCTGAGGGCCCATAAGCCTCTAGCCAGGGAGGAAGGGAGTCCCGTCCACCCGCCCGTCCTAATGAAGGGGGGGGGGGGGAAGCAGTCAACTACAACCAATGTGCGAAAAAGGGAACCAGGCACCCTAGAACACACAGTGCAAGCGGGACCACGTGTGACACAGCACTCCACGGTCCACACCCACACACACCTGCTAGCCCACCTGATGGTGGGATGCAGGAGAGGTCCCGGACCTCAGGACTGCCTGGGAGACAGAGCCCCCAGTCATGTCCATGAGGTAAAACCTAACAAAAGGACCCGGGGAGGACCAGGAGGCCGCAGCGCTGATGTCCTCTACCGAGCCCCCCCCCCCAACAGGGCAGCGGAGGCCATGAGTGGAGTGCGCCCTGCCGCCCATGGGGGGCACCTGTCCAGCCAACGTGTAGCAAAGGGCAATGCCCTCGCACAACCAATGTGACAGGCGTTGCTTGGACAGCGCCTTACCCGCGTGAGAGCCACCGTAACAAACAAACAGTTGATCGGCAGCCCTGAGATCCTGCATGCGACTAAGGTAAACCTTCAGCGCACAGACAGGACATAACAGGTGAAGGCTCGCGTCCAACTCACTAGCGTGAGGAGGAGGGTGAAACGCCTGAAGCACAATATCCCTGGAGCGATAAGAGCTCCGGATATTCTTTGGCATGAAGGCCGGATTAGGCCTCAGAGTCGCACTGCTATCGGTCCGAATAGACAGGCACTCTGACCGCACCGAGAGAGCACACAGCTCACCCACGTGCTTAGCGGAGGTGATGGCCAAAAGGAACGCGGTCTTAAAGGACAGTCGATCCAATGGCGCCCACTCAAGACGCTCAAACGGGGCCTCCAACAACCGTCCCAGGACCAGTTGGAGGTCCCAACTCGAAGACAGAAAGTTCCACAGGCTTGAGACGCCGTGCGCCAAGCAGGAAACGTCTCACGAGAGGGTGGCTGAACAGTGTTCTGCCCTCAAAGCCCACATGACAAGAAGATATAGCTGCGGCGTATACCTTCACTGTCGAGGCCGACAGCCTATTCAGGATAGACTGGAGGAAGGACAGAACCGAGTCCAGGGGGCATGACACCGGGTCCAGGCCCCCAACCTCACACCACTCTTGAAACATACGCCACTTCCCTGCGTAAACCGCGGTAGTGGACGGAGCATGCACGTTCTGGATGGTGTTAAACACAGTAGGGTTAAGACACATCCCCTCCAGATTCACCCTTTCAGCAGCCAAACCATTAAAGGCTGCCCCAGAACAGGAGGCAGAAACCGAGTTCCACATGCCTGAGAGAGGGCCCGCGGAGACCACCTAGCAACAGGCCACGGCGGGGCCACCAAGAGCTGAATCAGGGCCAGGAACCACACAGCTGTGCCCCGGTCCGGCGCGACCAGGATCAAAGTCCTGCGCTCCCGACGTACCCGCTCCAAACAGCTGAGCTATCAGGTGTATGGGGGGGAACGCGTACAGAATCCCGGGCGGCCACGGATACATCGAGAAGGCATCCACTCCCAAAGAGGGGTTGTCCTTCCGACTGACCGAGAACCACAAGGGGCACTGGTAGGACTGACTGCTTGCAAACCGGTCCACCGCGGCCTCCCCGAATCGGTCCCAGACCTGTCTGACTATGTCTGGATGTAGTCCCGACTCGTCCGGGTGAGGACCGCCCCGCAACATCACATCTGCACCTACATTCTCCCTGCCGGGGACGTGGAGAGCCCTCAGGCTGCGCAGATTGAGAGACGCCCATAGCCAGAGTTCGACCGCCGCCCGGTGTAGACGGCGGGAGCGCACTCCTCCCTGTCTGTTGATATACGACGCTGACGTCGTGCTGTCCGTCCTAATTAAAACATACTCGCCCACCACAAGGTGGCCGAGCTGCTTGAGGACTAGAAGTACTGCCTTTCAATTCCAACACATTGATATATAGTGCAGACGGGCAGCGTCTATTCGAAAGGCAACCGGTTCATGCATTTTGCAAATCTGATTGGCCACTGACGTTTCTGGTCATGTGACATGTGCGCCCAATCGCGTGACGCCTCGACCAGCAGGCTGCCTCCTCGTGTACCGGAGGGGACACGTGATGCAAGGCTTCTATCCTCACTACAGCCGACCAGTGGGAGGCATAGTCTAGCAACGTTCAAGACAGGGGAGGGAAGAATTGGAAATACGAAATTGGGAGAAAAATAGAAGAAAATGGGGAGAAAAAATAAAGTGTTCTAGTCATAAATCTGTGTTTTGGTTAGGCAGGCACCCTTTGACATTTTGAAAGTGTGCATAAGGTCTTAGAACATTATGATGGAAGTATATGACAGCCATTCCCAAGCTCAATTATGTCTCATAAGTTGTTGCAGCAAATTTGGGGTTGATCCCATTTGTTATTCAGTTATTCAGAGAAAATCCATCAGAAATACCACATTAGGCTATGATTAATCTAGAGATCACAATTGGTCATTTTATATAGTGAGATCAAGTTAGGTGTTTCAAAGTTTCATTTTCAAATTTCACGTAAGAGCACTTGACTTTGGCTCTATTTCCGTGCCAATAACATTCAACTAATATGAATGTTCTCTGGTCATATTACGGATCAAGAAGCCATTACGTGACTCATATAACAACTATATCTGTGTTGAACTCCATGTGAAAATGAAGTGTGTATTGACCCCTGTGCAATTTACCCACATTATTCTCTGGTGTGGTGTAAGCATACTTTTGCCTTGAGGTCCCGTTTTGTGCTGTGTGTATCTGGTGTACTGTATACTCTGTCACTACTATAAATCAAATGAGTCTAATAAATGGATCTAATAGGGGGAGGGACAAACTGCCTGCACTAGATTGGCTTGAAAATACCAGTCCATAAATCAGCTTCAACAATAACTGATGTTGTGCGGTCTTCATAATATATCATAATTCATTATTCATAATTCTATTATGATGAATATAGCTTAATCAAGCCATTCTTTACCGCCCCACACCCCCTTTAATGGCATTATCAAGCAAAGCAACATGGCGTTCTAGTTTGATAGGCTATACTATGCAGAGCTGACTATGAGAAGTGAGTTAGACTCGCTCCTCAGAAATACTGCCCTGTGTCAAAGTCAAGTGCTCGTCTTTTGACTCTATCAGGACTGGCGCCGCTGCGTTTCACGTTGGCAAGCACAGGACTCATAGTTTGAAACTATAGGCTGAGCTTTCGTCCGAGGAGAGGAAGATGACATCCTTGCTAGCATAAGTGACACCTGTGACACTCACTGAGGAGGTGTACCTTGTAGTTTACTGTAACACTACCTTGTAGTTTACTGTGACACTCACTGAGGAGGCCTACCTTGTAGTTTACTGTAACACTACCTTGTAGTTTACTGTGACACTACCTTGTAGTTTACTGTGACACTACCTTGTAGTTTACTGTGACACTCACTGAGGAGGTCTACCTTGTAGTTTACTGTGACACTACCTTGTAGTTTACTGTGACACTACCTTGTAGTTTACTGTAACACTATCTTGTAGTTTACTGTAACACTACCTTGTAGTTTACTGTAACACTATCTTGTAGTTTACTGTGACACTCACTGAGGAGGTCTACCTTGTAGTTTACTGTGTGCCATTTCTACTTTTGAAATGTTCTTAACAGTTCCTTCATCTTCTGTTTCAGTATATTGATTGCTTGATGATTGATGATTGAATGATTGATTGGTTGATTGATTGCTTGATTGATTTATTGATTTGTTTTAGTTTTTTATGAATGTGCCATGCACCCAAGGTGCCCACATGGACTTACAGGACACCACATATATAAACAATGCATTGGTGTGCAACATAAATGTCAAACATACTGGCAAACTGATTCTGTTTCACACATACAAGCTGCTCTGTCTTCTCTCCCTTGACAAACAAACCTTGCCACAAAGAAAATACCTTTCCGGAAGCACAGCTCATGTCATCGTTTAACCAAAAGAAATGAGCAGAGATAGATCACATTTGACTTAAGATTACCCTTCTTATTTCATCATATAAAGGACAGTAAATGGATTTTGTTTTCAATTTCTCCCAAATCACATAACAAATGAGATCTGGGATGCCATTATATCTGCTTCTATGGCTAATGGTAATGTACCTGAATGTAATTTAGCACAAAAGGATATTTGACCTTTGGATAGATTTTGCACAACATGGTTCTGAGCTACAGCTATTATTCCTAATCAGACTATATGTTATTAATTGGTCAACAGACCATCTTTCTTTAAACTACATATGGAATAACTTACTCAGTCTTGGATTTTCTTTCATTTGGCCATTGGTAAGACTCTGTAGTCTGTAGTAAAATAAGTCTCAGTCAAACACAGCCAGTATTACCTACATTGTCCCGGAATATGAAATAGGAGCTTACTGTACATAAAGCACTGTGACTCAAATGCTTTTGGGAACCCCACAAAATAAACAGTACTCAAGCTTTATTTTTTTTTAGACAGCACACAAGGACCCGGATGTGACCCAAAAAAGAGGGGCTCAGGACAAAAATCCATTTCCATCAATAAGTGGGTGGCCACGCTGCTATTTCTAAGTCTCCAAACCTCAATTTTCTGTGACAAGAGAGAGTGACAAGAGCAGCTGCTACCTACAGTAGCAACAGCCCCTCGTGATGCCAGACGATTGGTTAACCAAACAGTGCTTTTCATATTTGGAATCTATACGTTTCACACAAATCAACCTGATAGTAAGAACATGTCATCATTCCTTTATTTGGTTGGTGATGACCCGTAGGAGTCACAGTTTACAACGACCAGGACACACACCCCACCGGCTTCCCACCCGCTAACACTGCCAATTGTGTTAGGACGACTGACCAAGCCGGAGGTACCGCTGACAGCTGCATTCTCTGCTGTGGTAGGCAAGTGCTTAGTCCACTGCGCTACCCAGCCGCCCTGAGAGAAGGATTTATTTCATGTTTGAAGGTCTAAACATGCTTCAGTCGTTGTTGGTGTGTCAACTCCCCGCTGCCCTACCTGCAACACATAGCCTACTGCTTTCACCCTGGTGCTTTCGTCATGACACAATGGCTACCGACAGAGGGAGCCAATCACAGACACAGTCTGCCACACGTAAGATCATTTTGAGGAGGCACATGGACAGGTCCACGCACCCAATGCGGAAGGTAATTTTGCCCGCATCATAGCGATCGTGCACAAAGCATAAATTAACCTTCAGAGTCCCCCGTCTTTGGAAAAAGTTTAGTACATGCTTGCTCGATCACTAGCTTGTAGCCTACCACAGCAGATCACAAATCACTAGCTCGTAGCCTATCACAGCAAACCACTGGCTCGTAGCCTAGCTACCACAACAAACCACTGGCTCGTAGCCTACCACAACAAACCACTGGCTTGTAGCCTACCACAACAAACCACTGGCTTGTAGCCTACCACAACAAACCACTGGCTCGTAGCCTAGCTACCACAGCAGATCACTGGCTCGTAGCCTAGCTACCACGGCAAACCACGGGCTCGTAGCCTAGCTACCACAACAAACCACTGGCTCGTAGCCTACCACAACAAACCACTGGCTTGTAGCCTACCACAACAAACCACTGGCTTGTAGCCTACCACAACAAACCACTGGCTTGTAGCCTACCACAACAAACCACTGGCTTGTAGCCTACCACAACAAACCACTGGCTTGTAGCCTACCACAGCAGATCACTGGCTTGTAGCCTACCACAGCAGATCACTGGCTCGTAGCCTACCACAACAACCCACTGGCTCGTAGCCTACCACAGCAGATCACTGGCTTGTAGCCTACCACAGCAGATCACTGGCTCGTAGCCTAGCTACCACAGCAGATCACTGGCTTGTAGCCTACCACAACAACCCACTGGCTCGTAGCCTACCACAGCAGATCACTGGCTTGTAGCCTACCACAGCAGATCACTGGCTCGTAGCCTACCACAGCAGATCACTGGCTCGTAGCCTAGCTACCACAGCAGATCACAAATCCCACCAAGGGCTCCACATCTGAAACGGGAGATGATACCATCTCACCATCTTTTACATAATTGGATTTGCACTGTGAAGGGTTAAACGCTTTGGATCTCTGCAGCTTAATGCCTAGTGTGTGTGTGTGTGTGTGTGTGTGTGTGTGTGTGTCTGTGTGTGTGTGTGTGTGTGTGTGTGTGTGTGTGTGTGTGTGTGTGTGTGTGTGTGTGTGTGTGTGTGTGTGTGTGTGTGTGTGTGTGTGTGTGTGTGTGTGTGTGTGTGTGTGTGTGTGTGTGTGTGTGTGAGTGTGTTTTGGAGGGAGAACCCAAGGACAAGGCATATCATATCACTGCAGGTTCTTTTTTATTTTATTTTGTTTGATCATCAGCTTGCTGCTGCCTGCGTCTCCAGCATTTACTGTAGCAGTGTTGTACCATTAGCACGGTTGTAACCACCACTACTACAAAAGATAAATGATCACAATGATTAAAATGATTAAAAATCATTATGATTTACCATAATCTCCACACACACACACACATTCACGCGAACGCGCACGCGCACACGCACACGCACACACACACACACACACACACACACACACACACACACACACACACACACACACACACACACACACACACACACACACACACACACACACACACACACACACACACACGCACACTTTAACCTCCCCCTATGGGGAAACCCACCCAGGACACACCCTTTAACCTCCCCCTATGGGGAAACCCACCCAGAAGGACAGGGAACCATGTTAAGGGCGTGGTTAAATTGATCCATCACAAAACAAAGATAAAACAGACGGAGGGTATTGCTGTCCATTGGTTTGTTTTTAAAGGAACACTCCCAACATTTTGGGAAATACAATTATTTGTCATCTTCCCCAGAGTCAGACAAGAGGATTGATATCAGTCTCATCTCTGTGTGTCCAGTAGCCCAACGTAACAAAGTCCCAGTCTCCTACACGTCTCATACAGTGGCTCAACAGGTAGAGCATTCATCTGGATAATCTGAAGGTTCCCAGTTTGATTCCGGCTCCTCCCGGCAAAGTGTCCTTGAGCAAGACACTTAACGCCTAGTTTCTCCCGCTGAGCAGGTCAGCACCTTGTGTACTTTGCCTCCAGCCGTGTGTCACTGAATGGATGAACGTGAACTTAAGTTGGGCTACAGTACTTGATTATGACAAATATCACAATTATTTTGATTGATATTGAAATCATGATGCATTATGACAGAAATATATCAAAGGAGGCTTATTAAATGCATTAATATGGCTGTGGATGATAAGTTACTTTACAGTACACTAGGTAGTGAGTCAGAGCTGTATTAAATAGACTGAAGGAGACAACTGTTGCCAAGGAATGTTCACCTTAAATCACTGCTCAGTCACTGCTCTCTGTGCTCATCTTCCCTCATCTTCCCTTCATAGCTAAAGCAACGGTTTTCTTTAATAGGGGGTATCTGGGGTGAACATGCCTCTTTCATTTAGGCACCTCTAATATAGGGTGACCAAATGTCCTCTTTTTCCCGGACATGTCGTCTTTTCACGCCTTGTCCGGGGCATCCTTTTATTAAATATAAATATATAAATTCATGAAAATGTCCGGGTTTCAAAGACCTGCAGTGCGTAAAAAGACGCTTGCCTGTCATATCGTCATGTAACTCGAGAACCGAGGCACGGAATTGGCAGAGTCAGGTGGCATTCGAACGACAACAAATAGATCGTTCGAACGGTATATTATATGTTTGGCGAAAAATGCAACTCAGAGCCGCTAGACGCTCACAAAGTGCTGTGACCTGCGTGCGTTCCGCACACGGGCATGACAGCCCGACGCGGCACCCCACCTGTTAAGATTAAAACGCACATGGACACAGACATTTTTTTTTTTAAAAGCTGTGCAAGGTGAGAGTTCGTCTGCAAAGTTGACGGAATTCTTTGTTAGACCCAGGAAAACAGAGGATGCTGTAAATGTGTTTGCATTTCATACTGTGAAACATCACAACAGCTACAAATACATGGATTGGAAAAAATATATTGTTTTAAAATATATATATACACACTGCCAAAATGTTTAGTAGCCTTATATTTGGTACATGGTGCCTCAACATGTTTTTGGTTTGATTTATGTAATAAACATTATTTCATATTTTTGGGTTATTTATTGTTGTCCAAGAGAGCTATTATTTTGTTACAGGTTGATTTTTAAGTTATTCTTGTGCCATTGAGATTTGTCAGAGAGATACTTTTAGGCATAATAAAGCATGTTGATTGTTGAGTAACTTTGGTTTGGTGTGTCTTTGGTTATAGAGAGATATTATTGTGTTATATAAAATAATTAGGACTGTCAAAGTTAATGCTTTAATTTTGGAGATTAATTAAAATGATTTAAAGCGTTAAAAAATGTATCTAGATTAATCTATGGAGTGAAAGATGTTCAACGTTCTAAACTTTCAGCAGTATCTTTGCTTGTTTTTTGTTTGCATTGACTCATGCACCTTTTTGAAAATCATCTGACATGAAGATGGAACACATTTTTGTTGTTAATATGATTTATATTACTGGTAGTTCATACAAGACATTATCGTCCTCTAAGCCAATCTGCACTTTAACATACTGTAGGCCTCGGTTGTTTTTATTTCTGTTAGCGCCGCGGATAGAAGAAAGAGTCAATGTTGATGGTTTTGTTGAACATTTGTATTTCACAGGAGAGAAACTGTATCCAAAGATCAAAGAAAGCTATACAAATTTTCTTTGAATCTAAATATACTTTCTTTGTGTTGATTCTACATTAATTCCATGATTTTACTCAAGTAAATATCTGTTAAAAAGCTTCGGTTTTAAGTGGATTCATCTAGATTAATTACAGAAAATTGTGAGATTAATTAGTGAATTTTATTTTATCTATTGACAGCACTAAAAATAATCCATATCCATACAGAGGAGGCATACTTTAATAAGCCATATTTGAGTAAACTTTGAGTATCATTATGTTATCTCGAGGCTGGGGCCAGCATGTCCTCTTTACGAGCTGGAACTACTACTGGTCTTGGGGGGAGGGGTCGAGCACACCGCTGTGAAGAAAGGGTGCCCTGCATTTACAACACAAGACAACATGAGAGCAACTCGGCATGCTGCACAAGAATCGTTTTAAGTCGATCATCTTGTTTTCATGATGGTGGGAAGCCAAAATCATAATACATTTTTTTATTTGATTATACAAGAAGCCCTAACATTGAGGCATACGTTGTAAAGTGCTTTGGATAATAAAAAAAAGAATAAAAACCCGCTATATAGTCCCTTTTTCTTTTACATTTCAAAATGCCAGAGTGGTTTCGCTGTTCCAAACGGTCGAGCACTTTTAAATCCCTGCCGTTTAGTATATTAAATCTACACATACACGACGTGCCATTTAAAAGTGTTATATGCTCATCAAGAGGAAATCCATATCCGTGGCGAATCATGCGTATCCATGCATGTCCATTATCTCCTGTTATTACCACACAGGTAATGTTGACAGTGCTGGGCAGACGATAGGGAGGAACAACAGAACAAAGCAGTCAGATGCTGCTGACCTTCAAGCTCCCAGACAACATTTCATTGTGTAATTGAGTGGAAAAACAAAGATTTGCCTCCTTTGGTTCCTAATGTACAGTACGCCACCACCTCTGTCTGTGTCTCTCTCTCTCTCTCTCTCTCTCTCTCTCTCTCTCTCTCTCTCTCTCTCTCGCTCTCTCTCTCTCTCTCTCTCTCTCTCTCTCTCTCTCTCAGACTCTATTATGATGAGATTCTCTTTTCCTTCTCCTTCTCCTCCTCCTCCAGTATATGTGTCACCCTGGAGGACAGAGAACACTCATGTCATTGCTGTTGAGATGCAATTTACCTCAAGACAATGGAACGGCGACGTAATCTGCACGTGTAGCTCATACTGAACAGCTGATCCATCCCCTCAGTCTATATGTCACACAGCTATGGCTCCCTACCTGGTGTACTGTGAAGTCACTCTATGTAATACAGCTCTGGTTCTGTGAAGTCACTCTATGTAATACAGCTCTGGTTCCCTACCTGGTGTACTGTGAAGTCACTCTATGTAATACAGCTCTGGTTCTGTGAAGTCACTCTATGTAATACAGCTCTGGTTCCCTACCTGGTGTACTGTGAAGTCACTCTATGTAATACAGCTCTGGTTCCCTACCTGGTGTACTGTGAAGTCACTCTATGTAATACAGCTCTGGTTCCCTACCTAGTGTACTGTAAAGTCACTCTATGTAATACAGCTCTGGTTCCCTACCTGGGGACCCTGATGTAAACAAGACGAAAGTCTTTCTCTGGTCTGCATCCCCTTAACAATTGTGTGTATTGAGCTGTACTGTATTGTACCCATTCTGCAATCTGTTAATAAAGTTTTCAATCAATCAATCAAAACCTAGTGTTCTGTGAGGCGTGGAGGTATAGTGAGAGCAGAACCATGAAGCTGATAAATAATCCTTTTTCTTGGGGGGGGGGGGGGGGGGTTGTAAGTTGACGAATGGAGCATAGTCCATTTATTCTCAACATCAACCTGAACCAACAGGTTCTTCATACGTTGAATATAGGTAGTGTTGTGATTCCAGATGCTTTCAATGCAATTGGATGTGCTGTTTTTAGCGGTAGATTTTACGTTTAGGTCGCTTTCACATATAGTTTTGGTGGACTCGGTGCGGTTCTGGGGGTGAAGTTGCAACGATCGTTGCATTCTTCATTTGGTTCGCCTGCTTTCACCAGAGGCGGACCGAGACCTTCTGAACAATGTCACGCGGTCGAAAAGGGCGCTTGTCTATTGGACAGTGGAAATGTGTGTGTGGCTGCTGCGATCCCGTGTGTGCGCGCGCGCGTGTGTGTGTGTCTGTGTGTGTACTGCGGAGCCCTTCAGATCAGCGGAGCCGAGTTGACATGGCATTGATCCATTGTTCTAACTTCTATTGAAGCACATTACCACCATCCTCTCGCTAAACAACTTGTAGACCACAGTGTTTTTATGAGTGCCCACAAGTAGCTGTTTTAATAATATAATAAGGCGCGCCTCGGTAATAATAATAAGCCGCGTTTTTTCTTCCTGTAAGCGTTTTGGGGTGGAATTCTCAGACGAATGCAACGGAGCCCTGCTGTCACACGATTGGCGCATATGTCACATGACGTGCTGTGAAGACCCGCCCTACTCTGCCTCTGATTCGCAGACTGTGGATGGGGAATGTGATTGGGCCAAAGCAGAGTCACTCACAGACAGAGAGTCCAGTCACGCCGCGGGACACATTCTTGTGTAACCCTTTCACTGCCACACCACGTCACTCCCAAATAAGAAAAACAGCTCAAAAATGTATTTTTTACTGTCGAAAACGAAATAAAATACTGCATTCCGCCTGCATTATGAATTTATGATGAGATAGTAACGAAATAGTAACGCACAGCCACTTGGACAAGTAACTGCAATCAGATTACTGGCTTTTAAAGATTAACGCGTTAGATTACTATTTTCGGGGAAAAGTTATCAGATTACAATAACGCGTTACTTAGTAACGCGTTACCGGCATCACTGGACAATACACAGCAGGTTAACCCTTTCACTGAGCAGGTTAACCCTTTCACTGTAACAATACACAGCAGGTTAACCCTTTCACTGCGACAATACACAGCAGGTTAACCCTTTCACTGAGCAGGTTAACCCTTTCAATGCGACAATACACAGCAGGTTGAATTGATTGATTGATTGAATTTATTTGACAATCAAAATTACATACAATACCGGTACACACATGTACAGCCATCACATATAATCTAAAATCGTCGAGGATTAAAACACAATAAAACCTTACGGTTTATTTCCATTGTGGTCCTCACAATGGACAATGGACAAGATGACTAGTATCCCCCATGCACAAATAAGACATATAAATACAATACAAAATAAATGCAATAACACAAACAAACACAAAGTCTACAGCACACCCCCATATATCATCATCCTACGCGACTAAGCCATTTCTTCATCTCTTTTTAAGAAATTCCTTCTGAGACAATAATTTGTATGGACACATGCAGTTTGTTCCACTCATAGGCTGCAGAGTACCGAAAGGTATTTTTCCCCCATTGAGCTACTAAAAATGCACAGTTTGATATCAGTTAAACTGCCCCTCGTTGCATAGGAGTGGGTGTCCCTAAAGCACATAAAATAATTTGAGAGATATGAGGGGACCCTATTATACATTATTTTATGGGTAAGGCCCAACTTGATTTTAATAACCCGTTTTTCCACTGGGAGCCAATTAAGTTGATTAAATATGGCTACATCCAGGTGAGTGCGGGTAGGAAGCTTTAACACTACTCTAATCAATTTGTTTTGGGCAGTCTGAAATTTATTTTTAATTTTCTGGGGTGCACTACTGTACCAGAAGGAGGCAGCATAGTCAAAATGACTCTGTATCAGGGCACCTGACAACATCCTAAGTGTTTTTCTATCCAACATATCCGACTTACGTGCTAGGAATTTGGTCCTTTGGCTTATCCTAGCCAGGGCTTTCAAGGCCATAGCCTCCCCTGTGAGACATTCGTCCAAGGTGCATCCTAAATATATTACTGAATCATTACCAGCAATGACCGACTCTCCTGCCTGGATCTTCAGCCCTGGGGACCTTCGCTGCTTTATTTTGGATCCAAAAAGTATGGCCTCAGTTTTACCAAGGTGGAGAGACAGCTTATTGTCGGCCAGCCATGTCCCCACACTCTGAAGCTCCTTACTTAAGGTCTTCTCTACCTCTCCTAGGAACTTTGTGAGACACAAGAATGGCGGAATCATCGGCGTATAAAAACAGGTCAGACATACAGGCAGATTTCATGTCATTAATATATAATAAAAAAAATAGTGGCCCTAGCACACTCCCTTGAGGCACCCCACAGCTAACATTCTTGGGGGAGGAAAAGGTACCATTTATATCGACCATTTGGGTCCTTCCCGAAAGGTAGGAGTTTACCCATTCAATTGACAACCTGCTGAAGCCTATGGCCTTTAATTTCATTAGCAGGATGCCATGGTCGAACGTATCAAAGGCCTTTTGGAGGTCGTGCAAGACCATTCCACAAAAGTGGCCTGTGTCAACCTCTTTTCTGATGCGGTCCGTTAAATAGAGGAGGCATGTTTCCGTAGAGTGGGATCGTCTAAAACCTGACTGAAGTTCAAATAAAATATTGTGACCTGTTAAAAATGCATTAATCTGCTCGTGAATAATCTTTTCCATGACCTTGGATAGAACACTTAAAACTGAAATTGGTCTGTAGTTACCCTTTTCAGATGTTTTTCCCTTCTTATGGAGGGGGATTGTAGAATGAACGCGAGGTAGGCAGGTGAGCGTAGATGGGTATTTAATACAAGTAGCTTACAGGGATGACACGATACAGTCTAGTGCTATATGCTGCTAACCTGACCGGTGTTTTACTTCCCGAGTGACGTCAGAGTAGTACGGGCGCCGTCACGTCTCAAGCTTGTGTATCAGACTAGCACAATGCTCTACATCCTTCCTCTTAAGTTGTGCTCTAATGTAAATACTAACAATGCTCTACAAGCTAGTAGGCTATAACAAATTACGCCATGAAAGTGATTACTACTAATATCTAGCATGTGGCTATTTGAACAAACCACAGGTTAACTGTACTTCAAGTGGTAATACACCACAGGTGTATAGTATGAACGTCATTACTCCTTATTTTTTCTTTTCTTTTTCGAACAGTCCTTATGACAAACACTACATATATCTGCTGTTTGGCCTGCAGACGCGGCCTGCCCGTGAGATGTACGGAGACTGAGTGTGCGGGTTAGTCTTTTGAACAGTCTCTTGTATCTGGGCGTGTTGTTGAGCGTCTGCCTTCTCTGTGACGGGGTGACTGTTGCCTTCGGGTTGGCCAGTCGGAGGTTGGAGAGTGATATCGGGGTCGCAGGGGTCGCTGAGGTCACCCTGTGGCGGTTCCGGTTCCGAGACGGGAAGAAGGTGTCTCCGATTCCTTCTGTACTCTCCTCCTTCTGACTCCACGACGTAGGACCTTGGTTCCTTACAGATGCTTTTGATTGTGCCCATCCGGTCGAATCCACGTGGAGTCTGTAACCTCACTACATGTCCCTGGGCCAGTGGCTGGAGGGGCCTGCTTGATCTGTCATAGCACGACTTCTGAATGCTGCGTTTCTTCTCGAGCTGTGCTTTGATCATCTTGTTGTCCTTCGCCTTAGGAACCAGTAGTGTCTTGCAGATGGGTAGGGTGGTACGTGTCTGTCTTGACATGAGCCGCTCAGCCGGTGACCCAAGTAACTGGTCACGTGGAACGTTACGGAGGTTGAGCAGATTTAGGAAGACGTCTGTTCCGTCCCGTGTGGACCTCTCCATGAGTTGCTTTGCGCTGCGCACAGCTCTCTCCGCTAGTCCATTCGCCTGCGGGAACTCCGGGCTACTGGTCACATGGTCGAAGTCCCAGGCCGAGGCGAACTCCTTGAAGCGCTGGCTTGTGTACTGGGCCCCGTTGTCCGATATTACTTTGTGTGGGGCTCCATGCACAGCGAAGTGTCTTTTCAGTTTTGTTATCACTGTGTTGGATGTGATGTCACGCAGCAGGTCCACCTCGAACCAACCTGAGTATGAGTCGACCAGCACTAGGTGGTGACGTCCATTCCACTCGAAGATGTCGGTCGCCACGGTTGACCACGGTAAGTCTGGAATGGGATGCAGCTTGAGTGGCTCCCTTTGTTGGTGTTGTTTTGTGCTGTTGCAGACGTCGCATGATGCCGTTTTCTCCTCGATATCCTTCGCCATGGCAGGCCAAAACACAATGTCCCTCGCCCTGCGCTTGATCGACTCTGTGCCAGGGTGGCCTCTGTGCAGGATCGTGATGTAGTCCATTTGCAGTGATTTGGGAATGACGGCTCTTGAGCCCTTCATGATGACGCCATCGTCGATTGTGAGCTCATCTCTGAATGCAAAGTATTGGCGAGCCCCTGCCGGCAGCGTCGACTCCCTCGCAGGCCATCCGTGGTTGATGATGTTGCATATTTTCTGCAGGGTTGGGTCCCTTTCTGTGTGTTCCTTGAGCTCGTTCAGACGTGATGAGGAAATGTGTCTCACTGCCATGACCTCAAAGTCTGTCTTTTCACCACTAAGCCGGTCTGTGGTTTGTCTGGGAGCACGTGACAACGCGTCTGCGAGATACATGTCCTTTCCCTTCTTGTACCTCAGCTCAAAATCGTACCTTTGGAGTCTAAGCATCATACGCTGCAGTCTGGCTGGAGCCGTGTGTAGGGGCTTTGACAGGATGGTGACCAGCGGTTGATGATCTGTTTCGATTAGGATGTGCTTTCCGTATACGTAGTCGTTGAACTTGGAGCACGCAAACACTACTGCGAGAAGCTCCTTCTCGATCTGTGCGTATCGCCTCTCCGTCTCCGTCAAGGTGCGGGATGCATAAGCGACTGGGACACCGTCCTGTAGACACGCCGCGCCTAGGCCATACTGGGAAGCGTCGCACGTGAGTGTGACAGGCTTGCGGACGTCGTATTACATCAGCGTGGGTGGGTTTGAGAGACACTGTTTCAGCGCGTCAAAGGCGTCTTGGTGCTGCTTGTACCAACACCATTCCGTGTCATGGTGCGTTAGGTGTCGCAAGGGGGCTGAGATTTCACTTAAGTTTGGGACAAACCTGGCCAAGTAGTTTACCATGCCGAGGAATCGCTGCAGAGCCGTTACATCTTCTGGTGCAGGCAGCTCGCTTATCGCTTGCGTCTTTGATGGGTCTGGCTTTAGACCCTGACTTGTGAACAGGTGTCCAACGTAGCCGACTTCTTTCAGTCTGAACCTGCATTTCTTGGAGTTGTAAGTTGACCTCACGTGCTCTGTCGAGGACTTTCTTGAGATTTTCGTCATGCTCTTTCTCGCTGCTTCCTCCAACGATAATGTCATCGACTATCACTGCACAGGGGTATCCTGCAAGGTTTGCTCCATTGTGTGTTGGAAGACTTCACTGGCGCTGCTTATGCCAAAGGGCATTCTGAGGAAACAGAATCGTCCGAATGGCGAGCTGAATGTGGTTAGTAGCGATGATTTGTGATCCAGCAGTATTTGCCAAAAAGAGTTCTTGGCGTCCAGTGTTGAGAACATGGTTGAGTTTGGCATATGCGCTGCTACTTCCTCCACAGTGCGCATTGGGTGATGTGGGCGTTTGAGCGCCTTGTTTAGGTCTCGTGGATCAATGCAGAGGCGTATGTCGTCTGAGTTCTTCTTGTGGGTTCTTGTGGGTATCTCCTTACTGAGTGTGACCAGTCCCATGCTAAGGCTGTCTTGTAAACCCAGCAGCGTCTGGACGTCTTGTTGCACCACGTGGAACTGTAGGGAGTGGGACTTATCTGTTATGTAGCATGCTAGGGTTGCTGTCCCCAATGTGTATATTTAATTTCCTCCGTAGGCAACCAGCCTCGCTGTCCTGGAGCGATCCACTCTCTCTTTGTGTTTCACTTGGTTGAACGTTTTGCGAGATATCACGTTGCACTTGGCTCCGGTGTCCACTTTGAGCCCGACGGGGATTCCGTGGACCTGGACTCTGCAGAATATTTCACTCTTTTGTGTCGCTGGTGATCCCACAGTATTGACTGTGTTTGTCGCTACTGTGACCCCATCACAGTAGAACGAATCGTCGCTGTTGCCTGACGATATTGTTCTGTCAATCTGGTTCACAGCGTGCTTTTTTCTGTATTGGTGCTGTGGATTGTCTCTGTGACTCCCTGGAGTGGATTTGCAGTACTGCTTGAAATGATTCATTTTCTCACTGACACTGTTTGCCGAATGCAGGGCACCTTTCTCGTCTGGGCTCGTGGCTGCCTCCACAGTTGCTGCAGCTGGCTATGGACCGAGTTGAGTGCTCTGTATTTGGCTTTTTCTTGTAAACACGTTCTTTCATTCTGTGCCGTAGGCTATCTACGTTGGATGTGCTTTGCTTTGGTGCAGCCAGTGTCCTAGTGTGTTGTTCTGTCATTTCGTGGATCTGACATGTCTCCACTGCCTTGGTTAAAGTTAGTTTGCTGTCACGGAGTAGTAGCTTCCTCATGCCATCATTTATTATGCCACACACAAGTCTATCTTTGATTAGCTCTTCGCGCAAATCTCCGAATTGACAGCTCTTTGCTTTGATTTTTAAATCACTGACATAGGCTTCAATAGTCTCATCTTGTTTCTGGCTTGTATTAAACTTGTGCCTTTCCATAGTGGCGTTTGTTTGTGGATTGCATAACTCACGGAATTTCCTCTTCAAGCACTCCGGGTCTTCTCTTGATTGGGCGGGGACTATATCTTCTCCCTGCTCGTCGTCTCCATCGTACAGGGCTGGTCCATATACGAACGCCCGTTCCCGTTCTATGGCTTCCGAGCCAGCCAGGTTTAGCAAGATGAAGGCTTGAGAGTGAGGCGGCTTGTCATAGTGTGCGGCAGCAATGAATATATCATACTCTTGCTCGAATATTCTCCAGTTCTCCGCGACGTGGCTGTCAAACACGAGTGGGCCCGGTTTGCGGAATCCTTCCGCCATGCTGAACGTGAGTCCTTGCGCGTTATTCCTCGCGCGTTATATATCCTAGTTATAGGCTACCTCCTAAACCTTCACTTTTCACTTTCGGACGCGGGTTGACTACTGTGTCCACAACGACTGACACCATGTCTATTTTTTTAAAACTCATTAAAAGTTGTCTCATCCCTAGTTTTCTTAAAATGAATAAAACTTAAATTCCTTAACTTAATCAACTTTAAAATCTCATCAGTTACCCATGGCTCTGTACGTTGTTTGATTCTAACTATCTTAAATGGGGCCAAACTATCTACTATTTAAAAAAAAACTGATTTGAAGTTGACCCATGCCTTGTCGACATCAACACAATTCAGAACATTAGACCAATCTACTTTGGTCATATTCTCGATGAGAGAGTCTTTACTATACTTTTTTAGCGATCTAATTTTGACTGAGTTATGGCAATTAAAAACATTTTTCTGGATCTTTCTGGCGGCGAAAATCATAGAGTGGTCACTGAGGCTATAATCAACCACGCCACTGTTGATAATCCTACTCCTGTCGGACACCAGAATAAGGTCTATAATAGTTTGGGTTGTGGTTGTGACTCTCGTGGGATCTCTTATTATCTGAAGAAGATCAAACATTCTGCAGAAATTAACAAAGGCTTTAAAGATTGCAGTGTCTTTCTTGATAATGTCCGTGTTCAGATCTCCTAGAATGATAACTTCTGCCTTAGCAAAACCTTCACCGTTTGAACATACCTCTTCTAGTAGCTCATAAAAATGGTTTTGATTGGGTGGACGATAACACGCTCCCAATAAAATAGGCTTACTCCTAGGAAGAGTAATATCCAACCACACCGCCTCAATCAACTCATTATTTAGGTCCGTTCTTACATTAAAAACCAAATCTGCCTTAACATAAACACAGACACCACCGCCTTTGCGGTTCCTATCTTTCCTAACAACAATACAATTTTCTATTTCAATTTCGGAGTCTGTTATTGAGTCATCCAGCCAGGTTTCACTGCAGCAGATTATAGATACTTTACTCTGACTGGAGATAATCCGGAGTTCATGAAGCTTGGGGAGAAGACTTCGAGTATTTATGTGTAGAAAATGAAGGCCCTTGGATTTGCAAAGCGGGTCTAGGATATTGGTGACAGACGGAGAATCACTGATGACAGGCGGGTTCAAAGGGGAGCCTGTGGGCCTGACGATACAGACACCCTCCCTTTGATCTCCCGGCGCGTGGGGTCCATACATGTTTGTTGCTAGGCACATAGGACCCTGTTGATATCAGTAATCAAATGTATTTTCTAAACCATTTGGAGCTGGGCTTGTCAGCTGGGAGGCCACCAGAGTGTGATTTCGACAGCGCTGTGGAGGAGGGATGGGTGGGGGGCAAAGCACTTTCTGGGGCAGGGTTGGTGGCTGCGGGGCCTTGCGTTTGATAAGGGGGGTGAGTTTAATTCCGGCGCTTATCAAGTTATTCATGTCGTTGGTGAATTCGAGGAGACGTATTGGGGACGGGGAGAAGGATGGAGAGAATGGTGGGGCTTCATCCTCACTGTCCTCCTCCCCATTGTCAATGATGGACCTCTCTGTCGCAATCTCCTCCCGGAGATTGTTGTGTTCTTCAGTTGTTATGATTCCATCACTAGCTGCCTCGCTATCAGTGTTGCCAGCTGAAAGTTGGGTAGTTTTGATATCCTCTCCAACAGCCTCAGAGGGGGGGGGGGGGGGGCGGGCGCGACCTCGGCAGATAGGAGTTGTTTGTCTGTTGTTTGGGAAACTTGTGTTCCGACCTTGTGCGGAGGCACACCAAGCGTGTAGAACACATTGGAGTAGAACAGTTTTGCACCTTGCTTGTTCAGGTGGATTCCATCTGCAAAAAGGTGTCTGCGATCCCAGAAAAACTTGAAATTGTCAATAAAATCCATAGATTAATTGATACATGTGGTTGAAAGCCATTTGCTCAGTGCAGAAAGTCTGCTGAAACTCTCATAGGTGGCATTGGACCACTGATGCACACATCAATGTTCAGGGAGCTGAGTGTGCTAAATAAAGCAGTGAAATGCTGTTTTAGGATTTCTGACTTTTTATCTTCTGTGTCACATGTACCGATGTGCAAGATCAGGGTTTTCGCTGTTGGGTGTGCAGCGACAAGATCCAAAATTCTGTCATTCATATCAGAGACTGTATCTTTGGGAAAAACATAGTACTTTTGCCTTCCTCTTTCCTATGCATTTTACATCATTTACAGCTGCGTCACCCATAATCAGAAACTCAGGCAATTCAGGCACAGTCATCTGCCTTTCTGAGATGGTTCTTACCATTCTGGGTGAGTTGTTGGAGAGTCTTCTGGGGTCTTCTAGAAGCTGCACTGTTAACCAGCTCAGTGAGACGCTGTCTCTGTCATCTTTGGCAGTTGACCACTGTAGGGGGTGGAAGAAGTGCTGAGTCGGAGTGGTAGTGCAGGCCAGCCAGTCCTCTTGGTGATGTCAGGGCTCAGAGTGGTAGTGCAGGCCAGCCAGTCCTATTGGTAATGTCAGGGCTCAGAGTGGTAGTGCAGGCCAGCCAGTCCTCTTGGTGATGTCAGGGCTCAGAGTGGTAGTGCAGGCCAGCCAGTCCTCTTGGTGATGTCAGGGCTCAGAGTGGTAGTGCAGGCCAGCCAGTCCTATTGGTGATGTCAGGGCTCAGAGTGGTAGTGCAGGCCAGCCAGTCCTATTGGTGATGTCAGGGCTCAGAGTGGTAGTGCAGGCCAGCCAGTCCTATTGGTGATGTCAGGGCTCAGAGTGGTAGTGCAGGCCAGCCAGTCCTATTGGTGATGTCAGGGCTCAGAGTGGTAGTGCAGGCCAGCCAGTCCTATTGGTGATGTCAGGGCTCAGAGTGCTGCCTGTTGTTCTTTATTTCAGGTTAACCCTTTCACTGCCACAATACACAGCAGGTTAACCCTTTCACTGCGACAATACACAGCAGGTTAACCCTTTCACTGTGACAATACACAGCAGGTTAACCCTTTCACTGTGACAATACACAGCAGGTTAACCCTTTCACTGTGACAATACACAGCAGGTTAACCCTTTCACTGTGACAATACACAGCAGGTTAACCCTTTCACTGTGACAATACACAGCAGGTTAACCCTTTCATTGCGACAATACACAGCAGGTTAACCCTTTCACTGTGACAATACACAGCAGGTTAACCCTTTCACTGTGACAATACACAGCAGGTTAACCCTTTCACTGTGACAATACACAGCAGGTTAACCCTTTCACTGCAACAATACACAGAAGGTTAACCCTTTCACTGTGACAATACACAGCGGGTTAACCCTTTCACTGCGACAATACACAGCATGTTAACCCTTTCACTGTGACAATACACAGCAGGTTAACCCTTTCACTGTGACAATACACAGCAGGTTAACCCTTTCACTGTGACAATACACAGCAGGTTAACCCTTTCACTGTGACAATACACAGCAGGTTAACCCTTTCACTGCGACAATACACAGCATGTTAACCCTTTCACTGTGACAATATACAGCAGGTTAACCCTTTCACTGCGACAATACACAGCAGGTTAACCTTTTCACTGAGCAGGTTAACCCTTTCACTGTGACAATACACAGCAGGTTAACCCTTTCACTGAGCAGGTTAACCCTTTCACTGTGACAATACACAGCAGGTTAACCCTTTCACGGTTAACCCTTTCACTGTGACAATACACAGCAGGTTAACCCTTTCACTGCAACAATACACAGCAGGTTAACCCTTTCACTGTGACAATACACAGCAGGTTAACCCTTTCACTGCGACAATACACAGCAGGTTAACCCTTTCACTGCGACAATACACAGCAGGTTAACGCTTTCACTGCGATGATACACAGAAGGTTAACCCTTTCACTGCGACAATACACAGAAGGTTAACCCTTTCACTGCCACACAACAGCAGGTTAACCCTTTCACTGCCACACAACAGCAGGTTAACCCTTTCACTGCAGCACTACCAAACGGTTAACCCGTTCACTGCCACACGACAGCAGGTTAACCCTTTCACTGCCACACTACAGAAGGTTAACCCTTTACTATCACACTACTGACGGTGAAAGGGTTAATAAAATGTGCTATGAACCCAGAGCAGGTGATGATAGACTACACTGATCCCAGAGCAGTTGATGATAGACTACACTGATCCCAGAGCAGCTGATGATAGACTACACTGATCCCAGAGCAGCTGATGATAGACTACACTGATCCCAGAGCAGCTGATGATAGGCTACACTGATCCCAGAGCAGCTGATGATAGGCTACACTGATCCCAGAGCAGCTGATGATAGACTACACTGATCCCAGAGCAGCTGATGATAGACTACACTGATCCCAGAGCAGCTGATGATAGGCTACACTGATCCCAGAGCAGCTGATGATAGACTACACTGATCCCAGAGCAGCTGATGATAGACTACACTGATCCCAGAGCAGCTGATGATAGACTACACTGATCCCAGAGCAGCTGATGATAGGCTACACTGATCCCAGAGCAGCTGATGATAGGCTACACTGATCCCAGAGCAGGTGGTGATAGGCTGCTACAGTATGGCAGTGAAAGGGTTAACCTTCTGTGTATTGTCGCAGTGAAAGGGTTAACCGTTTGGTAGTGCGGCAGTGAAAGGGTTCATTTTGAATTTAAATAACATTTATAGCATTAAAAAAAGCACTCTTGCTGAAATAATTAATTCATTCATTAATTGGTGGGACGGCAGTATATTGTGCCATGTACTGTATGTGTAAAACACTTTTGACAAACACCCCTCACCTTGATGAGGGAAAAGTTAAACTCTCATATTATATATATTATGGCCATTTCCCAATTGTAATATTCTTCGTCATGGTCTAAGATAAGTAAGACGTCAAGTAAAAGGTCCATTGACGATGAATGGGAGACTGATTTTGTGGACCCACAGAATGTTTGTTTTATTTTTTTATACCCAAATGTGCCTGTATGCTCTCAGTCTGGCCTTTACCCTCTGGCCTTTACCCTCTGGCCTTTACCCTCTGACCTTTACCCTCTGACCTTTACCCTCTGACCTTTACCATCTCTCCCAATTCACTGACTCTGGAGCAGCTCCAGACTTTATGTTTGATGACATCACAAAGTATATTAATAATATTATAAATAAATAATAGATACATTTGAGATTTTGGGGGCGAGAGTTGCTCATGTTCACTATCATCGTTGGTCTTAAACCTCTGCTCTGTTGTTCTATTAAATAAAGTTAATATTATTATTATTAAACCATATGAATATCATATATGAATTCTGAAAATGGGTGTAGTTCCCCTTTTCTAAATCAGAGCGATGGACTGCTCTGTTGTATGTTAGAGCGACGGACTGCTCTGTTGTATGTTAGAGCGACGGACTGCTCTGTTGTATGTTAGAGCGATGGACTGCTCTGTTGTATGTTAGAGCGACGGACTGCTATGTTGCATGTTAGAGCGACGGACTGTTGTATGTTAGAGCGACGGACTGCTCTGTTGTATGTTAGAGCGACGGACTGCTCTGTTGTATGTTAGAGCGATGCTCTGTTGTATGTTAGAGCGACGGACTG
This sequence comes from Notolepis coatsorum, assembly GCF_963971535.1. Lineage (NCBI taxonomy): Eukaryota > Metazoa > Chordata > Actinopteri > Aulopiformes > Paralepididae > Notolepis > Notolepis coatsorum. The sequence continues at coordinate 30,952,643 of NC_140172.1, read as the reverse complement.
CTCTATTGTATGTTAGAGCGATGCTCTGTTGTTGATTTCTGTTTCTGGATGAGCAGGTCTTTCTTGGTGGCATCTTCATTCACCTTCAGCTGGTTGATTTCCTTCTTGCTGGCATCTTCATTCACCTTCAGCTGGTTGATTTCCTTCTTGCTGGCATCTTCATTCACCTTCAGCTGGTTGATTTCCTGTTTCTGGATGAGCAATTCTTCCTTGCTGGCATCTTCATTCACCTTCAGCTGGTTGATTTCCTTCTTGCTGGCATCTTCATTCACCTTCAGCTGGTTGATTTCCTGTTTCTGGATGAGCAATTCTTCATTGCTGGCATCTTCATTCACCCTCAACTGGATGATTTCCTGTTTCAGGATGAGCAATTCTTCCTTGATGGCATCTTCATTCACCTTCAGCTGGTTGGTCAGTGCTATCAAGGCATCTTCAAGGGCTGTAAGTCTAAGCTTTAAGCTTTCAGATTCCACAGGTTCAATGGACACATATCCAAGGAACACAAAGAGGAACCAGAAAGCGGTCTTCAACATTTTGCCGGATCCTATCAGTGGAAAGTATACGATGTGTGTCTCTGTGGTTTGGGTTCTGCCTCTGCTTGAGGGCCACCTCCTCTTATACTAATACCAGTTGACTTTGAGAAGGGGGGGAGGGATGTCTTTTGTGGTGTCTGTGCTCTCAAAACAGGCTCACCAAAGAGGAACTCACGCATCAGGATCTAAACCAGTTTATTAGGAGACAGGAACATTGATTAGCACATATCTAATCTTTTCCTCTCCTAGCAAGGTTGTTTAACATTCCAGTTAGGAACATCGTGAACATCACCGCCTAGCCAAGGTTGATTCTCCTAACTGGGCCATTTGATACTTTCAGTCATATCTGTTCTAATGTTACGTGTATTTCTCTTGGTCACTTTGCTAGTCAGATTCAGTGTGTGAACACATGTTGTCTCTGACTGTAAACTGAACTTTCATTTTGTGGCCACAGATGAAATAAACTATGTTTCTATTTTTAATAACGACTCAGAATGATTTATACAAACGGCTCATCGTTTTTGTCCTTTAACACAACAAACAATTTCCCACAACTAAACACACACAGAAATAACTTTAACAAACTCCCTAGAGCAGGAGTTCCCAAAGTCGGGGTTGTGACCCCCAGGAGGGTCGCGAGCCGCTGCGGGGGGGTCGCCAGATGATTTCCAAAAAACAAAAACAAAAAATGTATGCAGTCAGGCCACTGAACTTAGAAACATGATGGAAATACCATGATACCTTTGTCTGACTGAGGTTGGAGAGACGTCGATTGGGTTATCCCTCCAAGCCAGATCAGAGTTGTCTGAATGTTGGAGTGGTCTAACTGTTTATGCTGGCCAGGTAAACTCACTCTTGGGCAGGGCAGGTAAACTCAGCCTGGTTTTCGCCCAGCCATATCGTGGTTCTCTAGAACAATGCAGCACTTCCGGGGCCAAGCATTCATTCCAAACGGCCATGCGCTACCAACGTTGAGCGTTTTAAGTCTGTCCTCATCATATCCTGACAACTAATGGTTAGATTGCCAGGGAATTTGCTGTGCACATTCACATTCAAGAGGAGTAAATCTATTGATTTTGGTGACCCCACAACCTTTCCTCTAGCACCACCATCAGGCCAAACTGAGAACAGTAATGGCAGAATTGCCATACAATGTGTTGAGCAATACACAGAGAGACTCAGAAGGAGCTTCTATCCCATCAGGATGCTCAATGACAATGACACTATGTAACAACCCATCACCTTACCACTCACTTTACTAACTTTAGACACTTTAACACACTTTATATTTATCTATTATTAAAGAGATTTGCACTACATTCGTACCTCATTTGCACCCTACCCTAAGTTTTGTACCTCTGCATTGTACCTCACTGTTACTCATTTGACTCTGTATTGTATATTGACTTTACTTACTTTTTACTTACTTCTTAATCACTTTTTTTACTTACTTTCTTTTTACTGTATGTAGCACACTCTCAGTGGCTCATACAGAAACAAGCATTTCATCATAAAGTATTCTGTATTTTGTTGTGACTAATAATAAACAAACTTGAACTTGAAGAGGATGAAATCTCTAGGGCCCCATCAGGCCAAACCTTAGAATTTCAAATGTGTTTATATACCAATCAGGAAATGGTGATAACGCCAGGATAACATGTTCCTCCATTGTCCTCCTCCTCTACCTGGCTGGCCGGCTCCCCTTTCTATTGAAGGTGTGGGAAGTTGTCTCAAGTGCACAGCACACAAGTTCAACTAGGTCTGGAGCCGAGTTCACAGATCGTTTCGCTTGGTGCAGTGAAAAGCCATCATTTTTTGCTGCGGAAGCCATTGGATATAATGGGTGTCACAGCACAGGGTTGTTCTTACGGTGTCCCGTCTGACAGCCACTTGAAGCAGTGGTTCTCTGGGGGCCGGTGACTGCAGTGCCAGAGCTCTTTGCAGGGGCTTCAGAGGATCCGCTGGGTAGTTTTTGTATAGAGTTTCTGGGAAAGCCTTCCTATAAATTACATTTGGGTTGAATGAAAAATGAATGAATGTGTTTTGTGAACTTTTTGTGACGCAATGTCAGTTGGTTTGGACTCCTGATGGACTCTACTGTAAATCTATGTCAAGTAAATCACACACAGTAATATTCACGTTATTGCCAACAATCGTCATTAAAAACAAGAAACAAAGGTAAAGGACCAATATACAGAGAGCATGCATCATCAAAGACCATGTCAAACATTTTATATCATATACTGTATAACCAAATTTGTCAGTGAAGTACGTAACTATTTACTGTTTTAAATTTACAGTGAAGTGTGTAAAATATTTATATTTATCTATACAGTACCTGCATATAATCCTTTTTACATATCTGTAGATATTATATCTATATCTGTACATATTCTACTCGTACTGTAGTTATACCGTTGGCCAGTATGACATAGGGTCTTATTACTCAGTAGTACTCATTTATATATACTCCAGTTTAATTGCATGTACATTGTATATTGCTATTGCACTTTACTGTTTGCACTCTGGTTATGCCAAACCTCTTTTTTGTTTTACTGTACTTGTGCAGTATGATGACAACACATTTTAATGTAATCTAAAAAGTATATTGCTTTCGAACCATCACTTCACCAACTCTCAAGGTCAAATATCTCCCTCCAGCATGCTTTGCTACATAGATCACTGGTTCCCCAAAGAGCCACTTTTGTATCTGAGTGCAGGTTGATGGGGTTCTGTTGCCTAAACCTAAACCATGGTAATGTGCCCCCTGATCCCCCCAATAGTAGATTCATACTAAACACAAGATGAAGCCAAACAGTACTTATGTGTTTGGCTGGCTGGCTGTATAGCTGTATAGCTAAAGGCCCAAGGTTCCACTTCTGCTCCCAATAATGTCGGAGCTGAAATTTTAAAAGGTTAGCCTGAAATCAAAACAGGAGATATGTAAAATAAAAAAGGAAATACCAAAATAAAAAAGTAACCCTCTGAGACCCACATAGACCCATTTATGTAACATTTTTGGGATTGTCCCTAGTTGTAATTTGTTTGTCAATGTCTAGTCTGAGTTCCCCCCCTCCGAGAGGGCAATGAAATGTCACTATTTTTCTTATTTGACTACACTTTTTACTTTATTTTGCACTGTAAATAGTTAAAACGTATAATAAATAATAAAGTTGTCCCCCGAAGAGGCGGGGGGGGGGGGGGTGGATGCAGTGCCTTCAAAAAAGGGCTGGGAGAAAAAAATTATAATAATTTGCGATGGGGGTGGTCTTTAGGGGGAGATAACAGGTCAACAGTAGATGCCACATAGAAGTGGTATACATTTACGTCACCCCCATGCTCGTGGCGTGCTTCATGCGTGTGCTGGAAGAACTTGTAATACACAAATATCGGGGACCCCTTTTCTCCTTAACAGGTGCCCCCAAAAGTGGCCATTTTAGTTTTAGTTTTTGAGGACTGCATACTTTTTTTGCAAACCAAAATACTATCTACTTTATACTTATAGCACATGCATGAGCCTGGTCTCTTTTGAAAGATAACATTCGGAAGTGTCTGATACAATAAAGATAATTCACTTTTAGTGCTAATGAAATAGAGTAACATAGGTCTATACTGTACTACTATAGCGGCAATTTCACCAAATTATGCTGTGCCCTTTTGCCTAGAGGTTGCTGTTTGTCAGCTTTACAGATTCAACGTTTAATATAATGGATGTTCCCAAAGTTCCAGTTTCTATACCCAGTTTGTATGTGATATATTGCTACATGAAAACATGTGTGTTAACAAAGTGTGCTGTTTAATTTGTAGCCTGGAATGTATTATCTGTCTGTGACACTGATGTAATAATAATAATAATAATAATAATAATAATATCTTAAATTTATATAGCGCCTTTCAGGAGACCCAAGGTGCTTAACAGCTAAGGGAGGGGGACAGGGAACAACGTAATGTAAGCTTATGCAGCGTAATTTATGCAGCGTCATTCTATTTAGGAAACCAACTATCAGCCAAAATGCATAGAAAATCTAATCACATCACTGAATGACCTCTTCTCAAAGACTGAAACTAAACTATTAATCATGAATATTCACGCTCAACACTCCATCAACCCACGAGGCACTGAGTGCTGGAAGGCATAACACAGTGGTTCTCAACCTGGGAACCACAAGGGTCCTTGAGGACATTCCAGGGAGTCCCCAGGAGAAGCAGTTTGATTTCACTATTATTTCATGGAAGTCAACCCGATTAGAGAATGTAGAACAATATTAATGATAATGTTGCTGAACTGTTAAAGTTTGTTATTTTTGCAGATGATACAAATTTATATTGCTCAGGAAGTAATTTAAAGGAACTTTTGTTTGATATTGAAAGAGAGCTTGAAATTCTCAAAACTTGGTTTGATGTTAATAAATTGTCTATCGGGTATCACAGTAGCTAAAAAGCTGATCGCATCACGCTGGTTTCAACCGGAGAAATGTGCCGTAAAGTTTGGTTTCTTACATATCTCGATGTGATTTATCAAGAAATATCTACAGCAAGAATTCTGGGTCTCAATGAATCCAAAATGTCAATGTGGTTAGAAGTGGTGGAGAGAATAAAAGCTAGCTTATAATGGTAGTGTCTGGTTAGGTGCGAGGGATAGTGGAGGTACTTCTCAAGGTGGGGTCCGGGAGGGGGGGGTTCGAGCTGAGCATATGTGTGTAGGTTTTTTAGATAACAGGTATTAGGGGTATATCTTATATAAGACAATTAACTAAAATGTGATCTCATTGGATGTGCTCTGACAATTAATGCTTGTATATCTTATCGTGTGTTGTCATGTTAGTTTATGTGTTTGTTTAAAAAATAATAAAAAAATAAAATACAAAAATAAATTGTCTGTCAATATTAAGAAAACTAAATTTATGGTTTTTGGTAATCGAAAAGAAATAGAGGGGGATATCGAGTTAAAAATATGTGATGTAAAAATAGAAAGAGTTTCTGAGATAAAATATCTAGGGGTAGTTATTGACCAGAAATTAACATGGAAACAACATGTATTCAAGGACAAATATCTAAGTCAGTAGCAATATTGTATAAATGTAAGGATATATTAAACTACAAAGCCTTGCACATCATTTACTGTTCACTTATACTTCCTTACATATCTTACTGTGTGGAAGTATGGGGGTCGACATTTAGAAAGACAGTAAATCCAATAGTCTTACTGCAAAAGCTTAAAAAACAAGATGTGATTTACTTGTCATATCTAAATCAAGCACTGAGAAGAACACCGTCAGACTGTCGCCCTAGTGTCTTGACTAGTTAAACTAGTTAAAGCTTTGTACAGAGAAATATGTATTTATAACAGAGCCATGAAACATGTCCATAAACTGTACAAGTGATGTAACATATAATAAATTGCCATTACAATAGTTACGTAATCGTGGACTAAATCAACAACATAAATCTTCTCAGATGAGGTGCCTTTGACAAATTGTTGTCAAATTGAGGTCAGCAGCCAAATGCGAATCAATTTGGGACCTTGACTCACTGGCCTAAAATAACCTAAACATACATTTCAGTCCAAGTTTGAACGCTAATAATAACAGCGAACCGGCAACACAAACTGACAGCAAGAGAAACACAAGGTGGACTAACCAGAGGCACAATATAACGAGAGACAATTGAGAGCAAGAACAAAGCTGAATGATAAATAGAGAAAGATACAGGAGCATGTTCAGTGCAGCTAGCGACGTATAGATAGTTGCAAATCATCAACACACACACACACACAACAAACAAACAAATTAAACAAATTAAAAATAGCATGTGTATGCCTATTCGCTGCCTCCAATTCTGTACCTGATGTAAATGTTATGCAGTTTTCCAATTCCAGTAGAATGTGGTATTAAGGTTGTACATGTAGCCTAATGAGCCATGCCGTTTGAATGACATGCACACCAGGTACACCCATGCCACTGCCCTTTACCAAGGCACAGGCATCACAACTGAGTTGGTCCCCGGGGGCCTGTCTGTGGCTGTCCACTGCTGCTAAGTGGTGAGGATGGGTCAAATCATTCCACATTTATGGTCAACGGGACACATGTCCTCACAGGGATTAATGGAAGTAAAAGTTTAACTTAAATGTACCCTAATGAGCCTCAGTCACAGTGCAGTTGGACCATACAGGGCAGTGTGGACCTCAGCAGTATAAAGAAAAAGGGTCATTTCCATTTGTCTGTTTTTTTTCCCTAAAGGCCCAATTAGTGATTCAAACAAGCCCTACCACCAACAATATGAAATATGAATATACAGTACTGTATGTTTTCATTCTCAACAGGTACATGCTGGAATGAGTTTTTATTTGTATTTGCTCTATTCTTGTGGCTACAAAAGGCGTGTTAACTGAAGTAAAACAGGTCTACTTTTCACATTACAATGAGTTAAGAATGTTCCAAATAATGTATTTTCAGTTGAAGATTTTAGGTGAATATGACATTGATATGGTCCAAAAAAACATGTATTAAGGCAATTTCATGCAGAGATGCTCGGTGTTTAATTATAATGATGTGTTAGGGTTTGATTAAAATAGGCTGCTGTACTTTAAGTACGACTACACTAATGAATAAATTAGGCCTATATATCATTTCCTTATAGGTTTGGTATACTGAAATAAAAAATGTATCCTTTTAATAACCATTTATGGTGCTAGGTTGTATTCTCTATTAAACAAGAAGGTTAATTATGAAAAAAATTATCGTATTCACAATTATGGACTGGGAAGAGGCCTCTTGATTGAAAGAGCTTTGGTCATTTCTAAATCTGGAAAAAAAGACAAAAAAGAGTTTATTTTTTAGACCCAGGTTCAAATCCAGAATTCCAGATATCACTGGTGTCATGATGTCCCAGACTTAATATACTAGTGTCACCGCTGGGGGAGGTGTCATGTCCCAGATGGGGTTTCCCCGCTGGGGGAGGTGTCATGTCCCAGATGGGGTTTCCCCGCTGGGGGAGGTGTCATGTGCCAGACGCGTGTATCACTTCCGCAACGGATTTAGTCGGATTTCGGTTTCCGGGTTCGCCTGATGCCCACGTGACCCTACGCTAGCACGCCCCCCTTACCCCGCTTACGCCTGAGAGTCACACACAGCTAGCGGCAGGCAGAGAGCCTTGCTACTACTAGCCGAGTGATGAATGAAGCTGTATCTGTTTCACCTAACAGCACTATTGCTCCGTGATCATAGCCATCCATCTCTAAAGCTAACCACTATTTGTAAAAGCCACAACCACGTTACCATATGTAATAATGTAAATCATTGTGTCGTTGTACATATTGTGTATACACCGTTAGAAGCTAACGTAGCTTAGCTTGGTAGCTATTGTTGTGCTAACGCCATACCACGACACCCAGCTTGTTAGCCAGCATGAATGCCCGATGTAGAAGGCATAGACGCAGGTCGCTTGTTGGCCGGCATGAGTGCCCGATTTGGGGTGGTTCTCTCCTCTTTGTGTGCATTTGTCCTTGCGGGTGTTCTGCCGGGGGAGCTTGTGGATGCGACAATAGTGGTGGTTGTAGGGTGTTTGAGCTTGTAGCGCTAGTTAGCTCATAGCTATCGTTAGCTTCTAACGGTGTATACACTATGTACAACGACACAATGATCAAACACCTTCGCGTCCATAAGTTCCCTGGCAGAATACTTGTGAGGACAAGGGTATACAAGGAGGAGAGAACCATTTTAAATCGGGTATTCATGCTGGCTAACAAGCTGGGTAGCTATGAGCTAACTAGCGCTACAAGCTCAAACACCCTACAACCACCACTATTGTCGCGTCCACAAGCTCCCCCGGCAGAACACCCGCAAGGACAAAGGCACACAAAGAGGAGAGAACCACCCCAAATCGGGCACTCATGCCGGCCAACAAGCGACCTGCGTCTATGCCTTCTACATCGGGCATTCATGCTGGCTAACAAGCTGGGTGTCGTGGTATGGCGTTAGCACAACAATAGCTACCAAGCTAAGCTACGTTAGCTTCTAACAGTGTATACACAATATGTACAACGACACAATAATTTACATTATTACATATGGTAACGTGGTTGTGGCTTTTACAAATAGTGGTTAGCTTTAGAGATGGATGGCTATGATCACGGAGCAATAGTGCTGTGCCTGTTAGGTGAAACAGATAGAGCTTCATTCATCACTCGGCTAGTAGTAGCAAGGCTCTCTGGCTGCCGCTAGCTGTGTGTGACTCTCAGGCGTAAGCGGGGTAAGGGGGGCGTGCTAGCGTAGGGTCACGTGGGCTTAGTGGCCAATCAGGCGAACCCGGAAACCGAAATCCGACTAAATCCGTTGCGGAAGTGATACATGCGTCCCAGGCGGGGTTCCCCGCTGGGGGAGGTGTCATGTCCCAGACGGGGTTCCCCACTGGGGGAGGTGTCATGTCCCAGACGGGGTTCCCCGCTGGGGGAGGTGTCATGTCCCAGACGGGGTTCCCCGCTGGGGGAGGTGTCATGTCCCAGACGGGGTTCCCTGCTGGGGGAGGTGTCATGTCCCAGCTGGGGTTCCCTGCTGGGGGAGGAGTCATGTATCAGACGGGGTTCCCTGCTGGGTGAGGTGTCATGTCCCAGACGGGGTTCCCTGCTGGGGGAGGTGTCATGTCCCAGACGGGGTTCCCTGTGGGGGAGGGGGGGGGGGGGGGGGGGGGTAGATGATAGTGGTGGTGATGATGAAGAAGAAGGTGATGGTGGTGATTATGATGATATAGATGATGATGATAAAGAAGATGGTGATGATGAATAAAATAGTGATGCTGATGTCGATGATTATGAAGAAGATATGATAATGATGATTATGAAGAAGAAGATGGTGATGATGATGATGATGATGATGATGAAGAAAATGGTGATGATGATGATGATGATGATGATGATGATGATGATGATGATGATGATGATGATGGTGGTGGTGATGATAATGATGGTGATGATGAATGTGGCTGATTACAAGTGCTTCTGCTGTCAAGGCCAAGTCTCTATAGTAAGAGCCAACATATTCAAAGCAAGGTAATTTCCTTCCTTCCTCTCTTTCCTTTCAGCATAAGATTAAAAAAGTTTTAGTTTTTCCAAAGATGAATCATGATATTATGATGTGACATTGAAAGGTCAGCCTGACAGCCTTCATGTGAAGAGAACACACGCATCCCCCGTCTTTAGAGTAGAAGCGCCTGGAAACTTCCCTTCAGCTCAGACAGATTGTCTCCTGTTAACTCCTGGCTGGTAATTCTCCATCACCTCCATAATGTTATTATGGGATGCACTGATACCGATATGGGGCTGATATCAGGCTGAAACAGATCGGTATTGAAGAATTTCCCCGATACAAAAATTTGATAGCAAGAAACATGTAACATGTTTGATTTGCAACACTTTTTAACAGATCAGATTACACAAACATGTATTATAAATGTCTGAACCTTTAATACTCTCGGTATCAGGAGTGAAAATGTGCCTCTCTAATTTTATTTCCTCAAGAATAGTCACCAGTAGCCTTATTATACTGTAACCTGCTCCCTAGCAGACACTAGACTTCCTGTGGCTTCCTTGTTACGCTGAGTAATACGACGCTTTAGTGATTATGCATCACGTGTTGCCTGGATGATCCAGACCCTAGAATCGCCAAATCCCTAGTCCTGCCTACTTCAAAATTAAACGGAATGCAATTCAAGCAATTTTATGTGCCATCATTTTCTTTAATGCTGATATATATATATATATATAGACATTACCTTGTGATGAGTTGAAAGTGAAACCGTAACAAGGAAACAAATTGAAATAAAAAATAAAGCATGAAGCCATTTACCAAGCAATCCCTGTCTAATTTAATATCAATGCTGCGTACAAACCTCATGTGCTGCATACTGTATTTTGCAGATCACACATGCTGAAAATTGCACAGAAATAGGGTGAGGCGTGACAAAATCAGACACACAACCACTATCAGCATTCTGGTGGGGACCTCTGTAGCCAGTTATCCATAGGCAGCTCCCTGATAGCTAGGCGTGGCTGTAGCACCACACGCTCCCCTGCTGGGTAACACATGGTAATCCCCTCAGCAGGTGACTGGGCTGTCTCGTCCGTGCACTAGAAGAGCCTCAAGAACTCTTTATCCCCTCCCTTTGATCGTTGTATCTTAAGACAACCAGCTGTCTTACTCAAATCATTACACACACACACACACACACACACACACACACACACACACACACACACACACACACACACACACACACACACACACACACACACACACACACACACACACACACACACACACACACACACACACACACACACACACACACACACACACACAGATGTATACATACAGATGCACACACACACACACACACACACACACACACACACACACACACACACACACACACACACACACACACACACACACACACACACACACACACACACACACAGATGTATACACACAGATGCACACACACACACACACACACACACACACACACACAGATGTATACACAGATGCACACACACACACACACACACACACACACACACACACACACACAGATGCACACACACACGCACACGCACGCACACGCACGCACACGCACACACACACACACACACAGATGTATACACACAGATGCACACACACACACACACACACACACACACACACACACACACACACACACACACACACACACACACACACACACACACACACACACACACACACACACACACACACACACACACACACACACACACACACACACACACACACACACACACACACACACACACACACACACACACACACACACACACACACACACACACACACACACACACACACACACACACACACACACACACACACACACACACACACACGCACTCCTGGGTCAAATTCCCCAAAGCTGGAATGAATAATATCAACTTCAATCTCATTGAAATGCAGTCTGAGGCCATGCAGACATAATAATATGTATCACATGGTCTCCCCTGGTCCTTCAACTTAGAGGGAAAATCCACCCTAGAGCAGAGTTGACATGAAGTTATTTTCCTATAATAGCGGCAGGTTCCTAAAGGCCAAGTCATTGTTTTTCTCTTTTATCACATAACTATCTAATTATGAAACACAGAACAGACATGTTCAGGGGCAGGGGCACAACAAATCCATAAGAAAATAATAGAAAACGACAATGTGTCATTTGTATATCAATTAATTAGCAGCTACAGAATTGAGCCCACTGGCGATTCAGCACACCATTCATTTTTGCAGCCTAACATTTTCTGGCGCGACCCGCTCGACCAGCCCTCTCACGATACACAGATGTATGCCTATGACGAACAAGATTGATTGATTGATTAAAAATTGTATTAACAGATTGCAGAATGGGTACAATATACAGTACAGTACAGCTCAATACCTCAATACCTCAATATATGAGGGGGAAGAAACTGTACATTGGAGGAGATTGGGTCGGTGGGGTGGGGGGGGGGTAAACTGTACATTGGAGGTGGGTGGGGTGGGGGGTTGGCTAGGCGGGGTGCTGTACATTGGAGGGGGTTGGGTTAGGACATTTACAGGGGCCAGTTTCGAATTGCAGATAGTTTCTTCATGTGCAGAAAACAGTGGAAAACAAATATGCAGTCACCTCGACCACCAAGAAACCAAGAGTTCACGCTGCAGAAAGTCTGCATGCAATAAAAATAATGCACACAGATGTGAGGCAAGGACGCTCATGGGCAGGGGTGCAGTCGTGCACACACGCGGTTACACGGCGTGTTATTAGTAGTCACTCAGGGCAGAAGTGCGCGCAATGATAAGTACCCGGCCGTTGTAGAAAGCTACCCGGCCGGCGGCCGGCACTTCTACGCCACTTAGACTTTGCATAATAATAGGAACCTACGAGAAGGTGGGGGGCTGCTTGATCTCCATTGTTATGCATAATAATCATCTGTTCTGTGCGCAACTGAGGGAACATGTATGCGCGTGCGCGGGAGCGCGCGTGCACGTGGCGTGTAACCAGTTCCCATATTACGACTGCAACACTGCTCATGGGAAACATATCGAAAACACAGACACAGTACCACCCGTGGCCAGCAGGCGCCACAGTTACACATTGTCACTTTAAGAATACTGGAGTTCCATACTACTTAGGGGTTGGGGCTATGGGCGAGGTGAGTTCCATACTTCATAGGGGTTGAGACTATGGGAGAGGTGGGTTCCATACTTCATAGGGGTTGAGACTATGGGAGAGGTGGGTTCCATACTTCATAGGGGTTGAGACTATGGGAGAGGTGGGTTCCATACTTTATAGGGGTTGAGACTATGGGAGAGGTGAGTTCCATACTTCATAGGGGTTGGGGGTGTATTGCTTTCATCTGTTTAAAACAGAGCCCGATCCCCCTCCCTCTGTTCCTTCAAACCAACAGTTACAGCTGCACAGGTTAGTTTAGCAAAACAACGTTTCTTGTAAGAACTGTATCAAAAGTGAATAGATTTGTAAAGTTGCCATGATGCAACAGTGTTGTAATCACAGAGTTGTGGTTGTACTGGGACCTTGAATTCAAGTCTGCAGCTGTCATATTTATTTAAACCATAATGTAATAATGCATGTGCTTTTCCCCCCTGTGACTTCAAGTTCAGAGCACAGGTGTGTGAATATTTCCTGTGAGTGAAGGCAACATGATCTTTCATAGATCGACTTTCGTCACCTGGCATGCATGCCATATTGCCCTGAAAGTGCAACACATTACTGTCAATTAGGGCTGTAACGGTACACAAAAACCACGGTACGGTACGTACCTCGGTTTTGAAGTCAAGGTTCTGTACGGGTTTTCGGTGGGGGAAAGTTTGGCTTTCCATGTTCCACTCAGGGGTGATGTAGTGTGCAGTAACTAATTGTACTTGTAGGGCTGTCAACGAATATTCTATATTGAAATGAATAATCGACTTGTACATTTTTGTATAATAAGATATAAATAATAAATAATAATTATTATATTAGATTGTGAAAAAAACATTTTCTTATATATTATTTTTTTACCTTCTTACATATTTCTTTTATTCGCTATATCCATAAATTTTTCATCCATCCAGCCTGACGTTATCATTGGGAATGGGTCTGAGCTCGCAAAGGGCAAATACCGCCACCTATCGTCTTCCGGATAGTATTGCACATCATTGGAATCCCTCTGGCTGGGGCTGTGCATCAATCTAAGAAGTCCAGTCCAGGTTTTCCTTCTCTGGCATGCAGTATCGTTATAACAGATGGACTGGGGACACTCGGAGCAGCATGGATTATGTGTTTTGGATATATAACGTTGGATCAATAAACACGATCAATATTTGGAATGGGGATCAGGAATTGGATTAATCTTTTTGCAGGACATCAGATATGAGGTAAGGACTTTATGTTACGAATCTTGGGTTAATCAGATGTTCCTTTCACCGCCATCGGAGTGTGTGTGTGTGTGTGTGTGTGTGTGTGTGTGTGTGTGTGTGCGTGTGTGTGTGTGTGTGTGCGTGTGTGTGTGTGTGTGTGTGTGTGTGTGTGTGTGTGTGTGTGCGTGTGTGTGTGTGCGTGTGTGCGTGTGTGTGTGTGTGTGTGTGTGTGTGTGTGTGTGTGTGTGTGTGTGTGTGTGTGTGTGTGTGTGTGTGTGTGTGTGTTCCTGGCTGCATTGAAGTCAGCACATACTGTAAGGTGACTTGTTCACATTGCTGTATAGGTTGGACTTCTAGCTTCTAGCAGTAAAGGCTGTTGCTCCATTTTAAAACTCAGAAATGTGTGTGTGAGGTTCGCGCCAGCCAAAGTACGGAGAAGCGATTTCTCAGACCCCGCTTCTCTTCGTGCATGAGGACACATAATATCGATAATCTAGCGTTTATTTGAAACGATTCATAAATCAATGGCACGATTTCTAACTAAATACATTGAAGTTCGATTTGCTGGAGTTTATTGAGATGAGACAGCAACTCATTGACAATCACAGTGTTATTTAGATCTATTGCTATTATATTTGATATATTTTAAGCACTCGCAAATAAGTCCTATCCTTCATTGGATAAAGCACTGGCGCTGAAGGGCCATCAGCAGAGGGCGCTGTTGGCCCCCAATGAGTTAACATACCGTTGTATTCGTTCGGTACACTACACAGCCGTTCGGTGTGGTACGGTACACACTGAAATGTTTCGGTTCAGTAAGGATACATGTACCTTTACACCCCTACTGTCAATGGATATCGTGTCAAGTCAATGGAGGTGTAACGGATGTACCGCATGTCTATCCACAGTCACGAGGGACTTGTATAGTGAAGTGGCTGCGGACGTTAAGCAGTACTGCAAGTAAACTCACTCCCCAGAGGCATCCAGACCCATTAGCAAGAAGTGAATTCACCTCTTGGTATAGTGGTCTGTGATGCCGCCCGCGGCGCGGGAGACCGGGGTTCAACTCCCACTCAGGGCGATCCCTTAACAGGGGTCCAATCGAAACAAACACAATGCAGAGCGAGATCACACTGGCTACAGAGGCATGGAGCATACAGCCTCACCCCCCCCCCATTAACATCCACTAACCTGATGAACATTTACTAACATTTCATACAATATCTCAAAAACCCAAACCCAAGTGATAGTGGGTGAACTGAAAAGACTCTGATCAGATAGGCTTAAAAAAAGGTGGACTGTCCCTTAATGTGCTGTTGTTTGTACCTAGAATTGTCATCTAGATGAAGGTAAATGATTACAACAATAGGGCTCCATTAATGGGCTGTACTGTTAGGTTTGATTGATTAGCTAGTGTTCCTCCTTCCATTCAAGTAGTCAATAGATAATAGAAAGACATGCTGGTAGGCACTTGTATGCATCCTTTAGTCAAGTCAAGTCAAGTCAAGTCAAGAGTTTTAATTGTCACGGCATACAGGTATACAATGAAATGCGGGTGGTCTTGCCCGCAACGATGTGCAATACAGTGGTACATATAATAGAATCAAAAGAAGAAACAACATTGTGCAGTAACAGGTAGCAGGTAACATGGAGTGACATCTCGGTATCTGTACATAGTTATTTACAGCGCATGTGTGACATGCTAGTTAGCTTTGGTAGTGCAATACACTGTTCCTGTTATTCTAATTTAAAGTGTCCTTTCCTTTGGCCATAAGTGTGCGTGTGTGCGACATGAGTGTGTGCCCGCTCATGTTAAAGTGTTAAGTGGCTGCTCGTGTGTGAGCGTGCACAGTGTGCGTGTCGTGTGTGTGTTCATGTGTGCTTGTGTGTGGACAGTTCAATGTTCTGAGCACTCAATGTACATTGTTCATGGCTCTGATGGCCTGGGGGAAGAAGCTGAGCCTAAGCCGCTCTGTCCTAGTAGCTGGGATTTGCAGGCGTCTGCCTGACCTCAGCAGCTGAAACAGGCTGTTATTGGGGTGGTGAGGGTCTTTCATTATCCTGCAGGCTCTGGATTTGCACCTCTTGTTGTATAGAACCTGCAGGGGGGGTAGTGCAATACCCGTGGTACGCTCGGCTGAGCGCACCACTTTCTGTAGGGCCTTCTTGTCCTGTGCCGTGCTGTTTCCATACCAGGCAGTGATGTTTCCGGTCAGGATGCTCTCTACAGCTCCTGAGTAGAAGGACTGGAGTATCTTCCCCGATACTCTGAACTTCCTTAACTGTCTCAGGTGGTAGAGACGCTGTTTCGCCTTCTTTACTACTGTGCCTATGTGTGTTGACCATGTCAGGTCCTCTGAGATGTGGACCCCCAGGTACTTGAAGCTGCTCACCCTGTCCACGGTAGCCCCGTTTATCATCAGTGGTGTGTGTGTCTCCTGCTGTCCTCTCCTATAATCCACGATCAGTTCCTTGGTTTTGCCAATGTTCAGGAGCAGGCTGTTGTCCTGGCACCAGCGTTCCAGTACCTCAACCTCCTCCCGGTAGGCCTTCTCGTCGTTGTCCGAGATCAGCCCCACCACCACGTGTCATCTGCGAACTTCACTATGGAGTTGGAGCTGAACTTGGCCACACAGTCGTGTGTGTAGAGTGAGTACAGCAGGGGGCTCAGAACACAGCCCTGGGGGGACCCGATGCTCAGGGTGATGGTGTTGGAGGTCTGACCCCCCACCCTGACCGCCTGGGGTCTTTCGCTCAGAAAGTCCAGTACCCAGGCGCTCAGGGCGGAGCTCAGACCTAGCTCGATCAGCTTGTCCACCAGTCTGGTGGGGACTATGGTGTTGAACGCTGAGCTGTAGTCAATGAACAACAGTCTCACATAGCCCCCCTTCTGACGGTCAAGGTGCGAGAGGGTGCTGTGCAGTACCTGGGAGACCGCGTCGTCGGTGGACCTGTTTGTCCTGTATGCAAATTGCATAGGGTCCATATCACTGGGGAGGGAGGCACAAATGTGGTCCTTGACCAGCCTCTCGAAACATTTCATGACCACAGAGGTGAGTGCCACCGGTCTGTAGTCATTTGGACATGCTGGGGAGGGTTTCTTCGGCACAGGGATGATGGTAGACCTCTTGAAGCAGGCAGGGACCACTGACTCCGCCAGTGATTGATTAAATATGGCGGTGAACACAGGGGCCAGCTGGTTGGCACAGGTCTTGAGTATACGTCCTGTTATGCCATCTGGGCCAGCAGCCTTCCTGGTGTTCACCTGCATAAATGCTCTTCTCACACTGTGTTCCGACAACGAGAGAGCGTCCCCCCCCCCTCGCGGTTGCCCCCCCCCCTCCACAACAGCCGGCGCGCCAGTGACGTCACTAGCCGGAGAGCCAGCAGCGCCACTGTCTACACCAAACCGAGCGTAGAAGGTGTTGAGCTTGTCCGCGAGGGAGGCGTCGTCGCTCCCCATTTATGTGGCAAAGCAGAGCTGCTGCATACTGCTAAAATAGATCATGATTTTCGTGTAATGTGTTCCTATACCTCAATGAGCACACTGTCAGACAGTAAGTACCTTTAGTGAGCTTTTACTGAACGTTGGTGTATCACATACAACATGCCGTGAGCATACACAATTGCAGACTGAACCCTACTGAAGTCCCGCCCACTCCCTTATGCTATTGGCTTACACCACATCTCCCTTTTTGAACTGTTTGAATAACATTAACATTTCCCAGTTCCACATGAACATCTTCACATAACATTCACTTACAGACAAATGTATTTACGAAACTGGTTAAACAATGCACTCTACGTGTACATTAAAACATCGACATTCACTTACAGAATAAATGTGTTTGCGAAACTGGTTAAACAGATGTACATTAAAACATCAAAAAAATTTCCTCTCACCGATCTAGTCTATGATGTCTGACTACCTCTCTGCCTGACCTTGTTCTGACTGTGGTTGGGGAGAACCAGAAACAACAGGAATGTCCTCCTGTGGTGTATGACCATGTCGGCATGTCGGGCTTCGCGTCTCTGTTCAGGCATAGGCACTAGGTGATGACGGTTTCGTCTGATTGTGCCATGTGGCCCGCTGACAAGGTAGGACCATGGTGTGTGATGTGCGGCTGTCACTGTGCCTGGTGTCATTCTTCACCCTGTGTCTCTGGTCGACGTGCTTCGAATCCATCCACCTCTTCTCTCTTTCCTTTAGCTGAAGTCTCCTTAGATTGGGAAGCGCTGGCTCCAACACCGCTGGGAAGGTAGGCACTATTGTGCGCAGACGGCGTCCCATGAGCAGCTGTGCTGGGCTGAAACCATTACTCAAAGGCGTCGCCCTGTACGCGAGCATGGCTAGATATGGATCTGATGATTTCTTCAGCAGGTTTTTAGTCGTTTTAACTGCTCGTTCCGATTTGCCATTCGATTTGGGAAACCTCGGACTGCTAGTTGTGTGCTCAAAGCCATAATGTGCAGCGAAGGCTTGCATGTCCTGTCCCGAAAACTGGGGTCCGTTGTCTGATATCAAAGTAACTGGAATTCCATGCCGAGCGGACATCGATTTGAGGTGAACTATGACATCTGTTGATCTTGTTGGGCCTAGTTTGGCTATCTCCACATACCTGGAGTAGTAGTCAACTACTGGGAGATAGTTGCTACTGTTCAGGGAGAACAGGTCTGCCCCCAGCTTCTGCCAGGGCCTGTCGGGGAGTGTAGTTGGCATGAGTGGCTCACACGTGTTCACCCGCTCTTCGAGACACGCTCTACAGTTCAGAACTAGCTCCTCTATCTGACTGCTCAACCCTGGCCACCACACAGCCTGCCTCGCCCGGTCTCCGCACTTGACCACCCCCTGGTGGCCCTCGTGAATCTTTTCCAATACACTGTTTCTCATTGTGGAGGGGATCACTAATCTCGTGCCTCTCAGTAGAAGTCCATCATGCACACTCAGGACGGCGCGCTCCGCCCAGTAGTGCCTCACCAGCCCTTCTAGTCCTGGCCACCCCTGCACGCAGTATTGCACAACCTGTGTGCACATGCTGTCGTTGCCCAGCTGTTCTCTGAGATCATGTAAGTAGCTGCTACTTGCTGGTAGGTTAGCCATGATGGAGTCGACGTAAATATTGGTGTCCTCCATTCTCGAAGACACTCTGATGTCACGAGACCGCCGCCATCTTGGTATAGGGGGACCATACGGATTTCTAGTATCAAATGCATGTGTTGAGGTCCGTTTTTATTACATGTTTTATCACATTCTTGTTCATTTCATAACATTTTTATACGATTTGTTTTGAAAATATTGAGGCCAACATGGCATTTCACTATTTCGAAAGACTTTCTGGTGATTCTAAGGCGAGATATGATTCAAAGAAGCTCCCCCTGATTGACTTGACATAATGTCCATACAAAACACATACAGACATGGCCAACTCTCGAATACCCAAATTGAAGCTGCTATGTTACGTTTTGTACTAATAACAAAACAAACACAGAAATCCAAATCGCAGGTTTTATACCATCACGGAGTTAAAAGTGGCTGGCGGCTAACGTTCGGCTAACTAGCTCTGGTGTTGTGGTCGTGGTAGCTACATGCTAAGCTAACGTTAATCACATCATATCGAACCGATAGGAGTTTATCTTATCTAATCTTACGTGGTGGTACCACGTGTGCCACTACCCGGTCAAACATCCACATAAGATTAGATAAGATAAGCTCCTATCGGTTCGATATGATGTGATTAACGTTAGCTTAGCATGTAGCTACCACAACCACAACAGCAGAGCGAGTTAGCCGAACGTTAGCCACCAGCCACTTTTTCCTCCGTAATGGTATAAAACTTGCGATTTGGATTTCTGTTTTTGTCATTAGTACAACGCGTAACACAGCAGCTCTTTGGCATTGTGAAGGACTGAAGAAAATTCCGCTTGATAGTCTTTAATTTGACGCTTTAACGATCCGTTTCACTTTCTGCACTAAATGAACCGTACACAATATACGAGGCGGGGCAGTTACCCCCCCCCCCACGCTGCAGTTGCCTAGCAACAACAGGCAGGAAGTTGACTTCGAGAATCAGCTCTTTGTCCTGTCCTGTGCCGCCGTCCCCCAGAGGCTGTAGTGAGACTCTTCCCCGCGACGTGAGTGACGAAGTAAGAGTATCTCATGAGACTAGGGTGACCAGGTCAAAATGGTTCAGTCGCAGGACAGCAGCACTGCTTTTGCGGGACAATGCGGGACACGTAGGGGGGGGGGGGGGGGGGGGTAGGGGGGTATTTAATTTTTTTTTATTGCTAATTAAAATTAAAGAAATGTATTTATTATTTAAATGCCTTTATATCATATTCGACGCAGACGGTAGGCTATATATAGCTCATTTAGTTATTAATCTTATTAAACTCACCTCCGGTTTTGCGGATATTAGCCTCCGGATTCTATTGCCCCCTTCCCTCTGGACAGTGTCCCGGCGATACTCCCCGTGTATTCTGTTATTATAACAAACCGACCCTCTGATTCAGTTCTCAATAATAGTCGGGCCAGACTTGCTGAAGAGGCGCTCCTCTGAACGTCCCCCTCTCCTCCAGTTTGGGGATCATCTGAAACGGATCTCAGCCACGTATACTTCTTGTCCCAGTCTCTGTTATAATTATGAGCAAAGTCTATTTTTTTTGCCTCCATTTCCTTGTTTTTCTTATCTAGCTAAACAACTTGTATCAGTAATATTGGCAGTCTTTCTTCTGACTACTCGAGTGACTGACGTCACACATACAGCTGCCCCGGCCTCGCTCGGACAGGTGACAGGCAGCGCGACTCACGAGACTCGAGTGAGCTGCTCGGCAGCCTCGGCTGGAGATGCATCCAGCTGCAGGACCACAGCACCGACACTCTCAGGACCGCAACACTTTGCGGACCCACACTCTCCAGACCCTCGCTCCCATTGGCTGATTTGGGTCACGTGACCGTCCCACTCCAATTCAGCCATTGGGTGGGACGGTCACGTGACCCAAATCAGCCAATGGGAGCGAGGGTCTGGAGAGTGTGGGTCCGCAAAGTGTTGCGGTCCTGAGTGTGTCGGTGCCGTGGTCCTGCAGCTGGATACTATTGCTTGGCTGCGCAATGCATTGGTTTGTGACGTCGCCCGATTTTTTTATTTTAAATATAAGAGGGTATTGGAAAGAGGCATTAAATTAACAACATTTAAAACATTTTTTAAATAATAATATTTGAAAGATAAAAAATTAAAAAAAATTATAAAAAAAATTAAAAATATATATATATTTTTTTTTGAATTGCGGGACATTGTTTTGTTGTAGCGGGATGCGGGACAAACGTCCCAATATCGGGACTGTCCCGCGAACATGAGACGCATCCGGAACCGCTGTATCCGTGGTGGGAGAGCGTCAAGCACCTGTCCTCCTAGCAGGCTCACCAGTGGCTTATGATCTGTCTCCAACTCGAAACGCAGACCCAGGATAAAGTCACTGAACCTCTCACACGCCCGGGTCAGGGCCAGAGCCTCCTTTTCAACCTGGGCGTACCGCTGCTCTGTGGGTGTGAGGGACCTGGATACGCTACAGGTGCCCAGATGTCATCGTTTTTCTGTAGCATGACCGCTCCCAATCCGTATGATGAGGCATCTGCCGAAATCTTCAGGTCACGATTAGGATCATACAGCTGGAGAACAGGTGTAGATGAGAGCTCCTGTTTGAGGTTGTCGAATGCCTTTTGCTGTTCATGTCCCTAGACCCACAGGTTCTTCTTAGACAGCAAGTCTCTCAGCGGCTTGTCCTTCTCCGCCAGATTAGGAATGAACTTCCCGAGCTGGTTGACCATGCCCAGGAAACTCCTGAGCTTAGTCATGTCATTTGGCTGGTCCATGTGTTGAACCGCTCTTGTTTTGTCCGGGTCTGACCTCACCCCCTCCGCGGAGATAATGTGTCCAAAACTTCAGGGGTGTACTTTGGCGCACGCCTCACATATCGGCATGTAACTCGAGAACCGCTGAACGGAATTTGCCGCCTGAAACGGCAATCAACAGGCAACAAATAGGGCTTTAATTCTATATTGTATTTAAGAAAAGTGGCGCGTCGCGAATCGTCCTCAAGAGGGCCCACATCGCAGATTTTCAACCTTATCGCTGGCTAACCTAATTCAATCTAACGCTTCCTTGTTTCTTACTAGCCTTGTTTATAACAGCGTAAACGGCACCCCAAAAATATTAGCGCAGAGGATTTTACGGACAAGGATACACTTTACAGTGTTTTGGCTGACTCTGTATTCAGCTGTGTTTATTCGAGCCAGAATATACGGCAGAAGAAATGCAGTGGAGAGAGAGAGGCCGAGGCTGCTGCTACAAGCAACAGGACACATCGGTCAACGGGTGACCACCAGACAGACCCTGCCAAGAAGCTAGCAGAGAGGAACAGCCCCATGGATGGAATATCGACATCTGCTTTTCTCTTACCAAGGATCAATGGGACAAGCCTGGACTTATAAGTTATAGCTGATGTCAAATGGAGACAGGACTTTGGACGTACGCAGAGTGGAATTAATGTCTTTGCTTCAGACAGGTAAGTATATAAAAAGCTAATATATGACCCTCACTTACGGAGGCTGACAGAACAATTAATGCTGTTGGTAGTGTGTGCGTGCGTGTGTGTGTGTGCGTGCGTGCGTGCGTGCGTGCGTGTGCGTGTGTGTGTGTGTGTGTGTGTGTGTGTGTGTGTGTGTGTGTGTGTGTGTGTGTGTGTGTGTGTGTGTGTTCGTTCCTGGCTGCATTGAAGTCAGCACATACTGTAAGGTGACTTGTTCACATTGCTGTATAGGTTGGACTTCTAGCTTCTAGCAGTAAAGGCTGAACATGTATCATGGTGTTTGAAGGACATGTAGGACATGGTGTTTGAAGGACATGTATCATGGTGTTTGAAGGCTAAAACACATGCCCTATTGGATTGGAGCCTGGTGAGACGATGTGGTATAGTGCTAAGTTTCTCAATACTAAAGTGATCAGTGAAATGATGGCCTGTACTAGTCAATTTAAATATGGACTTGGTTAAAAAAAAAGGAATAGAATAGTATAGAATAGAAATACTCTATTCATCCTGAGGGATATGGCACTACAAATCGCTCACAGTAAAAAAGTTAACATTTTGGTAGACAAAACCAAAAGTCACGAATAAGAATACAAATAAGATAAAATAAAATATGGTCTGGGATATACATTTCCTATGTTATGTATATACATTCTAATATAAAATATACAGTAAAAATATACAGAAATATACAGTAGTGTACAGTAAAAGTGTAAAATTGTACAATGTCGGTTTAAAAGTAAAAGTAAAAGTCCAGGAAGATAGTACTGTCACCCTGTGCTCAGTGATGCAGTGAGGCACAGTGATGCATTATAAAGTCGGCTGTCGGAATGAAGGACTTCCTGTGCCGTTCAGTGCTACATCTTGGGAGTCAGTACCTACTCGACTCTACCCTACAGTACTCTACTCTACTCACTTTAGGTACCTGGTACTTCGTTCATTTTCCACTGCAGGTAGTACTCCGTTTCATCTCCGTGTGGGGAGGCGGGGCCGCTGGCATACAGCATGAGAGCTCGGTGAGCATAGCTATGTCCGTGGGGGCTTGGAGCAAGCCAGAGTAAACAGTTTCAATCAATCAATCAATAACAACATTAACCAGACTCTCGTGTCTATTCTAGGGATGCACCGATCCGACTTTTTCAGTCCCGATACCGATACCTGGGTTTGGGTATCGGCCAATACCGATCCGATACCCATTGTCCAATTTATTTTTACAAAAAGGTTTAAAAAAAAAAAAAAATGTATCCACTTTTTTTTTATTAAAATATATTTTGTTTTTAAGAATTGTAAAGGATCACAAGTGTGTTTTTGATTTGTTGTAAACAAAGACAGAAAATAAACTTCATTCATTCAATTAATAAACTGTATGCCTCACTGTCACTGTGTGGAAGAGACTAGGGTCATTCTTTTGTGCAAGGCAACATCAGGCTTGACTTAAAATATTACTTTCCTAACTTAGTGAAACTAAATGTGACAAATTAACACATAGATATAAATGTACTGAATGGTTATTTCCTATTTTATTTATTATTAAAAAAAATATATATATATATATACGATATTCTTTTTTTCCCGATACCCGATCCAGCTATTTTACTGATATCGGCGGCCGATACCGATACCAATATCGGATCGGTGCATCCCTAGTCTATTCTGCTAACGTTAACGTTACCTCTCGTGTCTATTCTACTAGCGTTAACGTTACCTATCGTGTCTATTCTGCTAACGTTAACATTACCTCTCATTGTGTCTATTCTACTAGCGTTAACGTTACCTCTCGTGTCCATTCTGCTAACGTTAACGTTACCTCTCGTGTCTATTCTACTAACGTTAGCATTAGGTAATAACTGGTTTAAAATGGATGATGATGATTACCTCACGTTGTGTCTATTCTACTAGCATTAGCGTTACTAGTACAAACAATCAATAGCAAGTTATATTGATCACACCATGTACGCTAGCCACAATGCTAACTCTTATAATGGTCAAACGCAATCACATTAGCACGTAAGCTAACAACAAATCAGCTATCTTTTTGTGAGACTAAACTCTCCGCTCTTGGTGGTAAATTGTGTTGATGTTGATTTTGTTTCATCAACAAATGAGGCAGAATACACAGTGAATGTATCCTTTTTTGTTTATTGCACGTGTTCCTGCTGCAAACAAATAATGAAATCCTATGCGAGGCTAAATAAAGATGCCGGTGTTGTGTTTTGTGCAGGACGCTCCAACGTGTGACGCTTCTCTCTTCTGACGAATCAGTGGTCTGCAGTGTTTCACGTCACTTTTCTGGTATCGCTTCTACTCGCTTGGAACCTCGACAAAGCAGGTACTAAAAAAGTACCCAAAAAGTACCCGGTACCAGGTACTTTTGGCAATGGAAAACCGAAAAGGCAGAGTAGAGTAGAGTAGTCGAGTACACAGTGAATTTCACAGAGTAAATTTTACTCAAACTGAGTCCATTTGAGCTCAAGTGAGTACAATTGTACTCTGTTTGAGTAAAATGTACTCAGTTTGAGTAAAATTTACTCAGCGAAATTCACTGTGTAGGTACCATGCAGTGGAAAAGGGGCACAAGTCTAGCACTGAACGTGCTCCTTCTAATCAAATTTATTAGTAAGGCCTGACAACACATGTTAATGTCCCCATGGGCCGGACACGTCTTCTTTAAACAAGTCAAGAAGAAACATCACAATTAATCAAGAACAAAACAAAAAAACACCATGAAATCCAAAATAAAATGTAAAATAAATAAATGCAACACTCCCAGACATCCCATCACAATTAATCAAGAACAAAACAAAAAACACCATGAAATCCAAAATAAAATGTAAAATAAATAAATGCAACATTCCCAGACATACCCCACGTGAAGGTAAGGAAAAACTCACAATATATATATATATTTTTTTTAAACCTAGCAATAGGAAAAAAGCACCACAGGCAATGTGGAGGGGAGACACCTTAGAAGGGCCGTTCTGTCAGCCAAGTATGTGTAGTGGGTGGGAGGGGTTGTCCCTGATGGCATGGAGCTTAGCAAGGCTCCTCTCCGCCACCACCGCTAGAGAGTCCAGCTCCACCCCTACCACGTTACTGGCCTTCCTGACCAGCTTATCCAGCCTGTTTGCGTCCCCCGCTCTCAGTCTGCTGCCCCAGAAGGCGCCCGCCACCACCGACTCATAGAACATCCTCAACATCCTTGTACAGACGTTGAAGGATCTCAGCCTTCTGAGGAAGTAGAGTGGGCTCTGGCCCTTCTTGTACAGTGCCTCTGCATGTTTTTACCTGTTCAGTTTATTGTCGATGTGCACACCGAGGTATTTTTAATCCTCAACCGTGTCCACATCGACCCCCTAATGGAAACGGGGGTCACAGATGCACTCCTCCTCCTCCCCAGATCCACAACCAGTTCCCTGGTCTTCGTCACCATGTGATGAAGTCCACGACCAGTGCCCGGTATTCCTCCTCATCACCGTCCTTAATACATCCCACTATCGCAGAGTCATTAGAACATTTCTGAAGGTGGTAGGACTCTGACCGATAGTGGAAGTTGTTGGTGTAGACAGTGAAGAGGAAGGGAGTGAGGACCGGAACCACACAGGAGGTTTTCCACAGTGTCGGGACTCTCTGCAGCCTCTGGCTCATGCCTGGAGCACATCACACAGCTGAGAGGCACAGGTTTTGAGTACCCCTGGGCTAACACCGTTGGGACCTGCGGCCTTGCCTGCGTCACGTGTATCTTGTTTATTCACCTGGTCTGCAGAAAGCCACACTGTGGGGGTCTCAGGTGTTGGGGGGAGGGGCGGGTCATGGGGGAACCTATCCTTTGAAGGCATATCGTAGAACCAGCAGCCTTACCTCTATCTAAAGTAATCTACTAGTAAGCTAGTGGCCACTGCTGTCCCTGTCGCGTCAATACTTTTACCAACGTATTTCCAGTTCCGTGTGCGCGTTCTGCGATCTGATTGGCCACTGACGTTTCTGGTCGTGTGACATGTGCGGCCAATCGTGTGACGCCTGTTTCTTTCACCGGTTAAGCTTAGGCACTCTTTCGAAGTTGGTTAAGGTTAGAGTTTGTCTTAGAGCAGGGCGATAGAACACAAGCCCTGATTCCAAACTCTAACCTTAACCAACTTCGAAAGAGTCGCCTAAGCTTAACCAGTGATAAACTAGGCGTTAGGTAGTTTGCATGCCGTTCGAGGCGGAAATGGGCAAAGACACAGGCGTCACGCGATTAGGCGCACATGTCACATGACCAGAAACGTCAGTGGCCAATCAGATCGCAGAACGCGAAACGCGGAACTGGAAATCAGTTGGTAAAAAGATTTACGCGTCCTTGTCACTGCTGTCAACACCACCATTCCTCCCAGGTGTCAGGGTCCTCATTTACTTTCATTCAAGCTACGATTTCAATAAAACAGACAATTCTGAGTCAAAGGTACTCATTTGTACCTTTGAAAAATAAAAGCCGATCCAGTCATTTTGTTACCATAGTTACATGCTGCCTTGCTGGAAGAAAGATTCTAATCATTATGTGAGAAGTTGACAGGTGGTCAAACTACACCTCAAGTGAGAAATAGTCCCTATAGCTAAAATACAATTTAAATTTAAATAAACAGATACCTTTCACTCAGAAGAATATATTACACAGAATAATGTAAGCAATTTAATGTATGTTCTATTCTATTATTGACACTGAAGTTATTAGATGGAGTTGAACGCCCTCTTGGGGGTTATTTTGGGGAAGAGCTTGTGCGCACATCTGTGCCACTTCTTGTTGTGATATTTTGGAGTAGAAGAAGTATGTTAATAAAGGAGAATGGAGAACCCCTTATGTTGATGATCAGATCTCAAGTCTCCCATGTTATATTTTATTATAGATATAAGTATAGGCAGACTAGTCCTCGGTTACATTGATGGCAATGGTGGGATCTCACTGCCCAGTGAATCTGTATCCAGATTTACATAGCAATGGGGATGGGATCTCAGTGCCTTAACAGTGGTCACTACCTTATTTGTGGATGACTTTAGAATAATACAGGTATGGCTGCTTATTCTTGACCAGTTCCACTAAAGTGAAATATCCCTTTAACCAGGGGTGCGTTGCTGATTTCAAAGCTGGTTGCACTGTGTTTTAATGACGCCACATGCACGCATGCTCCCGCGCATGCGCATAAATATTTCCTTGCATACACACAGACTAAAGACAATGCCTAATTGCCTCTACGAATGGAATGTAACACATTTCATTTACATGTTTTGTGTGAATGTATCTGAGAACGTATTTGAACACACCTGACAACCTGTGCTATTGTTATGCAAAGTAGCCAGGTGGGTACTTAGCGAGTTGGCGCATCAGTCGATGTGCAATCGTGCATGTGCGTGCGCATGCTTCTGCTCAAAGAGCCAGTTGCATGGCGTGCAACCACGTCCCATGACCAACGCACCCCTGCCTTTAACTTCAACTTCAACTTCATAATTGAAAAAAAAAAATAAAAGACAAAGAAAACAACACAGCTGTTTCTTGGTTGAATCTGCATAACTGGTTAATCCTGTTCTGGGTCAACTCAATAGCAGCACAAACCCCTTAAAATTGAACACCCTACACCCACACACAGTTGGAACAGTGGACAGTGGAATAAACCTATAATCTCTGGGTTCCAAAGTTCCAAAACACTTCTTCTCCATCTACACACTTAATCATTCAAGAATATGTGTGTATATATACAGTACACATAAAAATTTATATGATACAAAATGTATCTGGATTGGGCTTTTAAAACATTTCCATGTGATGGTAAATTAAACGCCCCTAAACTGGTGTGACCCATGGGGGCTGATAGAGTTTGTACAAACGGTGGGTTCTGCTCTCTTGTCCCTTTCCTTTGAACTGGTCCACGCTTGGTATAATGTTTAGCCTCAAATAGACCAGCCCACTGACTGGCAGCCACTGTGTCTTACCAGAAAACCTCCCTGTAGACCAGATGGCCTGTCTATCATCAAGAGTTCTTGTGTGAATAAATGACTAATAAATGGCTTCTGCAGACACAGATATGCCAACCCACACAGCAGTCATTCTGACAATGCAAACTGTCTGCCTCATATCTGGATGACTATGACAGTTTTCCTCCAATGTTTTCCAATATTCCTAAAATGGACAAAGCCCTTTTGATACCTGCTAATGAACATTTTTATATCTCGTATTTCTATCTCTGTTATTCTATTTATTTATGGAAATGTGATTCCTGTTAGTCTACATGTCTGGTTTCTATCTCTCTTGTGTGTTCATTGACAAAGCACTTACTGTAACTGATGGGAGATAATCTTGTTAAGCCTAAAGAGATTATTCACAGAGGCAGACAACAGTCTTCGGTTGAGGGTGGAATTTAATGAAGCGTCGTGTTGCAGTAAGGAGAGATTGCACAACCTTGGATCTCTGTTGAATGGAGAGCAAACAAAAGTATTTATATAGGGAGCAGACAAAACTACGTGGGTGCTTTGTATATATGGCGTTAGTAAAGTAGGGGAGAGGTGAAATTAGGACGTACAGAGTATGAGAGATATGGGCTACAGAGTGTATGCGAGATATGGGGTACAGGGTGTATGAGAGATATGCTATATAAAATCTAATTCAAATCTTTCACATGTTCTACCGCGCAACATGCTTCAATCATTCATTCTATAGTCACACTGAGTTAAGAACTTTCCAATGGATATGAGATATGACATAGCTACATATATCATCACATGAATATACATTGTACAGATTAAAAAAGCAACAGTGAAGCTAACAGGACAGGTAATTAACATGTATTTTTGGGGTGCGGTGCATCGTGGAATCAGTAACCTTCCACAAACACTTTGCCTGCATAGAGTGGCAGGCGTTGAGCAGAGGTTCTAGAACATGCATCCCCTTGCAGGCTTACACAGAAGTGTCAGCATCATATTATTCATACTCCAAAGCCTTAAGATAATCCCAGAATCCCAAGGCAGGTAGAGATGTATAGATTTCACCTTAGAAACGGTCCTGCTGCCATGCCCACAACACCAATTGTCAATATTATCCATCTATAGCCTACTATCAGGGAATGCATACAGGTTAGGGTGCAAGTGCAGAGGCGAAGTACCAGACTCAGTAAGAATAAGGGTCTGAACCAAAATGGCTCCCCATGGACCACATTTCTCACTCAACCAATTGTTGAAACTGAAGGCAGCTGAAGGAGAAGGGCAGACATTATACTAATCATATTATCAGAGTTGTCAGGAAATAGCCTAGTGTAACAGAGGCATCCTGTGTCAGGTCTAAGTTCACACAGAGGCCACCGTTTTGCCATGCCATGCCATTGCCTCATGCCATTGCCATGAGGTAATCAAGAGCCATTTCATGCTTTAGCAGTGTTAGTCTATGTGATTTATCATTAGTAGCTAAGAAATTAAATCCCTTCATTGTTTTGTTTGTTTCAACATGGTATAGGTAATATTGTGAATATAATCAGCTAAAAAGGCAACTCCACACCGTGGAGTCCTACGCCCCATTTCTCTCCCAAGGATACACTCCGATGATGTCATTCAAGGTTATTGAAGTCATTCCTGTCTTATTTCTTCTAGGGCCTTGCTCGCTTATAAGACATTTTTATTTGGGATAAATAGCAACACCCTGTCCAATTAGTGGGTAAATAAAAATGCTCCACAAATGTAACTGTAACTAGTAAAGGTAGGAGAGATTAAGGTGGTAAAGTTTGATCCGTCGGGGTTAGTGGACACTGTTGATTTTATTTCATGGGAAAAGAAAGACGTACTAGTGGAGTGGTCCATGCTGATGAGCTGGGTTTTGTAAGACATTATGTGCAGGAAAAGGAGCGGAGCGAGGGAATTGGAAGTGCTTGGTCAGAGAACCTACAGCTGTGATTGTTCCTAAATAATTGACAAACGGTTGTATGATTTTCTTTAAAGCCCTTTAAGTTAGTGCAGGAGGGATAGGGTATATTTGAACAGGAGGAGTCATAAACCTGTAAAGTGGTTGATCTTTGGCTGTGTGTGCAACTGTCCAGCATTTGGCTGTGTGTGCAACTGTCCAGCATTTGGGAAGTTGCACAGCACCAAACACCATTTGAGGCATGTTTCTGAACATCGTTTTACATCATTTCTTTCTACCTGTCCACTAGCTTTTGGGTATTAAGGTACATTAGTTGCCAATTGATCCCTAAAACCTTCGAAAGCTGTTTCACGACAGTATTTCAGCTGTGAAATGTGTTCCTCTGTCTCTGTTAACTGGTATTCCATATGGATGAATCTCATGTTTCACGAGGGTCTTCACAACTGTGGCTGTATTGCAACATTTGGTGGGGAAAGCTTCAACCCACTTTGAAAACATGTCAACAATAACAACACCAAATGCATCCCAAGGGAATAGCACTGCACAAGACCGTAGCAGACTACAAAGAGTGACACGTTCAGCCGAACGCACAATTGGAGGGGGGCTTCCCACCCTCCAGAACATTTACAACAAGCGGTGCAGGGGGAAGGCGAAGAGAATCATCAAGGACTCCAGCCACCCGAACAACTGCCTCTTTGAACTGCTGCGGTCAGGCAAGCGATAACGGAGTCTTAAGGCGAGCACAGACAGACTCAGAAGAAGCTTCTATCCCCAGGCCATCAGGCTGCTCAACGAACAATAAACACTATGCAACAACCATCATATGCACACAGCACACACACCCACACGCACACACTCACTTAAACAAACAACACACTGCAGCACCCACTCTCCACACTTTAGATCACACAAACACACTTTATATTTATTGATAAAGGATTTGCACTACAACTCGTACACCTACTGTAAATTGTACCTAAATTGTACCTCATCCCATTTCTGCTTTGCACTATATAGTATTGTATATTAGTACACTGCATAGTATA
This sequence comes from Notolepis coatsorum, assembly GCF_963971535.1. Lineage (NCBI taxonomy): Eukaryota > Metazoa > Chordata > Actinopteri > Aulopiformes > Paralepididae > Notolepis > Notolepis coatsorum. The sequence continues at coordinate 30,921,187 of NC_140172.1, read as the reverse complement.
TTGTTATATGGTAACTCAGTTACGTCTATTCTGCATCGAACATTGTACATATGTCTATACTGAACACTGTGACCTCATTTTTTACTTCTAATTTACATGCTATACTATGTTATTTTATTTCATACTTATCTTGTCTTGCACAGTCTCTGGAGCGTAACAGTAATACGCATTTTGTATAAAAGTATTCTGTACTTCTGTATGACAACTATTAAAAAAAAATTGAGAAACTTGAAACTTGCATAATATCTAGAATTTGTATAGACTGTAACAGATTTGTCCTGTGAGAGCATACTGTACATATCTGCCTCTTGTGTAGATGTGCCCTGGGAAAGGGCTTCCGATTCAAGGCATGCATGTTCAGAAGCAATTGCATATCCTGATTGAGTGTGTATCAGTAGGCCTGGATGATGAGCCAGCAAAAAATAAATAATAATAATAATTCTGGATTGCCAAGGGGTGTTTGTTTCATATCAGGCCTGGGACTGCAGTGGTGTTGTATCACATATAAACAATTATGTATGCCATTATCTTTAAAAATTTCAGGGACAGATGTTGCTTGGTTAAGTCTACTGGAACGAATAATTTGTAAACTAGCTGTACCTTGAAATATAGTTTCATATCTTGTTTTTCTGGCCTGTGTCTTATGTTGCATTAATGAATAAAACAAGTCATTGAGATTTTTTTTAAACTATCATGGCTGAAGCTGCCACTGCTGTAAGACAAGCAGGGTAGCCTTTTACCAGAATGGGTAGATACAATAATGTAATATGTAAGAGGCTACAGGGCGGTATTGGGTACCACCGGGCAGGGTCGAACCGGTGCCCTAGGCAAGCTTCGGCCCTGGCTTTTAAAAAAAAAATTATGTCAAAATATTGGTTGCAGATATAGAAGGGGGTGCAAAAAACTGCCCAGCCAAACACAAATTATAATAATTATATATATTTTTTCTTTTTGCTGGGCAGAGTTTTTGGTGCTCTAGGCAACTGCCTATGCCGCCTGTGGAAGCTCTGTCCCTGCTGCCATGAGACTGGGTAAGGACACCCTTCGCAAAGCCATCATTTTCGCTTACATACAATTGGAAATGCAACGAGTCATCCGCCAAACCTAAGGCTGCAGCAGAACCGCAAGCGTCTTTCATCTGCTGGAAGGCTGTGACTCTTTCAGGCCTCCAGTTGACTGCTGGTAGGGCGGCAGCAAGAGTTATTTTCTGAGGGGAGCGTCCATTCCATCTGTAATCATGGATCCAATCTTGGCAGTAATTAGCCATTCCTAAGAAGCTTAACGTTTCCTTTTTAGTCTGTGAGTGTGGCATATTGGCTATTGCTGCTACTCTTGAGGGTAATGAAAGTCTCTGTCTCTTGTGTAGTATACATCCCAAGTCTTCCACTTTCACACAGCATAGTTGGAGCTTAGCCAGCGAGGCTTTCAGTGTCCTTTGTGTGGCAATGGGTTGAGCAGAGACAAGCGTGTCTGCTGGGAGAGGCGACAAGAAGATTTTCACAATACTGAGTGACCTGGCTACCTCCTGTCAACTCTCAAGTATTTAAAAAAATGTCTTCTCTCCCTATTTTTCCGTATTTTTTCTCCCATCCCAATTTAGTCGTTATGCCAATTCCCTTCCTGGTCGTTGCACGCTTTTGCCCCCTACTGTCGGAGGGAGAAGACTACCACATGTCTTCCTCCGATACATGTGGAGTCAGCCAGCCGCTTCTTTTCATCTGACAGCGAGGACTCTCATCACACACTATCTCCCCCAGATCCCTTCCCTGCAGAACAGGCGCCCCGACTGACCAGTAGGAGTCGCTGTTTACAACGACCAGGATACACCCCCCACCGGCTTCCCACCCGCTAACACTGCCAATTGTGTTAGTAGGGATGACTGACCAAGCCGGAGGTACCGCTGACAGCTGGATTCGATCCCAGAGTCTCTGCGGTGGTAGGCGAGCGCTTAGTCCGCTGCGCTACCCAGCCGCACCCCTTTTCCAATATCGGATCGGTGCATCCCTACTTTGGGTGACCATTCATGGTCAACAGGGCTTGTAAGACACGAGGGGCATTGTTGTGTAAAGGGTCCATCATCTGCTCCTAGTGTCCCTCTCAGTATTCCATCCACATCATGTGGCATTCATGCAGTGACCTGCAAGTTATTTTTGAGTCTACTGACTGATCACCTATCATAACTCTGGGCATTTGGTGTGTTTTCAGTGTTTTCAGTGCTCCTTTAACACGTTGAGTGCCAATGACGAGTTTTCTTGTCTTTTAATCATTATTTCTTTTATTAGCGATATCCATTCATTTTTCATCCATCCAGCCTGAATGGGTCTGAGCTCGAAAATGGCAAATACCGCCGCCTATCGTCTCCCGGATGGTAATGCACATCATTGGATTGGATTGGATTGAGTGGCCATGTGCATCAGAAAAAAAGTCCGGTCCGGGGTTTTCCCATCTCTGGCAAGCAGTATCGTGTTACCAGATTGACTGAGGACCCTCAGAGCAGTGTCGATTATGTGTTTCGGACTATAACGTTGGATCAATAAACGCGAACAATATTTGGAATGGCGATTAGGAATTGGATTATTCTTTTTGCAGAACATCTGATGTGAGGTAAGGACTCTATTTTACCAGTATTGGGTTAATCAGATGTTTTTTTCTCAGCCATCACAGCGTGTCTGTGTGTGTGTATGTGTATATGACGTTAGCGCTGACCAGGTCATGGATAGGAGATTTTCAGCCCGCTTCTCTAGCGTGCATAAGTACACATATACTATCGATAATCTAGCGTTTATTTGAAAACGATTCATAAACCAGCCGAAAAATGTGTTTTGTGTATTCCACTAGAGAGCTATTATCACGGAATTTCTCTGGAATTACTAGACATCTCCAAAACTATACTCGTATTCAAAACCGTATGAAACGGAAATGTACCAATGAAAAAACAATCCGTTTCGTACATGTTGACTGCAAGCAAGTCATTGATAAGCGAGGGGTGTTTTAGACCCATAGACATAATTTAAGATATAGTTTAAGCTTTCACAAATTTCCCCGTCCTCCCATTGATTAACGTGCTGGCATCCAAGCGATAAATCGTCATATCCGGCTAGGACACAATGTGTTAAGGGCTAGAAATTGCCTGGTTTTTGGTCATATGCTCCCGAAATTTGCCCGCTGTTTGACTGTTTCTATATGTGCAGTGAAAACTAACCCAATGCTTTAGAACCTATAGTCATTCATTTAATTCAGTGTAACCTAAAGTTAGCCGCGGAGCTAACGCTAGTTAACGCTAGCTAACACACAGAGACAGAGAGAGCTCAGGTAGAAAAAGGGTAGAAAGAGGGTGGGGGCGAGCGGGGACCGGGGAGGGGAGCCGTCTCTGTGTGTGTGTGTGTGTGTGTGTGTGTGTGTGTGTGTGTGTGTGTGTGTGTGTGTGTGTGTGTGTGTGTGTGTGTGTGTGTGTGTGTGTGTGTGTGTGTGTGTGTGTGTGTGCGTGCGTGCGCACACCAGAGACAGAGAAGTCAGAGGAATAACGACCTGTTGAATGCAACTACGGTTCAATAGATTAAATTAGTTTAAAAATAAATAAATTCTAAAAATAAATAAATTAATTAATTAGTTTAAGAGAATCTCAAATACATTATTTTATTTAAGTGTATAGTTAATAATTTTTTTTTACAGTTTTTGTATTTTTCTGACATGGGGGCTCAACAATAAATGACAATCAGAAATGTCAAGTTGCATGTTGTTATTCTAACCAGCTTAGTTCTGTTGCATTTCCAATTTATTTATTTAAATTATAAATTTATCAGGGATCGATAAAGAATCGGATCGATAAGCAGAACCGATAATGGAATCGTATAGATAAAATCGTATCAATTCCCATCCCTACTAAAGATGGAGGCGGGGACGAGGTGGTCAGAGTGACCTTTAAATGTTCTGGTGTGGGGCCTGAAAGTGAGTGTGAGTATAGGTCCCTATGTGTGGGTGTGAGGTTAAAAATAGAAGCCAATTCAACCTGCCTTTCATGCGGCTGATATGTGTCAGCATTGCAAGTGCCATAATATGTCACATGGGGTGCAGGAATTTGGTTGAATTTGATGATATTGAAAGTGGTAGATGCAACTAAAAGCTGCTATTGTATTGGAAAATGAATGTGAATGTGTGTTGTCTACAGTACCAGTGCAGTAGTGGAATGCTGAGTCACTACGGGTTTCAGAATTGTGATGCACAATTTGGTTATTTTCCAGCTATTTATTACATTAGCGTAGAGACACTCATCTGGGTAAAGCATAAAACCAAACCATGTGTCTTTTAGATAATTCATATAACATTCTAACATAATATAAACATATTGACCATACAATATTGGATGAGCAATGGAACCTTAATGCACAAGCTTAACCCATTCAGTGCCAACCACGAGTATAGTCGGGTTAACTCGCCATCGCTTGAGTGTCAATCACGAGTATAGTCGGGTTTTAATCGTTATTTCTTTTATTAGCGATATCCATTCATTTTTCATCCATCCAGCCTGACGTTATCATTGGGAATGGGTCTGATAAGGAGGGAACTCTTTCTCTGTTCTTTGACGCATGGTGCTGAATGCTGCCAATTTAATTGAGAAGATCTTCTCTTGTTCCCACTATGCACACTGTCTGATGTAATCTAGCTGTGTCTCTCTACTTATTGTTGATGTATTGTCTTATATTGATGCGTTTCATATTCTGTTTACTGATTAGGATGGCACTCCATTTACCATTTGTAGCTGTCCATTTATGGAGGGTGCTGAAGCGGCTGGTTTTAATTGTTGCCACTATTATGCACACAACACACTCCAAAACATCCACAGCGCCGGGGCCCAAAGTAATGTCAAGGCGCCCCCGTGGATGTGTCAGGCATTTCTAAAACTAAACCGTTTTGGTTACAATGGATTGATGCATTTAATTTACACAAACGTCCTATCAGGGCATGTTGGAGAGATAGGACATGCCCTGTCCTAGGAGGACCAGGCTTAAAACTAGGGTAGATAGAGCCTTTGCTGCTGCTGCCCCCCGGCTCTGGAACAGCCTCCCCCCACATAAGATCTGCCCAGAGCCTAGAGGTTTTTAAATCATTGCTCAAAACACACCTCTTCTCCCTGGCCTTTGACCAGAGCTAGCCTAGCATTTACACACGACGTCCGCTGTCACCCTGGACTTTTTATGCAATTTTCCTGTCTCTTTTTATATTGCACTTTGCCCTTGCTTTCTTATATGTACTGTACTTTACCTTTTTCTGTGATTTTAGTGTATTTTATTGCATTGTATGTGTTTTATCATGTTGTAAAGCACTTTGGTTTGGCTGTTAGTCATTTGTAAATGTGCTATATAAATAAAACTGACTTGACTTGACTTGACCATGTCTGACTGTCCTGGTAATTGAAATGGAATTGGATATGATATTGGTTCTGTTGTCCTTGTCTTTGCCCATAACCTCCTCTATATACTTTACCCCTAGACAGTCTTTTACCCAGTGGTCCTGTTGACCACCACAGGTGAATGAAACCAGCCTGATCTGGACTGTATTGGTTTTGGCTGCTTTGGCTGGTTTTTTTGGCTGCTTTTCTTTTGGGTTGTAACCTACTCTGCCTTGGTTTTAGCTAGGGATGCTCGATATTGGCTTTTTTACCGATACCGATATACCGATATTGTCCAACTCTTAATTTCCGATACCGATATCAACCGATACCGATATATGCAGGGTTTCCCCCCCCAAAAAACGGAATAATTTCAGGTAATTAACATTACATATCTCTTGTTGTGGAATTAACACAACATTATGCATACTTTTGACAATAAATAAAATCAGAATTTGTTCTTACTTGTTTGCCTGGATAAATAAATGTTATAGAAATGTAAAAAAAAAAATAAAAAAAAATGTAAACCGATATTTTCCGATATCACATTTTAATGCCAATATCGGCCGATAATATCGGTAGGGCGATAATATCGGACATCCCTAGTTTTAGCCTCTTCCAGGTGATCCACCACGACCCCTACCGCCATTAGGGTCTGAATGCTGATTATACCCTTTGTAATGTGTTTAGTTTGGTTCTCCTCATCTTCTAGGCCTAATTGGGTTATTAGGTCTGGTGCGACATCTATCTCTGTCAATGGCGCTCTGCTCCAATTAGGAAATTGCATTTTAACTAGCATAGTTGAGGGAAGACTATTTTGTAGGAAAGCTCCTCTCATTGTGGGGTGTGATTTTGTTTCATTGGCCAGTCATGCCAGTATTTCTAATCCATATTATTTTGAACCTGTTAAATAATTGGATAACTCTTGGCTTGGCTTTTTTTTTTTTTTTTTTTATTGGTCTTTTTCCCCCTCCATTTTTCCTCCGATTTTCTCCCATCCCAATGTTAGTCGTATGCCAATTCCCAGTCCCTTCCTGGTCGCTGCGCTTTACCCCCCACAGTCAGATCATTTGGGAGAGTGGAGGCTACCACGTGCTTCCTCCGACACACGTCCAGCCAATCACCGCTTCTTTTCACCTGGCAGCGCGGATTCTCATTGAGAGGGCGTAGCGTGTGGGAGGACCACACTATCCCCCTCACGTCCAATCTGCGCTTAGCAGGCGCCCCGACCGAACTGTAGGAGTCGCTGTTTACAACGACCCGGACCCACCCCGCCAGCTTCTCCCACCCTCTGATACAGCCAATTGTATCAGTGCAGACGGCCAGCCAAGCTGGTGACAACCCCGGAGCTGTGAGCTGGATTCGAACAGGCGAACCAAGCTCACAGCTCCGGGGCTGGTGACGAACGCAATCTCCGCTCGACCACCTAACCGCCCCTTGGCTTGGCTTTTGTAAGGATGTGGTTATTTGATTTAGGTCCACTTTGGGTTAGGGATGCACCGATTCGACTTTTTCAGTCCTGATACTGATACCTGGGTTTGGGTATCGGCCAATACCGATGCCGATCTGATACCCATTGTCCAAATTTTTTTTTCCAAAAAAGAAAAGAATTTAATCCACGTCTTTTTTTTAAATTTTTATATTAAAATATATTTTGTTTTTAAGAATTGTAAAGGATAACAAGTGTGTTTTTGATTTGTTGTAAAAAAAAAGACAGAAAATAAACTTCATTCATTCAATTAATAAACTGTATGCCTCACTGTCACTGTGTGGAAGAGACTGGGATCATTATTTTGTGCAAGGCAACATCAGGCTTGACTTAAAACATTACTTTCCTAACTTAGTGAAACTAAATGTAACAAATTAACACATAGATATAAATGTACTGAGGGCGGCTAGGTGGTGTAGTGGGCAAGGCACTCGCCACCAATGTGGAGACGCTGGGTTCGCGTGTTCGAATCCAGCTCTCCACATTGTTTTCAGTTTAGCTGGTCATCCGCAGTAATACACATTGGCCGTATTACGGGGAGGGAAACTGAAGGGTGGGGATCAGGCGTTGTGGACAGCGACTCCTACAGGTCAGTTGGTGCGCCTGCGCAGTAGAATCAGGAAGTGTCGGGGGCAGCGTGAGCCTCCCACGCGTTACTCCTCGCCACTGAGAGATCGAGCTGCGCAGGTGAAAAGATGCGACTGCTGTTACCTCAAGTACCGGAGGGGACTTGTGCTATGTATGACTTAGTCCACATTGCAGCCGGCTTGTGGGAGGCAAGAAACAGCGTTTGTGACAGGGGAGGGTTGAATTGGATGATACGAAATTGGGATGGGAGAAAATATAGAAAATGGGAGAAAAACCCATAGACCCATAGCCATAATTTAAGATATAGTTTAAGCGTTCACAAATGTCCCCGTTCTCCCATTGACTTCATCGCTGGCACGGAACGGCCATGGTCAAAGGGGCGTGGCACTCAATGTGTTAAGGGCAGTAATTGCTAGCGTCAGAACGAGTGCTTTCTAATGTTTTGAATTGGTCTGTGAGCACATTAGTGAAATCTTCCTTTTAATGTATCTTTATCTTCTTTTCTTCACTGATTTAGTTTGATTTGTTGTCTTCCCTCTAGTCTATATTGTCTTCTTTTATTTGCAGAGCTGCCATTCTCTCTTCCACTTCCTCTCTGTCTGCATGTCTCTGTTGTTGTTGTATTCTTTGTCTCTCTTCTATGGATGCAGTGGCCAGGGCTGTGCCAGACTGTGTAGTTAATCCTATGAGAGTAGGATGAAGTGCAGTTTGAGGTTTTCCATGTTTGTATTGCTGTCGGCAGCAGCAGCATCACAGCCTGGCTTTCGAAGCGGTGTGGCTGGTCATTGTGGTGTGAGGGGGGGTACGTTCCGGGCACGAGGCAGTGATGGCAGCTACGGCTACGATGGCAGCTATTTCATTATGTCTTAGGCTGCCCTTGGCCTTTTTGTTAATTTGTTTCATTTGATTTCCTGCGAGACCCGCATAGGTCTGGAAATCTCCCCATTGCACTATGCTGAGATGACCTTTAATTAGATGTGCACTGTCTCTGAGTTCAGGAGAAAAAATCTATCTCCGGGCAGGGTGGTGGAGAGAGGGTGCTGGGCAGGGTGGTGGAGAGGGTGCAGGGTGGTGGAGAGGGTGCAGGGTGGTGGAGAGGGTGCCGGTTCAGTTTGGCCCCTTCATTGTAGTTCATGTGTCCTCACTAGGAGTGTGTGGTGGGGCTGAAGGGGTGTCATTTGCTTGTTCTGCTGGTAAGGCTGTCCCCGAAGCCTGTTTTTGGGATTCAAATTTCATCAGGGTTTTTCGAACGGACGTTGGAACCTTCGTTTTGAATTTAAAAAAAATTATTAATATATATAAAAAAAATGTATATAACTTTAATGAATATAACTCATCAGTTTTTAATACTATAATATTAGTGTAGCCTAATATTTATCTGCAACTGTGAAGAAAACCCCATTGGTTCAAACAGAATGAATAGAACAAAAAAAAAAGATTTTATAAAAAATTTATAGATTGTTGATTTAGAATTTGAATGCCAACGTAACAAACGAAGGTCCGAACATTGTTCGAACGTTTGGGTTCAGCCCTATCTGCTGGTTTACATTTATCAGCTGGAGGGGTACACCTCTGGCGGTGGTTAAGGGTGGTGTTGTTCGTCTGGCATTGCTGAATGTTAGTACTTCATCTGGCACTTCCTCTGCAACTGTAGCTCCACAGCAGCCCCTTTCACCGCCCTCACCTCACGTTCCTACTCTCCCATCTGGACCCCCGAAGCTGGGAAGGCCTTCATTTAGCTGTCGCCACTCCTGGAACTCTAGACATTATATAACCAAACCACGAGTGGGATAACTTTTCAGTTTTACTAACCATTCACAGAAACAGAAACACAGAAATACTACAATTTCTTTCTCAATAGATTAATCCAATTTAATGGGACAGCGTCACCTGGGTAACAAGACCCTACTCACCAAAGGTCAATCTTCTTTGGGTGTTGTCGTCCCACTTCTGACACCGTTTGATGGGGAATAATCCTGTTAAACCTAAACAGATTATTCACAGAGTCTTCTGTGATGACAGAGTCTTCAGTTGAGGGTGGAATTGAATGAAGCGTCATGTTGCGGCAAGGAGAGACAGCAATGAATGCACAACCTCTGTAGAATCTCTGTAGAATGGTGAACTATTATAATAATAATATAATAATAATAATAATAATAATAATAATAATAATAATAATAATAATAATAATAATAATAATAATAATAATAATAATAATAATAATAATAATAATAATAATAATAATAATAATAATAATAATAATAATAATAATAATAATAATAATAATAATAATAATAATAAGAAGAAGAAGAAGAATAATAAGAATAATAATAATAATAAGAATAATAATAATAATAATAATACTATTATTTAGGGCTGTCAAAATTTATGCTTTAACTTTGGAGATTAATTTAAATTATTTAAAGCATTAAAATAAATGAATCTAGATTTATCTATGGAGTGAAAAATCTTCAATTTTAGCGCCGCGGATATAAGAAAGAGGTCTAGCTGAGTCAATGTTGATGGTTTTGTTGAACATTTGTATTTCACAGGAGAGAAACTGTATTCAAAGAAAGCTATTAACACTTTGGATGCCACGCCGTGTTTTCCTTTTTACCCCATTGATGCCCAAACCCACTCCAATGTTAATTTAATATCGCCTAATCTATGTTTTAAATTATGGCTATGTGTCTAATCTGCCCGTCGCTTATCAAAGACTCATTTTCCAGTCAACATTGTCAAGGCAGATTGTTTTTTTATCGCTTCATTTCCGTTTGATAGCATTTTGAAAATCACTCGTTTTCGCGGAAAAAACAACCCTATGATGATAATCGTCTTTTACTGGAATATTCCAGAACGTTGTCATTTGTCTGCCTATTTATGAATCATTTTCAAATAAACGCTAGATGATCGATAGTATATGTGTGCGCTTTTACATTTTTTATTAAAAACGAAACTCAGAAGTCAGTTGAAAGACCCTCATTTTCAATAATGCCAAGTTTACCTGATTGAATCAACAAATCCAAACACACACACACAAATTTTAAGTCAAGTTGCAAGCGATTCAATGATGCTGCTGCATCAAGTTTCAAGTTCCAGTGTTGCTTTATTTGTCACATATAAGGTACATGTACATTACAGTGAAATGCTTGGTTTTGTATGAGCCCCCTGATATTGTGCTTCATACAGTAAAATGGTTAAAAGAATAAAGACCAAACACTGTACAATTTATTCAATATAAGAGGTAGGGATGTAGTGCAAATATTTTAGAATTAAATAGATCAAATATGGTGTGGTGTTAAAAAGTGTTTAAAGTGTCTAAAGTGAATGTTAAAGGTGAGTGTTTGAAGTGAGTGTGTGCAATGAATGTAGATGGATGGGCTGAGCCCGAATGTTCGAACGTTCGTTCGTTACGTTGGCATTCAAATTCTAAATACAAATTTGATATTATTTTATTTTTAATTTAAACAAATATTTTTTTTTTATTTAAAAAAAAAATAATTATGTGTCTATTCATTCTGTTTAAACCAATGGGGTTTTTCTTCACAGTTGCAGATAAAGATTAGGCTACACTAATATTAAAGTATAAGCTGAGTTATATTAATTAAAGAAAGTTTTAATTTAATAAAAAAGAGACTAATTTAATCAGATGAATCACTTTATTCAAATTGAGGATTTAGTTTGAGGGGGAAAAAATAATAATACTTTTTAAAAATGTTATTAAAAACGAAGGTTCAAACGTTTGTTCGAAAAACCCTGACGAAGTTCGAATCCCAAAAACAGGCTTCGGGGACAGCTGTTGCATAGTGTCATTGAGCATCCTGATGGCCTGTGGATAGAAGCTCCTTTTGAGACTCTCTCTACTGGCCACGCATCAGCAAAGCACAGGTAGCATTCAAGATACTCAGGCCAATCTGGTTGTCCAAGCAACTCTCCAACAACACCAAGCTACGGATCTTCAATACCAATGTGAAAACTGTCCTGCTCTACGGCTCTGAATTGTGGAAGACTACCAAGGGCCTCACAAGCAAGATCCTGGGCCCTCATTTATCAACAATGCTTAGAAAGTGTTCTATTTTCGTTCTTAAGCACAGAATTTAGAATGAGTGTACGTACAGAAAAATCGGGATTTATCACACGTGTGTACACAGGTTCTACGCACACTCCGTGTTGATAAATACCATTTGTTCTACGCTCCGCGCTCGTGCACGATTTTAAGTATTTGCATATAGAACCGCCCATAATTAACCATATACGGTAATGAAACACCCCCATGAAATGTGGAAAAGTGGACTAAGCCAAGCCAAGCGTGTTATGGGAGAAATATGCGACAGGCTGACAGAGACGTGTACACGTACGGTGATGTCGGATATGATATCTATTAACTTCCTAAAGACCATTGCTGCATGGGCAGCGCAAACACTAATAAAGACCGTTAACCACTGTTTGCCATTGGTGTCATTAATAACCATGCTGGAATATGACTGCGTTTTCTTCGTTTTGTTCGATTCATATCCAGGGATTAAAGTTCTCTGTCAATTTGATTCCAAATCGCGACGGATTTTCCGTAAATTTTCTACCTGCATATGATTTGTAGAGGCATACAATCTATTTTGATGTTGGTATTAGGTAGCCTATATAAACAATAATACGAGAGCTTATAAGAACAATGAATCTCACTGCCATGTAGCCTACGCCATGTGTAGCCTGCCTATATGTGATCAATACAAACTTGAACTTGAATTCCATCATGTCTGTGTGCGTGTCACTGCGGGAGCTCACAAGGCTGTTGTCACAATGTAAATAAAAACGTGCACTGAAAAGTTACAGTATAGTTTCTAGAGTTTCTTTAATAGTTGTCATACAGAAGTACAGAATACTTTCATACAAAATGCTTCTTACTGTTACGCTCCAGAGACTGTGCTAGACAAGATAGTATCAAATAACATAGTATAGCATGTAATTTAGAAGTAGAAAATGAGGTCACAGTGTTCAGTATAGACATATGTACAATGTTCGATGCAGAATAGACGTAACTGAGTTACCATATAATATACAATACTATGCAGTGTACTAATGTACAGTACTATATAGTGCAAAGCAGAAATGGGATGAGGTACAATTTAGGTACAATTTACAGTAAGGTGTACGAGTTGTAGTGCAATCCTTCATCAATAAATATAAAGTGTGGGGAGTGGGTGCTACAGTGTGTTTGTTTAAAGTGGGTGTGTGCTATAAAGTGTGTGGAGTGGGTGCTACAGTGTGTTTGTTTAAAGTGAGTGTGTGCGTGTGGATGTGTGTGCTATGTGCGTTTGATGGTTGTTGTTGTGTAGTGTTCATTGTTCGTTTAGCAGCCTGATGGCCTGGGGATAGAAGCTTCTTCTGAGTCTTTCTGTGCTCGCCTTGAGACTCCGGTATCGCTTGCCTGACCGCAGCAGTTCAAAGAGGCAGTTGTTCGGGTGACTGGAGTCTTTAATGATTCTCTTAGCCTTGCCCTTGCAACGCTTGTTGTAAATGTTCTGGAGGGTGGGGAGCCCCCCTCCAATTGTGCGTTCGGCTGAACGTGTCACTCTTTGTAGTCTGCTTCGGTCTTGTGCAGTGCTATTACCAAACCAGGAGGTGATGTTGCCAGTCAAGATGCTCTCTATTGTACATGAGTAGAAGTTCTTAAGGATCTTCTGACTGACTTGGAACTTCCTTAGGCGCCTGAGGAAGTAGAGGCGTTGTCGTGCCTTCTTCACAACACTGTCAATGTGTGTGGTCCATGTCAAGTCCTCGGATATGTAGGCTCCGAGGTACTTAAAGCTGTTGACTCTCTCAACCGGTGCCCCGTCGATGCTGAGGGGGCTGTAGTCCTTGACCCCCGACCTGCTGAAGTCCACAATCATCTCCTTTGTTTTGCTGACGTTCAGGGAGAGGCTGTTTTCCTGGCACCATCCCGCCAGGACCTTGACCTCTTCCAGGTAGGCCCTCTCGTCGTTGGCAGAGATCAGGCCCACCACCACTGTGTCGTCAGCAAATTTGATGATTGTATTGCTACTCCGCTGAGCCACACAGTCGTGTGTGTACAGGGAGTAGAGGAGGGGACTCAGAACACAGCCCTGGGGGGCCCCTATGTTGAGGGTGATTGATGAGGAGGTGCAGTTGCCTGCTCTCACCACCTGGGGTCTGCCCGTCAGGAAGTCCAAGACCCACTGGCAGAGGTCATAGTTCAAGCCCAGGTCCCTGAGCTTGGCTATGAGTATGGAGGGGACTATGGTATTGAATGCCGAGCTGTAGTCGATGAATAGCATTCTCACATAGTTCCCCTGCCTCTTGTCCAGGTGTGATGCTGCTGTGTGCAGCACATGGGCTATGGCGTCCTCCGTGGACCTGTTGGGGCGGTATGCAAATTGCAGGGGGTCCATGTTGATGGGGAGGGAGGAGCAGATGTAGCCCTTTACTAGCTTCTCAAAGCACTTCATGGCTATGGAGGTGAGAGCTACAGGGCGGTAGTCGTTGAGGCAAGCAGGCTTGGATTTTTTGGAGGAGGTATTGCAGTATGTAGTTTAGTTGGTTGATTATTTGTATGACAGTCAGTAAACCCTTGCAAAAATTATCCGTTTTATTTAATGAATTGAAAACATGCAGCATTGCCTTCCTCCCGGCATGCAGCAACGACATGTATCAGGCAAATGCGCATCGCAACATTGACTGAGTGGAATCCCTTTCTATTCACATAACTGCATTTGTGATGGAGCTTTGGCAGCTACATGGGTGGTACAGTAACAGTCTATTGCTCGATCCATCTCCAATATCACGATGGGCCGTGCCGGTGGCCAAATACCCGAGGGTGGAGAGGACTTGAATGTGCATAGGGATGGCATTTGTGCGTTTTGTTCCACGTTCCAATTTCGGTCTCAAATTGCGGTACAAATGAAGGAGGTGTCTCGGGTATAGCGGACTCTAGTTAATGTTCTCTCGGCAATTAGACTGCCCCTCATTCATTCATTCATCCCTATCTGCTATCTCTGAAAACAGTTCCCCGCAGAGCGCAGTCAGTGCACCCTATGGTATTCCGATATATAAACCATGCTGCATTCATTCGGAAAGAAAGACCTATTCCAAATGCTATATGTATAGGGATTGACAATAATTACACTACTGTCGCTATTTTAATGAACTATAATGAATTACGGGTCATACAGAACACGCCAGTGTTGAAACTAATGCACGGAAGCTTATTTCCGCATTGCAATATTCATATTCTACCGCTGGGCGCCAGGTACGCATGCTCGGAGCTGTGCGTAAATATACGCACAAAGTCAAGCACACGTTCAAATTGATAAATCACACACTTTGCTTAGAAATGATCGTACGCACGGGTTACGCACATATCTGTGCGTACGCACCATTAATAAATGAGGGCCCAGGTGTTTGTCAACAAATGCCTGTGCTACATCCTCAAGCTGTGGTGGCCCATCAAAACCACAAATGAAGAGCTGTGGAGGATAACACACCAGGACAGCATAGCTACCACCACCAAAAGGAGAAAGTGGAACTGGATAGGGCATACCCTTAGGAAGGACTCAAAAAACATTACTAGACAGGCCTTGAACTACAACCCGCAGAGGAAGAGGAAAGCCGGTAGGCCGAGAAACACCTGGGCCCTCATTCATCAACGTGTCTTACGCACAGATTTGTGCTTACCCTGTGTGTACGATCATTCCTAAGCAAAGAGTGGGATTCATCAATTTCAACTTGAACTTGACTTTGTGCTTATGTCTACGCACAGCTCTGAGCACACTTAGCTGACGCCCAGTGGTAGAATATATTATTACAACAAGGAAATGAGCTGTGCATTAGTTTCAACACTGGCGGAGCGCAGTCAGTCAGTAGCCTACACCCCGTATATTCCGATAACGCTATATAAACCATGCTGCATTCATTCTGAGAACTTCTGTATGAACCGTAATTCATTATAGTTCATTGTAAAATAGCAACAGTAGTGTAATTATGGTCAAAACCCTATAAATAGCATTTGGAATAATAGATCTTTCTCTCAGAATGAATGCAGCATGGTTTATATAGCGTTATCGGAATATACGGGGTGTAGGCTACTGACTGACTGCGCTCCGCGTATCTCAACTCGTTATTATTTTGCGCACAGACCGCAGAAACACGGGAACGTTTTGATTATATTTAAAAGGCTTTACGTTAAACGAAACAAGTGGAGTTTCGAAGCTGTAAGCAGAGTCATATGAACACCCACGATAT
Organism: Notolepis coatsorum; assembly: GCF_963971535.1. Lineage (NCBI taxonomy): Eukaryota > Metazoa > Chordata > Actinopteri > Aulopiformes > Paralepididae > Notolepis > Notolepis coatsorum. The sequence continues at coordinate 30,905,465 of NC_140172.1, read as the reverse complement.
AGTGTTCTTCCCCCTTTTTACTGCATAAGAAAGAATAGAAAACGCATTGCAATGACACCAGATAGTGGACAGACTATGTATATGATGGGATTCAAGTTCGCGTTTTTGTTGATCATAGGCATGCTGTCAGAGTATGATATCTTAATCAAACATTCTAGAACATTTGTCGTCACAGATCATGTCCTAATAGAACATAGGCTATGGCATGGTCCATCGTGATGTTGTGTGGACTGTTATTATTACTGTACGGTACCACCCATTGTGACAACAGCCTTGTGAGTCCCGCACACAAACATGATGGAATTCAAGTTCATGTATTGAAAGGCAGGCTACATCATACATGCAGTGAGATTCATTGTTCTTGTATATGCTCTCGTATTATTGTTTATATAGGCTACCCAATACTGACATCAAAATAGATTGTAGTATGCCTCTAGAAATCATATGCAGCAGGTAGAAAATTGACGGAAGATCCATCGCGATTTGGAATAAAATTGAGGAGAACTTTAATCCCTGGGTATTAATCAAACAACACGGGAAAAGGCAGTCATATTCCAGCACGGTCTTTATTAGTGTTTGCGCTGCCCAGGCAGCAATGGTTAATAGATATCATATCCGACATCACCGTTCTCATAACACGCTTCCCTCGGCTTAGTCCATTTTTCCACATTTCATGGGGGTATACCATTACCGTATATGGTTAATCGGGGCGGTTCTGGTATGCAAATACTTAAAACAGTGCACAAGCTCAAACGTAGGATCAAAGTCATATTCATCATGACAGGTGTGCGTAGAACCTGCGTACGCACGTGTGGTGAATCCCGATTTTCCTGTGCGTACACTGATTCTACATTCTGTGCTTACGTGTGGAAATAGAACATGTTCTACGCACACGTTGATGAATGAGGGCCCTGGAGACGTTCCACACTCAAAGACCTAAAGAACATCGGAGTGACCTGGCAAGAAGCAAAGGCCCTGGCCCAGAAGAGAGTGAGATGGAGAGCTCTGGTGGATGCCCCCCAACGGGGTAAAGATGATTAAGTCAAGTAAGTCAAGTACTGGCCATGAGACTCCGGTAGCGCTTGCCTGACTGCTTTTTATCAACATAAAAAGCAGTTTTTCCATCCTCAGTCCTAATATACTAAGGCTTGTCAATAACTGGATTCACTTGAGAGTGTGCTATGCGTGGACCAGTATTCCAGTGCAACATACAGTAGATGAGATAATAGGATGGTTTATAAATGTACAGTTGCCAATGATTATCACGTCTGTCAGTTAGTGAAGACCAACCGACCTTATCATACAAATTAGAGTTGTGAGTGTTGCAGCTATCACCGGTAATAAATCGACAGTATTTTTAGATGGGGTAAGTGACATAGATAGGAATTGTTGAGTCATGTAGACAGATAGAGAGGTGAGGGCTGTGTAATAAGAAAGTACGGAGTGTATGCTGGTAATTTTTAGTCAGTATCCCTACAGTAAATTAAATTGGCCCAAGGGGATTAATTTACATTTTACATTTACATTTAGTCATTTACTGTAGCTGACGCTTTTATCCAAAGCGACTTACAAGTTCTGTACGACAAGTCAAGGTTTCATAAAGTTGTTTCATACCACATTGTAATTAGAACGAAACAAATGCAGTGGGTACGATACAACGCCACACTTATGCGTGTGGATAGATCTTCATGATCAATATAGATTTATTAGTGAAACACATGGATCCAAAGTACACGTGAGAGAGGTCAATGAGCTTGGCTAATGAGTGGTGGCCACCGAAATCAGAGACAAATCAGATCCAGTTCTCTTGTGGACTGTCCATGGTGGGGGCTAGGGGCGGGGAGTTTAGTTCAGTTTAGTTTAGTTAGGATCCCCATTAGTTGTTACCACAGTAACAACTACTCTTCCTGGGGTCCTCTCAAAATAACATAACACATTCAAACATAAAATCATTGTACAATCAGAATAAAACAATACTTCCATGCACATTGTACAAGCAACAACACCAAAACCAAGAATAATAAGGACAGTAAAGATAGTCATTTGTCTGTCTACATGAATTAAGCTCCACAGAAGTGGAGAGGTCACAGAGGTCCCAACTCTAACCCACCACCACACAAATGCCCTAATTTGGTATAATAAAAAAAAAGTATATCATAAAATAATTTATTTCTGTAAAATCGCTGTTCTCAATTTCTTTTTGAAACTTGTCTTACTGGTAAGATGTAATGGCAGTTTGTTCCAGTTTGACCTTACAGTTTTCTTTAATGAATTCGTTTTGGGTAGTGGAAGCATGAATCTGTCCATAGCTGCATGTCTGGTATTATAAACATGTTGATCTTTAGTATGTATCATCTGTGTATATAAACATATCTAGGCACTCTCAAGGTACACAGATATTTCTACCAAAGAGGATGATGCTACTGTACAAGCCAGTCTGTCTTCCACCCTCAACCATGCCAGCCTGGCATGCAGGCCCGGACTGGCCATCGGGAGCACCAGGAGTTTTCCCGGTGGCCTGGCCTGCACAGATTTAAAAAAAAATTATATAAAAAAAAAAAAACAATCTTTTTTTTATTATTATTATTATTATTTATTTATTTTTGCCAGGCGATTGTTTCTAGTTGTGGCGGCGGCGCGGCGCGATAGTTAGATAACCTAGATGGGTGGGGAACAACCAGGATTTCACTGTCTGCCACAGAGTTGGAGAACTATCTGACTCTCTCTCTCACGGGCCGGCGGATCACACACACACAATGGAGCCGTGCTGCCGCTTGTGATTGGTGGAGGCGGGACCAGGCGATACAACTGATTGACAGCGGAGGCGGCGAATGGAATGGCAGACGGCACTCAGATGCAGAATAACAGCCAGGCAATGAGCCAGGTAGTGAGGGACTCGGGAGAGATACAGTAGAGCGAAAGTCAATTAACGTTGATGTCAAGATGGACAGTGGAAGAAAGAGAAAGGGTGGAGGAGAGAGGGATAAAACAAAGAAAAAGAAAGGCCCTTAGGAGAGAGTGGTTAACTGTATTATAATAGTAAATAGAAAAATATGTTGTGCTCTTGCTTTTTTCTTTTTGAAGGTGGAGAGAGAGAGTAGCATTGCTAGTGCCACAACAGTTTTATTTGAGGTCCATAACAGTACATTGTACTAAGCAATTGTTGGCTCATTAGTTTGTGATTCACATGCACTAAAATTCACCAGAATGCAGGAAATTAAGTCTTTGTAACAAAAAAAATCCTGGTGGGGGACCCCCAGACCCCCCGCTTAAAAAGTGGCCTGACTGGGGCTATATTTCGTGCTATATCTCCCGGTATGAATTATTTCCCCAGTCCGGCCCTGCTGGCATGCATCCCTTCCACACTGTCCCTCATTGAACAGTGAAGGGCCAGGCGGGCAGCTCTGTTCTGAGTCAGTTGGATCTTGTTAAGCTCCTGTTTTGAGGCACTAGACCAGACTGCTGGACAGTAGTCAAGGTGGGATAAGACTATTGGCCCTCCTAGGTGTGAGATTTAAATCAGCTTTTTCATGTGATGCTTCTAACTCTTGGAATGTTCTCCAACACTCTGAAATGAGAGGTTCTTCCTTTGCAGAGTTTAAGTGTATGATTTCTGACCATTGCATGTCTACCTTTTTCTTTTATTTCTATTCTGTATATTTTTGTGTCTCATTTCATTGTGAATATTGCATGCTTTACTTGTGTCACCGTTTTATATTTGTAATATGGTTGTTTATGTAAATAAGGGAAACAGAAACTCATGTCTTTAGATTACATTAGATTAAAATGTATTGTCATTATACAGCACAAGTACAGCAGTACAGGCTACTGAGTGTATGAGATATATGAGCTATCATGAGTGTATCAGATATTTTTGGGAGTTAAATAAATGTTGAGAGAGAAATTCCTTAATTTTCTAGTTACAGTAGATGTAACCAACAGGACGTGGTATGTGGTCTGTCTGTTCATAGTATTTCATCATTCAGTCACAAACCATCAAACACACAGGTGTCTCATCTGCGTATATGGATAGAACTTCACAGTCTAAATCTGATCACAGAAATGGAGTGATGTTTCAGTGTGGACCCACCCTCCCTTTTTCGTGATTGATTTGAGCAATGGAGGATACCGACGGGCAAAAGAAGTCTTTTAAATGAGTCCTTCTGGCTGTTCACTGAGAAGTAAAAGATAGAAAGTAACTAGGTAATGGATAATCAACAAGTATTGTGCGCTAAGAGGTTTTAAGGCGAGACAGCCCAGGTGAATAGGCATTTCTTTTTTTTTATAGATATCACTATGAAACTTTCCCAGTTTGTTATGTACATAACAACTCAGAAAAAATGTATTGCAAGTTTTCTGAGATCTTATGTTTATATATGCAAAATAGGCATTACCTAATTAAATATGCACTAATTTGCATGTCGCCAGGGCAGACATCCCCAACATCCCCAATCAAATCTATTTTCGCCAGGTTTTTTGGTATAAATGTACTATAAATCAGGCTATGAATGATATATCAACAAACCCCTCTGAACAAAGATGCAGGGTATACAGTATATAGGAAGAAATGTGGAAAGTATGGTGTGTGTAGGTGCTAGGGAAATGGTACATGTCATCTCTTGCGTGTAAAAAAAACGTATACAAACAAATTTTTGGGAAAACGCCTTCAAAGTTCTGTATTGTAAAATGCCATACATTTTTATTTGAAACCGCTATTTGCAAACACAACACCCAATCAAACCATTAGTAATAGACAACCTAAACACATGCCTGATAACTGACTAACATAATAACATAATGATAATGATGTTATTGAACTGAATAGGACTACACACAGGCTACAAACAGTGTAGTACAAACTCAACACAACCGATTACTGCACTGAAACACTGTATTGATTGTCACTGAATAGAACCACTTTCTCTCTCTGCCTCACACACACACACACACACACACACACACACACACACACACACACACACACACACACACACACACACACACACACACACACACACACACACACACACACACACACACACACACACACACACACACACACACACACACACACACACACACACACACACACACACACACACACACACACACACACAAACAATGGTCACTGATTACTAAATCAAAAATGCCACTAGCAATAATAATCCTATCTAATCTATTGGAAAAAATGTAATCAATTAAAGTATATTTTTAGTGATTTTTGGGGTTTGGCCTAGTTGGTTCAAACTAGGCCAAACTAGGCTAACATACCACTTTCTAAATACAGTGTCACAAGCTCATAGGAAGTTGAGACACAATATCAAACTATTTGCAAATACCACACCAAAAGAAGGGGGACATTGGTGTGTTAATCTTCTTAGCTTCCCTCTACCCCGGCTGCAGAAAAAGGTGAAATAATTGGGGGAAAGAAACACTTCTCAGCATTAGCACCAATTCTATCATGACAGACCTATCAATATTGGAGGATGGATGAAGGAGGGGGTTGCAATATTTGTGTGATCAATCAAATTCATGTTTAGCAGGCTGCTGAAAGCAGTGGATTGCTCTGGGTGAAATGCTGGCAGGGCTGTATGGGGCCAAACTTACCCCTGGCTCACAACAGTATAGGTTTACCAAATATTCTGTCACAATAGACTTTGGTTACTTTGTGATGCATGAAAAAAGACGTGTGTTAAATAATATTTAGATTTATACCAATATCCTTGTTAGGTCATGGACATGTGTTCACTCGCTGGCTGAATCCTCCCCACTGACTGACCTTTCAATCACAGTGGAGAACGTAGCCGTAGCTCCGCCCCCGACCATCAAGAACATAGGTGTGGTCTTTGACGACTGGCTGAACTTCTCACATCGCCTGCAACAACCAGAACCTGCAGAAGGATCCGCCCCTTCCTGACAAAAGAATTCAAGCCACCCAACTCCTCCTGCAATCATCACTTACTGCCCCCCCCCCCCCCCACACACACACACTCTCAGGGACAGGCATGCTCACCTTCCAGCAGATAGAAAATGCACTTGGTTGACCAAACCACTTGGCACTTCTAAATGTATTATAACAAATGTAGAGTTCTTCGCTAGCAGGGAGAGGATTGTCCACGTGGTATTCACAGGAAACGGTTGCTTTATTACACAGGCTATTGTTTGGCCATAGCCCACGCCATACAGTTACTGTACACCCAAAGAGAGTTAGCTATGCTACGGTACCGGTTAGCTACACTTAGCTACCGTGTGCGACGCTATGTTAACAGTTTGTTTGCTAAGTTACTTGTGCTCCATTGGTTACAGGCTGCTCCGCTCTCTGTCAGGCACCAAGAGACGCCAACCACCAAGACTCCGTTGGTTACAGGTTGCTCCGCTCTCTTGTTCACAGTCTGACCTTGATAGACGCCATTCCCACCAAGAGATGTCTTGCTTCCCATAGGCTACCCCAAGAGAGCGCACCCTCAGGTGTACCACCCTCTTATACCCTCAGCCCTTGCCCCCTCCCCTCCACCAACCCCAGGCTCGCACAACCAACAGCGTCACCTGAGCCCCGGGTTTGTAGAGCGCAGAGTGACAGCCCGGCTGACCAATGACCCCGACCCTAGGGTCGCTACAGTATGAAACTAAATGTGTTGTTGATGCAAACACAAACAGAACTTACTGTTATGTATTTCTTCCCCTTTTTGCAATCTCATCTCAATGCTATTTTATTTGTATTGATCTTTTGTATTTTCAAATTGTTCTGTTACACCTGTTAGGCCATTATCCGCGCCATGTCTGCTATTTGGGACGTGATTATATAGGTGAGGCCACCTGATCTGCCAGCACTTTTGCCCTGATGAAGACCTTTGTATAGGTCGAAACATGTTGGCAATTTCAATGTAGCAACCATTATAATAAAAGCTTTTTAACTGACTTCCTTCCTCTGTCATTGTTCAAGTGGAGTGCCTGGGTGAGCTTCCTTTTTCCCGAAGAGCACCCAGAAACCATTTTTCTAAGTGTTTTGGACTATAGTGTTCTGGACTATAGAGCTCATAGTCTTTTTCTTCCTTTTTCTACTTCTATCAGATGTTTTACTACAGATTAACCTTCATATTAACCTTCTTATCTCAGTCCCTTTGGCTAAAAGCACCTGAGGGCCACTCTCACAATGAGCAAACACGTCCAAATGGTCATCCAATCATGTGAAAGGCTGGGATGGGAAATCAAATAATCAACCAGGAGGGCACTTTAATGCCTGAGTTTTGCCTGAAGGTCACACGTGAAGTGTTATTATTTTCTCTTCTACATACTGCGAGGGCCAACCTAAAGGGATAATTTCATATTTCATAACTTGCACCCGTGGAATTGGGACATCTGGTTACCCAACATGCACCCTGAATAACAATGACTGCATAGCGGTTTTCTAGAATTACAATTAGGATTTTCTTATTACCAAGTGCATTTTTACATATATCCTCTGCATTTAATCCATCCATAATTAGCAGTGCAGCCACAGTCCAGCGCCTGGGGACCAACTCCAGTTCTAATGTCCGTGCCTTGGTCAAGGACAGCAACAGGAGTATCTAGAACGCCTTTTTGAATGTCACATGAGACTGTAGGAATCATATCTCATATCGCTGCTGGCGGGACAAAGCCTCCTAACTCCATATAAATATTTTTGTTTTTTGTTTTTTATCAACTCAGTAGATCATCCTCCATGTGTTTGTGATTTTACAAAGTCTACACAATGGGAAAGCATTAAACCAATCATCTGTCTAAACCTCATACAGTACTTTATTCGCCCTCAAATCTGTGTTCGTTTTTTTCATCTGCTGAAAAGTTGGGTTTTTGGAGTTATGAGGTTTTGTCCCGCCAGCAGCGATATGTGAGATTGTATCCATTTACGGTCACTTTCACACCAATAGATGGGTTTCCTGTTTATAAACATAGCATGTTCGAGACAATCAGCAATACACACTGAATCACGTGGCTGAGTTGTCCCCTACATGCGCGAGCTGCAGCACTAAAAAAGTACAACGGGGCTCTATGGAGAAACCATGGCACTCCCCTGACTAAAAGTACATCGGGGCTCTATGGAGAAACCATGGCACTCCCCTGACTAAAAGTACATCAGGGCTCTATGGAGAAACCATGGCACTCTCCTGACTAAAAGTACATCGGGGCTCTATGGAGAAACCATGGCACTCCCCTGACTAAAAGTACATCAGGGCTCTATGGAGAAACCATGGCACTCCCCTGACTAAAAGTACATCGGTGCTCTATGGAGAAACCATGGCACTCCCCTGACTAAAAGTACATCGGGGCTCTATGGAGAAACCATGGCACTCCCCTGACTAAAAGTACATCAGGGCTCTATGGAGAAACCATGGCACTCCCCTGACTAAAAGTACATCGGGGCTCTATGGAGAAACCATGGCACTCCCCTGACTAAAAGTACATCGGGGCTCTATGGAGAAACCATGGCACTCCCCTGACTAAAAGTACATCAAGGCTCTATGGAGAAACCTGACTAAAAGTTGTTTCAAACGAAAACGGCTGGATGTAATTTAGCCAAATCAGCATGGCTGTGTGAGTGTGAGTCTTTCGATTGTTTAGACGCTAGCATTGGTTAACAAATGCAAATATATTGTAGTCTGCCCCATTGTTCTGACCAGGATACCAGCACACACTGAGTCTGACACCCGTCTATAGTTTGGTAGACACTGTGTGATTCAGGACTGAAGTTGCAACATTGTCAAGCACACCAAACTTTCTAAACAAAGCCATGTGATCACACAGGTCAACCTTTTATTTGTCATCATTTTGAATCCCCTACCTGCCAACATTATGCTGTGAAAAAGGGGCTTCAAATTTTAAGGAATATTTCCTTAATTTTGGTAGTTTTGTCCTCATTCCTTTTCGTTGGAGATACTGAGGAGATATACGTTTACTCTGGGTTGCCAGGATGCGCAGGAATAATTAAACGTAGTGTAGGGGATAGGACGGTTTCTCAATCTAATCTGGCAACACATATTCCTCATACAAAGCCAGATTTCATTCATGTAACTATAAAACTTAATTAAAAACATTTTTGGTAATCGATTATATAAACAAAGATTATATAACCTGATGGTTTGTTGACCAGATGGTTTGTTACACATAATCTTGTGATCTCCAGAATCCAGCTGCATCACAAGGTAAGAGATTATACAGTATGTGGACAAAAATATTATGTGATCTTCACCTTGGCTTGTTGCACAAATGTTATGAAATACTATACATTTTCCAATTCACTGTCAGTAATTAATTATGATAGGCTACTGTCACCTGAATTTAGTATCATGACATTATTTGGCAATCTTTTACTTACCAGCTAAAATAATAACGTTATGATGATGAAAAATCACACATTTGGAAATATACAGGAAATTTCAACAAAAACCACCCAATGAGCTTAAATTTTTGCCTTTTCCTTCTTTGGTCCTGTTTGCTTCCACATCTCAAATGAACCGCACCAGGGTTCACTTGCAAGCCAACCGAGACCCACATTTTTAAGCAGACCAGACTAGGAAAACGTGCTCAGGTGTGAAAGCGACTTAAGTATTTGGGTAAACACTTTAGTTGGTATTACACCATGGCCTCCTCTAGGAGCGTTGTTGGTATTATGTCTAGGGGACATGAAGAGCCCTTGATATGAAATACAACAATTATGTCTAGGGGGCATGAAGAGCCCTTGATAGGAAATACAATAAACAGTTTTTATGATGATACCAATTCAAAGGAACACACACATAAAAAAAAACATTCAATTCGTTTTTAAAACTCATCATTGGAGCATTTCCTTGATTCCATTAGATCATTGGAACTAAATGGTATCAAACTATTTGTATTATTATTATTTATTCTAATTCTTAATATGATTATTACAGTACAGCATATAATTCTGTCATTTTGTTGTATGGTGTACTATGTTGTTGTATGCAATGGACATGTGAACAACTGCATGCCCTACATGTAAATGACCTACATGTAAAATTTGTGTTGTACTGTCCAGTAGGACATGGAATTAAAGGTCCAATATGTGATGGTTTTAGACAGCTGCTTCTGTGACAGCTAATGGGAATTTGAATAACTTAAATTAAATGTGGGGTAGAGTGGAAGAGTTTGATCTGTAGTATTTATTCTCAATCCATTATAAAACAAGATGGGTACTTTTTCCTCCAGTGTACAAACAGTACAAGCATTACCAGTGTATACAAACCATTACATTACGTGTACCTGTTGTGTATTGTTTGTCCTTGTATCAAGAGCTCAGTCAATTAGCAACAGAATGAAAATGTCTGGGAGCAGGGACTTAGGGACGAATGTACCCCCCAACGGGGACTGAGCAACAGGACTCTGGCCTGTAGGAACAGTGCGGGGCAAGGGTAGGGGTACAGAGCATGAGGACCAGGAACAGGGGCTGGGCTGCAGCGAGGGCCAGGGTCAGGTCTGGGGCTGGGCTGCAGAAGCTGGGCAGTGGCCTCCTGGACTGCAGAGCTTGGATTTAGGGACATTGGGGCGGGGTAGGGCCAGGGGACTATAGCCCAAAACAGGCTGTGAACAGTGTTCAGCTATAAACACATCCAATCACCAACACAATAGTGCTGAGCCCAAACGTTCAAACCTTCGTTCGTTACGTTGGCATTCAAATTCTAAATCAACATTCGAATCTTTTATTTTTAATAAAAAAAATAAAAATAAATTTTAATTTTCTATTCATTCTGTTTAAACCAATGGGGTTTTTCTTCACAGTTGCAGATAAAGATTAGGCTACACTAATATTATAGTATTAAAAAAAACTGATGAGTTATATTCATTAAAAAGTTGATTTAATTGATTTAGTTGGGCTGGGGCTGTTCCCTCCTGAGTGGTGCTGAAACACAGCCTGATGCGCTGGTGTTGTGGATATTGAAGATGCGAGTTATGTGCACCAGCGCATCAGACTGTGTTTCAGCACCACTCAGGAGGGAACAGTTCCTGTCTTGGCAGGAGCTGTTCCCTCCTGAGTGGTGCTGAAAACACAGACAGACAAATTATTAGTTGACCTCGCATTGTGCCAATATCTCTCCAAACTCCACTTTGTTTACCTTACCTGTATATAAATGCCTGTATATAAGTACATTAATATGAAACGGTACATTAATATGAAACTGTGGTACACCGTACAAAATACTCGAGTGACAAAGGGCTAAAGAACGGGACTGTCCAAATCGGGACGTTTGGTCACCCTAACACACACACACATACACAATTACACATGTTGCACCATCTATCTACACTCTCACACAACTCTGTCGCTTTTTCGGGAGTAGCGGGGAACATCGGACCCTTTTTTAGTCATGAAGTGTACGTTTGAGAACACTACCGTAATGACAGAGAAATGAAGCAAGCTGACATGGTCGGCCCTCACACAACTCGGTCGCTTTTTCGGGAGCCGCAACGGGAATGGGGAACATAGGACCCGGGGAACATAGGCCCTTTTTTATCGCTACCAGGGAACATGGGACCCGGGCAACATAGACATGCTCCCCTCCCTAAATATTAAAGGCAACCAACTTGTGTCTAGCCACGCCCAACTTGCGTCTAGCAGCAGAGCGGAGCGGCAGCATTATGTAGCAGTAATCCCCCCTCTTTTAACATGGACAACTAGCTCAACTGGTAGCGCTGCCTTGCTATGGATCGTGTGGTCTGTTGGTGACAAGTTCGATTCCCTTCAATTTTTTTTTTTTTTTTTTTTTTTAACATGCATTCTTTCGCCGGTTAGGTTTAGGCATGTTAACTTTAAGAATTGTTTCGGAGTTGGTTAAGGTTAAGGTTAGGCATTGTTTCGGAGTTGGTTAAGGTTAGAAGGGTTAAGATTAGGCGCTGTTAAGGAGCTGGTTAAGGTTAGAGTTTGTCTTAGAGAATGGCAATATTCTTTCGGAGTTGGTTAAGGTTAAGGTTAGGCATTGTTTCGGAGTTGGTTAAGGTTAGAAGGGTTAAGTTTAGGCGCTGTTAAGGAGCTGGTTAAGGTTAGAGTTTGTCTTAGAGAATGGCAATAGACAGCCTATTTCCGCGCTGCAGCTCCCTCGCCCTGCCGCGGTCACATGGGCGTAGTGGCCAATCAGAGAAACGCTAAACACAAGTTGGTTGCCTAAAATATTCACGCGTCTGGGGCTGGGAAGTTGATTTAATAAAAGAAAAAACACAAATTGAATCAGATGAATCACTTTATTCAAATTGAGGATTTAGTTTGAGGATATAAATATATATATTTTTTTGTATTTATTACATTTTTCTTAACTTCTTTTTATTATTTAATTTCTTTTATTAAAAACAAAGGTTTGAATGTCCGTTAGAAAAACCCTGACGAAGTTCGAATCCCAAAAACAGGCTTCGGGGACAGCCTTACAACACAATGCTGTGCTATGAGATTCTCAGAAAGAACATGTTATTATGCATAGATCCTGTAACTACTATATGATTTTCACCTGGTTGAGAAGACAACGAGTGCTGGTTATCCATCCATAAGTTACTGGACTGTGCTGCCTCTCTTGGAAGGGTGGTCATGAATTATTAATGAATGTCTTGTTTTGTATTCACCTTTCCTTAAATCTGTAATGGCTGCCATTTGCAGAGCAGCCCAGTCTGCCATTGGGTGTGTTGATATTCTTCTGTGAGATGGCGCGGCCGAAGTCAGTGGCCGGCTGGCGAGTTCCGCAGAGATTGTGTTTTTTTTTTAGTTATTGTGTTTATTCTTAATACTTTTTTTTTTATAAAAACAACCAGTCATGGTATCCATAAACTTCAATCGGTTCGGATCCTTTGAATGAAATATGAAAATGTAAACAAACACTGGCGTTAGAGTTAGAAAGTAGCACTGCGTTGCGTGAAATCACTGCGCCCAGAGAGGAGTGGTTAGGCAAAAAATAGTTCCGAGTATATTTGCTTAGAAAACGAAAATGTCTAATTCAATTATTTTTTATTTCTCCACATGGTAAATACACAGGTCACAACATGTTTACAGGAACGTTTTTTAGTTGTATTTGGAGTGTATTTTGTGACTGTAGGGGACTGTAGGGTGTGATGAAGCTAAACTACGCTAACGGTGCGGGCGTTCCCTAAGCCCAATGCATGCACAGAGACAAAAAAGGTATGTATCTTCTTGTCTAACTCCAGGGAAGATGTTAAATAAGCTAATTTCCCAAAATGTTGGCGTTTTCCTTTAAGTCCTGTGCTAACCAGCTAGCCCCAGTGTTCACCACTATATTTAACCTATCCCTGGCCAAGTCTGTGGTCCCTGCCTGCTTCAAGGTGTTCACTATAATCCCTGTACCAAAAAACACCTCCCCAGCAGGCCTAAATGACTACAGACCGGTGGCACTCACCTCTGTGGTCATGAAATGCTTCGAGAGGCTGGTCAAGGATTACTGTGCCTCCCTCCCTAGTACCATGGATCCTTTGCATACAGGACAAACAGGTCCACTGACGACACGGTCTCCCAGGTACTGCACAACACCCTTTCTCACCTTGACAGTCAGAAGCTATGAGATTGCTGTTCATTGACTATAGTTCAGCTTTCAATACCATAGTCCCCACCAGACTGGCTGACAAGTTGATTGATCTGGGTCTGAACTCCACCCTGAGTGCCTGGATCCTGGACTTTCTGACCGACAGGCCCCAGGTGGTCAGGGTGGGTGGACACACCTCCAACTCATGAGTATCGGGGTCCCCCCAGGGCTTTGTCCTCAGCCCCCTGCTGTATTCACTGTACACACATGACTGTGTGCCCAGGTTCTGCTCCAACTCCATAGTGAAGTTTGCGGACGACACATGGTGGTGGGCTCGATCTCTAACAATGACGAGAAGGCCTACCGGGAGGAGGTTGATGTCCTGGCACTCTGGTGCCGGGATAACAGCCTACTCCTGAACATTGGTAAGACCAAGGAGCTTCTTCCCCTCAGCAGCTCGCCTGGTAAACGAGTCAGGTGTCCCCCTGCTCCCCCCCTCTATGGCGAGCTGCTAGGGCTGGACCTCTGGACTTGAACTGTGCTGCACTGTTTCCATGTCCCCTACCACTGCACTTTACTGTATTATTGTTGTCTCACTGTTCTGTCCTGTTTTGCACTTACTTATTTATTTATCATTATTATTATTATTATTATTATTATTATTATTATTATTATTATTATTATTATTATTATTATTATTATTATTATTATTATTATTATTATTATTATTATTATTATTATTATTATTATTATTATTATTATTATTATTATTATTATTATTATTATTATTATTATTATTATTATTATGTTGTTCCTATTTGTGAAAAAATCAATCATGCACTGTAATGTCAAATCACGTTCCATTTTGTACCTGTACAAAATGGTGAATAAAGAAATCTGAATCTGAATCTGAATCTGATCGTGGATTTTAGGAGAATACAGCAGGGGACACACACGCCACTGTGGATTAATGGGACTATCGTGGACAGGGTGAGCAGTTTCAAGTACCTGGGAGTCCACATCGCGGAGGACCTGACATGGTCAATACATATTACATACTGACACTGTGGTAAAAAAGGCGAAGCAGCGCCTCTACCACCTGAGACAACTCAGGAAATTCAGCGTATCAGGGAAGATACTCCAGTCCTTCTACTGGCAACTGCACTGCAACTGCACTGCCTAGGACAGGAAGGCTCTACAGAGAGTAGTGCGCTCAACAGAGCATACTACGGGTATTGCACTACCACCCCAGCAGGACTTATACAACAGGAGGTGCAAATCCAGAGCCTGCAGAATAATGAAGGACCCTCACCACCCCAACAATAGCCTGTTCAAGCTGTTGCGGTCAGGCAAGCGCCTCCGCATATATGCAGCAAGAACAGAGAGACTCAGACTCAGCTTCTTCCCCCAGGCCATCAGAACACTGAACACTAATCTCTCCAAACACAAGCACACAAGCACACCCACGCACGCACGCACACACACACACACACACACACACACACACACACACACACACACACACACACACACACACACACACACACACACACACACACACACACACACACACACACACACACACACACACACACACACACACACACACACACACACACACACACACACACACACACACACACACACACACACACACACACACACACACACACACTTTATTCTTATTACCTTTCATCATGTCTATTTTATTATCTATTCTATTATTCTATTTTATTATTTGTATTTTTGCACAATCAAGGCGGGCATGGCCACCTTTATTTCACTACATGTCTCGTGTATGTATGTGACAAATAAATCTCTGGAATCTTGAAGCTTGAATCTATTCCTCCCAGGGAGGGGAGTAAAGATCACTCAAGTCATGTCTGATAATACGTTCTTGATCTGATTTGATCCCTGCATCAGAAGAAACAGACAGGCACACCAACACTCCAAATCATAGGAGATTGAATGTATGTTCTTATGTTCAGCACTGGGAGACAATACGTTTTCATACCACACTGACCCGTCCTCTTCTTGTAATTATAGTTCCACATCATGTTACCTTCCCTTCAGTAGGCCTACACCTGGGATAGCTGCCGTAGAATTCTGATCATGGGTTTTGTCTCATGTGGACTGTGTGTATGAGACTTTACTGTAGTCAACTCTCTTGAGTCTCACGCACATAGAATTGTAAGAAGAGGATTGGTCACGGTCGGTGTCATCATAGAAACTCTCAAATAAAATGGCTTCCCCCTGTTACCACTGGGAGACAGATTGCGCAGTGAGAAGTAGCGTTGTCTTCCAGTGCTGAATAACTTCTGTGAGGACGTTAGGGCCTGTGACCCATCCTCTTCCTGTGATTCTAGTCACACACCAAACCAACACCAGAGCCTGTAATAAAATACTCTGACCAATACTGATTTCCGTGACAACACAAGATTATATGGTAGCTACAGTATCATAGGTGCACCAGCCAGGCCATGAATAGAGGCCATGGACATAATGTTTGTGAAGTTCTCTTTCTTCCAACATGGCTGCCTGTAACCACTGGCAACCATTTTCAAAAGAACATGCCTAATTTATATGTGCAATGGTTGAGTAGTGCTATTACTGTTCCACTGTGACTTGTTTACAAGATCCAGTAATAAGTGAATAATTTGTTTCATATACATATTTCCGACAAATAAACACATTGGGCAACCGTTGTTTTGCACATAGCAACCACTGTTTCTTCCAACATGGAGGACAAATGGACATTCCAAACATTCCATGAAAGGCCTCTATTAACCCTTTCACTGCCACACTACCAAAACGGTTAACCCTTCCACTGCGACAATACACAGAAGGTTCTGTATCGTTAGGGCTCAGCTTGGCTTCGCCTTCTGCCTTCTGCACTATCTCGCGTACGTGCACGCGTACTGAATAAACCACAAATGTACCTCTAATACCAGTATTAGTCTGACCACACCCCTCATCAGCTTACCTTCATAAGCAGGTGTGTGGTCACCTGCTCTCCTCCTTCTCGCTTTCACCACAAGGAAGTGCCTCGGTAGTACCCCACTTGACGTGTCGTTGATAAGTTGAAAAGAGTTGTGACTAGGTTTACATTGTGCCTAACCTTTTTCTTCTCTCACTTGTTTATATAAGAAAAAGGTTTGGGTCATAATGTATTCCGCGGAGAGTAGACCCGCTAGACCTACTCTTCACCACCGATTCTCCATTCCCGCCTCCGTCGTGCGTTCCGGTGCTGGGCTGTTGCCACTCTCGTGGTTGCCGACCCAGCCCGGGAGACTGCCGGTGGATAGTTTTCCTCACCGACGAGCCGAGGGTTCGGAGCCGTCGCTCCGGCGATGGCCTGATCTCGACTCTGGTTCCTCTGTTTCTGGGGAATCGCCCGTTGATGAACGGGGGATTGTCTTAGAGCCAGGGGATTTGCGACGAAAACTTTTTGCGTCTGCTCGCTCACGTCGTCACATGGTGGCGTGCAGACGCGAACGGCCTGGGTTTGGGGAATTGCTGGAGACCAGCGAGGCCGCGTCCGACTCTGGATTTCTGATGGAAACTGAAGACTTCATGGAGGAGGCGGACGGGTTCTTGTATGATGGTCCCGTGGAGGAGAGTATCCCTCCTCCGGAGACCCCGGGGTGGGGGGAAATGGCTCCACGGGGCGCCTTGTTCGAGGATGTCGGGGAACCACCTTGGCCTCATCAACAGGATGCCCTACTGTCGGCCGCATCGGATTGTGGCTCCTTGACCAGTCGCAGCCTGCTGTATGCGAGGGATGCGGGGTCGGTGGAGGAGGGTCCGCAGGGGGAACTGCGGGCCTTGTTTCCCGAGCTCATGGCGGTAGCCGCCGCTGCAAACGGTGTGCCGCTGCCGCAGCCATTGCCTGCTCCTGTCCCTGATGACCTCATAGGCCATCCCTGGCAGCGTCCCCCGGTGAGAGGGGTGGACGTTGTCTACCCATTTTTCCCATCGATGGGGGCCTATGTTCGTCGGGGCCAGGCGGTCTCCAACATCATGGGACTGACTCCCGCCTACGTACCAGTTACGCGGGTGTCGGGGTTGGTCAAAGGCATGGGGGAGGGCGTACCTCGGCTTGACAATCCGATGGCCGCGCTCCTCTGTCCGGATATGGTGTGGGAGCCCCTATGCAAGCCGGTCCTCCAGGGGAGGTCGGCTAGGCGATTGGCTTATTGGGGTGACCAGTCATTTATCGCCGGTACACAGTCGCTGGCTGCGGCTTCTAACATCGCCCACCTGGCTAGATTTGTATCGGGGATAATGACGGGCGGCGCGGATCTGAACGAGGTGAGGTGCGATCAGATCACCCAGGCTGCGGGAGCTGTGCTGCACCTCTCCCAGGTGCTAGCCATAGCCATGGGTAAAGTGCGCGCCCTGGCCACCCTGGGCCAGCGTCACCTTTGGCTGGAGCAGGCTCGTGTACCTGAGAAGAAGAGAGCCCCTCTTCTGACGGCCGACCTCTCCGACGCTGGCCTGTTCGGGAAGGCCCTGCTATTGATGACCTCAACATGCAGAGAGATGGCAGAGGAGAGATCCATCCTCCAACCCCATTTTCCGCCTCCCGTCCTTGCCGGTGGGGGCAGAAGGCTTCCGCGACGTCGAGCTGTCTCCGTCGCCGCTACCACTGCTCCCGCCGCCGCTGCTGGCCCTGCCAAGAGGGCTAGGAGACGAGGCGACGCTTCAGCCACCGCCGGCCCATCCCAGACCGGAGGAGACGGTAGGGAACGTCGTGTCCAGCAGACTGTAAACTACCGTCCCTCCGGGGCTCCCCGGGGTGGCCAGACTCGAGCGGCGCGAGGTGGCAGGCGCCGCTGAGTGACTTTTCCCCCTCTGTGTCCCCTCCTCTACACCCTCCCCGGCCCCCCTATGATTTTGTGCCTTGATCACATATTATTTATTTAATAAAAAAGTTCCCTGATATAAGGGGGACTGTGGTTGGCCGAACAAACTGTGTGTTTCTTCAATACAAATCATGTGGTGGGGTTGTGTTTTATGAATCTACCCTGTTACGTTGGGGGAATGAGTTGTGTTGTGTTACGAGTTTTTAAGCAAGGTCTGCAACTTACACTCGGTAATAGGTTCTATTAGCTTGATGCTCCACATGCAATTAGAACTGGTGATATTCCATTGCTTTAACTAAGTATGTGTTCACAACGCTGTGTTGTTAGTTGCAGTAATGCTCGTACACACTTTTCATGGCCTAGCCATTACTCTCGTTCAACGTCTTCCTATAGCTTAGGCTGCGGGTATGGGATTCACGCACAGGCGACTTGTGTTTTTTGTTGTAAACCCTTTTACACTTTGTGGGTAGCTAACATTGTATTAGCTTATGCTATATGTGTTTTGTTCTACCAGAGGTTTTCAAAATGGCTACGGTTGTTTTCTGTGTGTAGGGATAGAAGGTGTGTTTTTCGGGAGGGGGTGTCGGATAAACCCCTCCTTTACCCACTTGATTGGTTTAGAGGTTGTTGACCCTCCTGCTGAGCCAGTCAGGGCCAAGCCAGTGCTTGGCGGGGGAGGGGGGGGGGGGGGAGGGGTATTCTACCGACTCCTGTTATGACAGGATCCGGTGGGTTTTCCCCGCCCGTTATAGCGTTGTTGCTATGGCGACGCCTTCCATGAGCTGGTGTCGTAAAGATGTCGAGGGTAGAGCGCAGGACTTAACCTGCTGCGCTCGTTTTTGTGTCAAACTTGAGTCTGTTGGTCACGTGTCTCACAGTTTACATATCTTTTTCTTGACCGTGGTCTCATGTGGGAAGGTGTTTCTGGGGGAATCTGGTCTTACACTCTGATTAAGAGGAGTGACTGGATTAAAATCATGTGAAAACACAGGGTTTTTTACTCCCAGCTGTGCAGTTAGGTCATACGTGTGATGCCTTTTCTTTATTTTATAAAGAGTTGAATGTTCATTCATGGAGTTGATTGCATCTCGCCCCTCTTGTCGTTTCCCTGGGCGTCTTGGGGATTCAATATGGTGGTCTAGCCGGCCTATTGTTGATGTGGGTATGTCCAAACGCACACATAGTGCTGGCTCAGGATGTGCTTTGGCCGTTGCTGACTGGCGCGCCTCGTTTGCTTTGGTGAAACAGCGTTTTTATGGAGCAATTGGGATGGGGGTTTTTCCTCTTCCGACATCCTGTGTGTTGTCGATGGGTTCCCGTTCATGTCAGGGGATGATGACGGAATGGGTCTGGGCATATGGGAAGGGTCTCACGCCCTAGGGGTGGGCCGCCGGACGCGGTTCATACCGACACGTCTGGGTGGCGCCTTCTTTTTATGTTGGGATCAGACGCGCATATCTGCCCCTTCTCCTGGGGTTGGCAGGTCGGCGTGGTTAGGGCACGGGACTGGTTCTGGTCGCGCTGGTCCAGATCAGTGCACCCGTTGTCCGCTGGGGATGCAGATCTGCTGTTCTGGTACCCTGAGGGACTTAGGGTTTTTTCGGGGGGAAAAATGCTAGGTCGATCCGGGTGTCACAGGGTTGTGCGTTATGGGACCCCTTGTTGGTACCGAGTGCGGGGTGCTGGGGGCTGGTCTTCCATATTACGCTCTTCTCTTGCGTTTTGGCGCTGAGGAGCCTGTTGGGTGGGGTTAACCTCCTTTGGGATCCTGTGCTCCCCGTATCGCCGGGCCCGGTCCGGGGTGATGCCCGTTGACCTGTAGGCCCGGGATGGCCCTGTTGGGAACCGGAACGCGGGCTGCGGTGGTACCGCCGGTGCGTTTCGGGGTTTTCCTGAGGGGTTATGGGACCAACCGTTGCATGGGGTGATGCCTGGGTGGTTGGTTCTCTGGTGTGTTGCTGCAGTGTCAACTCCCGGTTCTCCGGTTGAGGGTGCCCCTGCACGTTCATGACGTCTGCCGATCGTATGGGCTTTTCTGTGGGCAGCTGTCAGGGGCCGTGTGGTCTACGGATCCCGCTCCTGACGTGCTGTTGAAAGCTTGGTTATGCGACAACGCCAGCATACGCCCCTTCCGCCGGGGCGGCTGTTTCGGCTGTCCTTTCTGGCGCCTGCCTCGTCCGCAGTTGTTCCAGGCTTGGGTTGACAGCCTGTTGCCTGGTCTTCCCCGGTGCACTGCCTGTTCCGTTGGTTAACTCTTGTGTGTTATGACCATGCTGTCTGCCTGTTGCAGGGCTTGTGTTCCAGGCGGTGTGCTGTTGAGGGGGACAGGGCCCGCTCGGCTGAGGGGCCTTTGTCCGAATACGCTGGCGATGTGAGGGGCGGGGTCACTAGGTGCCCCCCTGGTGGGGTCTTGATGCTGGCATCATGGACTTCTCCGGGCCCCCATTCCGGGGGTCCAGTCCCTTTGGTGGGTCTGGGTCTTCCTTCGCGCTCCGCTGCTACGGCCTTGCCACGGGGTTGGGTTTGCCCTTGACCCCGTGATTCTGGGGGCAGTAACGAGGTTGTTCCTCCGTTCGTTCCCGGGTGGCATGCGGGTTGTGCGTGTGTGTAGTCGTGGGGTCAAGCCACGGTCTGCTCACCCTGTGCGTTAAGTTGCTTGAGAGCTCTTCGCACGGTCGGGTCCGTCGCCTTCCCGTGAAGCCTCTAATAGGGGGGATACCCTCCATTAGGGGGGGTCGGGGGGGCTCGGCCCTCCCTGTTCTGATGGTTTTGGGGGGCTGTCAGCGGGGTGTATTTGTCAGCCAAGTGGCTCCGCTTGGCCTCCCTTGTGCAGAAGGCGAAGCCAAGCTGAGCCCTAACGATACAGAACGTTAGGTTATGACTATAACCAAGTTCTGTTAGTTAGGGCGATGCTTGGCTTCGGACGGCCGCTGCAGCCCTTGACCTCACCTTGTGGTGAAAGCTTGGGAAGGAGGAGAGCAGGTGACCACACACCTGCTTATGAAGGTAAGCTGATGAGGGGTGTGGTCAGACTAATACTGGTATTAGAGGTACATTTGTGGTTTATTCAGTACGCGTGCACGTACGCGAGATAGTGCAGAAGGCAGAAGGCGAAGCCAAGCATCGCCCTAACTAACAGAACTTGGTTATAGTCATAACCTAACGTTAACCCTTTCACTGCCACGCAACAGTAGGTTAACCCTTTCACTGCCACACGACAGAAGGTTAACCCTTTACTATCACACAATTAACCGACGGTGACCGTCGGTCACGTGATAGTAAAGGGTTAACCTTCTGTCGTGTGGTAGTGAAAGGGTTAACCATTCAAGAATGTAGATCCATAATGTGAATGGCCATTCTATAAATTCAATTGACCGTTCCCAAGTGTCGCCATATTTGTTTTTACCACGGGGTAGCATGCTGGTCCTGGCTGGCTAACGTTAACATTAGAACTCAAAGTGATTTACCTTTTTTGCATTAGTAACTTCAGAATGTCATCTTTCAAAAGAGACCAGGCTCATGCATGTGCTATAAGTATAAAGTATGTTGTTTTGGTTTGCAAAAAAAGTATGCAGTCCTCAAGTTCAAGTAAAAAAATTGCCACTTTTCTGCCTGCCTGTTAAGAGGTTAACACTACTGTTCGCCTTTGCTGATCATCGGTTGCCCATGCTAATATGTTTGTTATTGTTGGCACATTGCCTACTGTCTAACGAGAGACAATCTACTGTATATAGCAACTATTAACCAACCCTTGTGTACCCCTGGGAAAGCTGACACACCCTGGGCTTGGTCATGAAATCATGGCTCATGTTTAAAGCCATATAATTTTAACTGTTTACTATTTAAAAAAAAAAGAAATTTACCCATGATTAACAGTAATAGCATAATCTCAATATATCTCTCAACAGATTACTCATATTTATGAATTATAACCACTCAAACCTGTGTTTGTTTGATACAATGTGTTTTTCATCGAAAAAACGGATAAATGTTGTTTTTTACCATATTTCTCATATTTTTTTTTAAAACATTACATTTAGAAATATCTCGACGAAATACCTCTGAATACGAATAAAGAAAAATATTAAAGATTCGATGACTAGTTCGGCCAGAAACGGCGTTGAGGCGAAACGTTACAACGTTTTTTTTCATCGAAAAAAACGGATACATGTTGTTTTTTACCATATTTCTCATATTTTTTTTTAAAACATTACATTTAGAAATATCTCTACGAAATACCTCTGAATACGCATAAAAAAAAATAATAAAGATTCGATGACTAGTTCGGCCAGAAACGGCTTTGAGGCGAAACGTTACTAAGCGCTCAACTTACCCAAATCTGGTGCGGGCGGTTCCAAGTTGTTCTGCGGCAGAAATCTTGGGCTCGCCTCGCTGTTGGGAAGAGAACCAGACCTGCTCTGTGTGTGACACTTCCTCGTTGGCGCGCGCCGGCGATGGGGGGCTTGTATTTCGGCGTGTGGCGCGCTGTCGACTGCGCGGTCCGGTTCGTCTCTGGTTCTGTCTCAGAAAATCCACTCGCTCCCACCCCCCACCACCCCAAACCATGTCTCCGGAGTTTCAATCACTGGCTGCCCGTTACAGCCTGGTACAGCCTATCTCACCTCCCTTGAATTGTGGCAAAGTTATCTGTAGAGCGATTACGCCACCATGTGTTTTACATCGGTAACAGCACATCCTAACCTAGACGGGGTTCTTAGCTCGTGGAATATGCAATGGTTTGGTAAATATATCGAGAATTGAACGTATGAGAGCAGATTTAAAAATGGTTAAAAATGCCGTTTTAACATGGGAGCGGACGGAGAGTAGAAAACATGACCAGGGGTAAACAAGGCACTAAATACTGTAACTATTTTTCTAGAGTGTTTCATGTTATAAGCTTTTGAGACAATGAACATATATGTAAAATTAAGATATTTACCCAATTTCATGAAATAATAATAAACACAGACACCGCTGTGCTCACACACACACACACTCAAAATATCTCAAAAAAGTAGAAAACATGACCAGGGGTACACAAGGGTTTTAACAGGCGGGCAGAAAAGCAATTTTTATACTTGAACTTGAGGACTGCATACTTTCTTTTGCAAAGCATAGCTTTATACGTTATACTTATAGCACATGCATGAGCCTGGTCTCTTTTGAAAGATACCATTCTGAAGTTACTAATGCAAAAAAGGTAAATCACTTTGAGTTCTAATGAAATAGAGTAACAGAGGTCTGAACTTGAGTTGAACTTGAACTTGTGTACTCACATTTTTCTGTAGTGGTTGCAATATACAAATAATATATATATATATTAAGGCTGTCAAAGTGAACGCAGTATTAACGCGTTAACGCACAATTCTAGTAACGCCACAATTTTTTTTTTTTTTTTTTTTTTTAAGCATTTTACTAGACTTCACTCAGGTGTATTAATGATACTGGGTAACCACTTTTACATTTCTATGTATTTTATGTCCTTTATTTATTCAGGTAAAGCACTATGAGACAAATACCTCTTTTTCATGAGCAACCTGTTCACAATAGACATATACAAATGTAAATAACACATTGGACAAATAGTTCAGACAAAGGTTAAATCGAGCATCAACAAACATGTATATAAATGAAACAAGTACAAGCAACATCTAAAATATCATAGTTCAAAACTTTAGAATATTCCAACAGAATGACATTTTCTAATTTCAAGGTTTTCTGTACAGTGGTTCATTCCATTTGTTCGGGGCATAATATTTAAAACCAGTTTTACCAAGCTCCATTTTTACATGTAGCTTATCTAAAGCTAAGTAATCCTGTGACCTAGTACCATATGTGCTGTATTTAAAAGTAATTAAAGAACAGAGATAATAGAGTCATTTCATAAGCAGAACCTTACAGATACATTTTATTCAATGCATATCCTTTCTCTTAGTTAAAGAAGGCTGTCACACTTTATGATATAAAATACAATGATGAGTGAAAAATACATCTCCAGTGCCAAACACATGTGGTATGATACGCAGCATAAGGGTTAAGGTGGAGGGAGAGGCTTGGCTGTAGAGAATGTCACCATAATCAAATACAGACATAATTATTGATTGTACAATGATCTTCCTACTGGCAGTAGAAGACCATGATTTGTTTCTATACAAGTGCATATTATTAACAAACCAAGATAATTTCAATGTATTTATTTACTGACCCAAGAAGACCTTGAAATTGATTAAATGAATGAATAATTGCATTAATGAGAGATATCTGAAAGGCAGACTGTAAGATTGTATCATCTGCATACAAATTTACATCACAATGCAGAGAAGAAAATACCACATTATTTATGTATAATGTAAATAAAAGTGGACCCAGAATAAACCCTTGTGCAGCAATTATATGAGCACTGAGATGCAGAAGGATCAAGATCATCCTCACCCTTTGACTTGTTTGTGTTTAAACCTATACTGTAAGTGCATTATAAACGTCACTGTAACTTACAGGTCTAAAACAAAATGTTTTTTTAGAGTGGAAATAATTGAGTTCTCAACTACAGAACTAGGAGTATAGTTTACTGAAACCGTATCAGCAGGAAGTCTAGCAAGTAAATGGAGAGAGAGGATGAAGTGACAAGGCAAGGTTAAAGGCTACTTGATAAGAGTAGCTACCGGTATATTATAATGTGACTGTGTGTCTACTTGGAAATGAGGAGGTGGAGAGGGTTTCAAAATGTATGTTTCTGGGCGTGACGATGTCTGATGACCTGTCCTGGGTGATCAACATTACCTCTGCTGTGGGGAAAGCACAGCAACGCCTCTTCTATCTGCGGAAGCTTAAATGGGCTAAACTCCCACAGGGACTGATGGCCAACTTCTACCACTGCGCAGTAGAGAGTGTGCTCACGTACGGACTACCGGTGTGGTTTTCCAGCTGTACCAGGGCAGAGAAGGAGGCCCTCCACAGAGTGGTCAAGGCTGCAAGGAGGATCACTGGAGCTAGCCTCCCAGATATCTCCACAGTCTTCACCTCCCGCTGCCTACGTCGTGTGAATAACATCTTACAGGACCAGTACCACCCAGCACACCATCTTTTTCAACTGCTGCCCTCTGGTCGAAGGTATAGATCCATCCAGGTATAGATCCATTATTATTGACATTATTATTTTGCACATGCTATATTTTATGTTTGTATGCCAGTGGTGATGCTCCAAACTAAATTTCGTTGTACCAACAATGACAATAAAGATTCTATTATATTCTACTTAATAAGAGTACCAGTATGTTATAATGTGACTGGGTTCCAGGGTGACACTAGTTTACTCAGTTCCCTTGTTGGAATAGTAAGAATTCCTCCGCTAGATGTTAGAGAAGTGTTCTTAAGCAAGGCACTGAGGTCACAGCTCCTTAGTGTTCTGTTGCTGTTCTACCCTATTGAAGCAAATGCATAGGTACTGCTTTCATCTCTGTGTTTTGGAGTTGTTGGAACTTGGAAGTTGTATTTCTTGACATTTGACAGAGCTAGGCTATAGCTGCTCCCTCCAGTCCTTGTGCTAAGATAGGCTAGCATGCACTTGGACCTCTCTGTACCGGTGCTACCGAACACACAGAGATTAAACTAATAGCAATCTCCGTGTCTGACTCTGGGAGAAATGGCAAATAAGTGTATTTCCAAAAATGTTGGAGTGTTCCTTTTCAATTTTTTTTTTTTTTTTTTTACCTTTATTTACCCAGGGTAGGTTCGCTGAGCATGGATGCTCTTTTTCAGCTACGCCCTGCTTCACATTCACACAGTTCCATTCACACCTGGGAGCTTTAAGACCCAATCTGGAATAGTTTTTAGCACATGCATGTGACTAGATGGATGCACTGTAGTTATTATACAACTTAAAGGGCTAGTTCAAATGTTTGGAACCATAGCCATATGCTACTTCTTAATGATGTTGTTGATCAGTAGACCTTTGTCAGCACATCCATGCTAGGATACTAGCTGTGTATTTGCAAACCAATGCAACATTCGGTCATGCTGTTTGTACAAGCTGATGGAAGACAACTGAAATCTACATTTACATAATTGTGTGCACTCAGGGCACTGCACTGGGGGTGCAAATTGACTTTGCATTGGTATGAGGAACAGCATGGATTGTGCTGAGAAAGTACTGCATCAATCAACAACATGGGTAAATCGCAAATAGGGCTACGGCTCTAAAGATCAGAACTATCCATTTACTTCTTATTGTCAAATCTGTGAACATGCCAATACAGCTCTGCCACATCTTTAGTGAGGTTGAACCCTAGAATTGCCATCTGCAGCTCTATTTTTATACAATGTTTTTTGTTTCTGGCCAGCTGCATATTCCCCTCAGCACAACCAGACATTTATTTTCCACCTTTATCACGGTCGAGCTCAATGTGCTAATCTATTTGATGGGGCTTGGGATTTGTCCGTCTCGTCCTTTCCACCAGCTACCACAGTTGCTAGCACTGCCTGGGGGTAGTTGCGAGATTAGGCTGTCTTGCCTTTTAGTTGTTTGGACATGTGGCAAGGTGGTGCTATTATACGGAGCTCATGCGTACAAGCAAGCAAGGAGATACGTGAGCACTCAAATGATAATTCATCTCAGTGATTTCAAATGTGTTATATCTAATGTTATTGCCTGTCTACTGTGTGTGCATGCACATTTGAATACTTTATTTGGTTCCACAAATTATATTACATAAACAGGGAATCAAATGTATCGGGGGCAAGCAGCACTGAACACTTAAGGGTACACATAGCACCTCCTTCTCCACGTGGCTAAGCTGCCAATAATAGCTGAGACAGAGCAATATTTGGCGATTTGTTTGGAATTTCTTTTAGACATTGCAGCAATTCTCAGACCGGTCACACACACACACGCACACACACACACACACACACGCACGCACGCACACACACACACACACACACACACGCACACACACACGCACACATGCACGCACACACACACACACGCACGCACACACACACACACACACACACACACACACACACACACACACACACACACACACACACACACACACACACACACACACACACACACACACACACACACACACACACACACACACACACACACACACACACACACACACACACACACACACACACACACAAAGTCTGGGGATTTTCTTTACTTCATTTAGTCTGGGGTCCCTGCCAAGCTTAGAGAGTAAGCTCAGAGGTTTGGACCCCTAGCCCTATTGCCTACTTACCAATAATGTTGTTGGGGCACAATCCATACTGTGCTTTATACTGAATATACCTGCTGCTCCGGCTAGTTAACCACAGAACTCAATGGGGCCGTGCTTCAATACATGCTGAAACCCATCCACAGTGGACCCAAAGTAGCTTTCTGTGTATATTTCAAGGCTTTTCACTTTGCATTAGTCTCGTGGCCAACTAGCCGGAGGTGCACAGGTATCCAGTATGAAGAACAGCATGGATTGTGCTGAGAAAGGACTCTGCCAATCGACAACATTCATTGGTTAAGTAGGAAATAGGGCTATAGGGTTCCGCATTTCTGAAATGATCCTTTAAATTAAAGTGCTGCTCCAATCAAATAGCCAGACAGAGGCATAGTCGAGAGAGACTGAGCATGTCTCCCCTAGCTTGTATATCTCTTGTTAGGCCCTTTCTAGCAGTCTTGTCACGCACTATACAACACTCTTTGTCTGTAGAGCCGTAATGGCGGCAGAGCGGAATGAATGAATGAAAACTTAATTTAACAGATTGCAGAATGGGTACAATACATGGGATGCAGACCAGAGAAAGACTTTTGTCTTGTTTACATCAGGGTCCCCCATTTTCAATTCATAGTGAACAGCTAACAGGTCTTGTCATGCACTGCACTGCAATGGGGGACCCTGATGGAAACAAGACAAACGTCTTTCTCAGGTCTGCATCCCCTTAACAATTGTATGTATTGAGCCGTACTGTATTGTACCCATTCTGCAATCTGTTAAATAAAGTTTTCATTCATTCATTCATTCATTCACTATGTACTGTACCACTCTTTGTCTGCAGGGCCGTAATGGCGGCATATCTAACGGGAAAGCAGAGGGGGAGGGGAGACCAGGGGACTGGGAAAGACACACTCACGTCGATCACTTTGCTTCCACAAGCACTGCTTTATTCAGCTATAGCTATTACTTTAATACATAAAAGATCTCGGCTGGTCACGTCTGTCCTCTAGCTGGTATAGTAACAATATAATAATATAGTATCAATCAATGTCCCAATGTCCTCAATAATAATAATATACCATCAATGTCCCAAGTGCAATAGTGCTAGTGCAAATAAATAAATATTACAGTGACAGTCATTAACGTGTTAACGCACAATTCTGTTAACGCCACTAGTTTTACGCACGTTTAACGTTTTACAAAAAGTTTTTTTTACTAGACTTCACTCAGGTGTATTAGTGATACTCTCATTGATACTATGTTTGTTTCTGACTCAAAGTGTGTGTGTGAGAGAGAGAGAGAGAGAGAGAGAGAGAGAGAGAGAGAGAGAGAGAGAGAGAGAGAGAGAGAGAGAGAGAGAGAGAGAGAGAGAGAGAGAGAGAGAGAGAGAGGGAGGGGGGTGAGAGAGATGAGGAAGGGGCAAGAGAGAAAGAGATCTGGGAGAGTGTGTGTGAGAGAAAGATTGGGGGGGGGGGGGGGGTGAGTCCTTGTGTGGGTGAATGTTCCTAACGTTTTCTTTTCCCTATTATTTCATGCACACTTTATTCATTGTTTTAAATTATAATTTTCTTTTAAGTTATTTTGTGCATCACTCTGTTTTGAATTTGATGCAAATTTGCAATGCATGAGGGTCATCCTTTTGTGTTAAATGGCTGCATAAAGCAAGCATTTGTTGACTCATGTTGATAAGAGTATTAAAACTTGAAAAAGATCCGTTTAAAGTAGATTTAGAAAAGGGAAAAAAATCTATTAATTTGCGATTAATCGCGAGTTAACTATGGACAATCATGTGATTAATCAGATTAAATATTTTAATCGATTGACAGCACTAGTAAATACTATAGTGTTGATATGTAGTTCAATACTCCCTGTCATATACAAAGACTTCTCGTCTCATCTCAGCTTTAAGGACCCCCTTGAGAACGAGACAGTTTTGAGGGGTTCATCCCTTCTAATATACATTTCCAATAAAAAATCTCTCATCTTTATAAATGTGATGGTAGCAAAATAATTGCAGATGTGCAGAAACTGTCCTCCATCGGCAAATGAAAGCAAAGGAGTTCATCCTGGAAATACTTTTGGTCATGATGATAATGATGGACCCATTACTCACTTTATATGTAAAAATACAGGCAGCACTCTGAGACAGTTTTCCAGTGGGCTGAGTCAAGGCAGCTAATGAACAGGTCCAAACGCAAGTTCATTTGCATAAAGCAGTTCTATCAGCTTGTGATTTTAAAACAGTTTTTAAGGGACCCACTCTGATAGGCAGATTGTTGTGGAGGCTAATACTGCAAGTTTGAATATATCCTGCTTTTAGACTGCTAAGCTGAAACCCGCCAAATCTTCAACCATCAAATAAAAACACATGTTTTAAATCAATATCTGATCATTTGACATCAAATAAGAGATTGTGGCACATATAAAATCAAGTGTTGAGTAATTGATTACTATCTTTTACTATTATGTACTATGCTACTATGCCTATACTACTACCTACTATGCTACTATGTCTATACTACTATCTACTATGTATTATGCTACTATACCTATACTACATCAAATAAGGTATATCCACAGTCACGATGGACTTCATGTGTTGTGAAGTGACTGTGGCACGTAGCGGTACTGCAAGTAAACTCACTCCCACTTAACTCATTGACCGCCACACCCATGACCAAATTAGGGCTAGCACGCCACCGCTTTAATCAATGGGAGGACGGGGAAATTTGCGAGTGCTTAAAAGATATCTTAAATTATGGCTATGGGTCTAATACACCCTTCGCTTATCAATGACTTGCTTGCAGTCAACATGTATGAAACGGATTGTGTTTTCATCGGTACATTTTCATTTTATACCGTTTTGAATACGAGTATAGTTTGAGATTTCTACAAATTCCAGAGAAATACGCGATAATAGCCCTTTAGTGGAATACACAAAACACATAATTTTTCGGCTTATTTATTAATCGGTTTCAAATAAACGCTAGATTATCGATAGTATATGTGTCCTAAATGCACGATACAAAAGCGGGCTGAAAGATCGCTTATCCGTGCCTTGCTCAGCGCCAACGGCACGCACACACACACAGACACGTCGTAATCGCTATGAAAAAATCTGATTAACCCAATACTGGTAACATAGAGACCTCACATCAGATGTTCTGCAAAAAGATTAATCCAATTCCTGATTGCCATTCCAAATATCGATTGCGTCCATCGATCCACCTCTTAAGCTGCAACGTCCCTCATATGGGACGTTTTTCGGACTTTTTGCAACCGGCACTTTGGTGACCCCTAGTGGCTCGGTGTGCATATTTTGTAATACAATATATAGATCGAATTGAAGGCTTATTTGTTGCCTGTCGATAGCGAGATCCGATATCGAAAATTATTGTGGATTTCCAATGATACCCCACATGGGGATCTACATAAAATAAAATAAAAACACGAAAAAACACGAAAACAGGAGGAGCAAAACAGCCGAATGAATTGAAGTCTATGAGAAAACTCAGGGCTAGATCCACAAAGAATGGATTGCACGGTGCTAATTGCACCCTTACTTACAATTAATTATGAATTGAAAATGGGGGACCCTGATGTAAACAAGACAAAAGTCTTTCTCTGGTCTGCATCCCCTTAACAATTGTGTGTATTGAGCCGTACTGTATTGTACCCATTCTGCAATCTGTTAATAAAATTTTCATTCAATCAATCACCGTGCAGATTGATTGATTAAATGAAGATGTTATTAACAGATTGCAGAATGGGTACAATACAGTACGGCTCAATACACACAATTGTTAAGGGGATGCAGACCAGAGAAAGACTTTCGTCTTGTTTACATCAGGGTCCCCCATTTTCAATTCATACTTAATTGTAAGTAAGGGTGGAACTTGCACCGTGCAATCCATTCTTTGTGGATCTAGCCCTGAGTTTTTCTTTGTACACAGTTTACCAAAATCACTCCTAATCACTCATTTCTAAATGGATCTTTATGAAATTTGGATATGTACTACATAAGGCTTCAGGCTATGGCTCCGTCTGGATTACTACCTCTGGACTACTAACTACTACAGAAAAACTTTAGTAACACGTTTTTTTACAACTCAAGTTCAGACCTATGTTACTCTATTACGTTAGCACTTAAAGTGAATTTTCTTTCTGGAATCAGAAACTTCAGAATATCATCTTTCAAAAGAGACCAGGCTCATGCATGTACTATATAAGTATAAAGTATGTTGTTTTGGTTTGCAAAAAAGTATGCAGTCCTCAAAAACAAAAACGAAAATGGCCAATTTTGGAGGCGCCTGTTATGCACGATACAAAAGCGGGCTGAAAAATCGCTTATCCGTGCCTTGCTCAGCGCCAACGGCACGCACGCACACACACACACACACACACACACACACACACACACACACACACACACACACACACACACACACACACACACACACACACACACACACACACACACACACACACACACACACACACACACACACACACACACACACACACACACACACACACACACACACACACACACACACACACACACACACACACACACACACATACACACACTCTCCTAGCTGTCCATCGTGTTCGATGATGACGCTTGCTCCAGGGATGGGGAGAGGGGGGGGTGGGGGGGGGGGGGAGTTAGCGACGCTGCCGCTGGTGCCACTTCTCGTGGGCGTTGAGTCCGATCCTTGAGCCGCACACCCGTCCACAGATGGCGCAAGGGAAGCCAGATACCTGGGGGATGCCAGCCGCCCGCTGGTGTCGTTGCGTGCGCCTCTCAGATCTTCGGTCTTGGTTCGTTTGGTGTATTTGGGAAACTGCAGTGGCACAAGTGACTTGCCAGGCTGATCTGTCGAGTGCCAGAGTTTCAAGCTGCGTGATGTTTGCACACTTTAGGAGGTCCCTGGTGTAGTCCTTAAAGCGTCTCTTTTGGCCTCCAGCAGCCCGCTTTGCTCCTCTCAGTTGGCCATAGAGGACTTGGCGGGGCAGGCGGTGGTCAGGCATACGTATGGTGTGCCCTATCCAACGAAGATGTTTTTTGGCCACAGCTGCGGCCATACAGATTGAGTTGGTGTTGTTGAGGATGTCTGTGTGGGGGACTCGATCTTCCCAGGTCAGGCCGAGGATCCTTTGGAGGCAACGGATGTGGAAAGCGTCCAGGTTGGTGATGTGCCGGCGGTATGGGGTCCAGGATTCTGCTCCATAGAGCAGAGTGGAGAGACATACTGCGTTGTAAACGGCAACCTTGGTGCTGATCTTCAGGTTTCGGTTTTCAAAAACCCTGCTGCGTAGGCGTCCAAAGGATGATGCCGCTTTATTGATACGTGTGTGTATCTCCGCGTCAAGGGAGCAGCATGAGGACAGAGTGGAGCCGAGGTAGGTGAAATGATCCACTGTTTTGAGTGGAACACCGTTTATGTGAAAACTGGGAGGTGTAGAGGTTCGGGAAGTGAGTTGGGACATGACTTCGGTTTTTTGTATGTTGACCTGGAGACCGAAGGATTGGTACAGGCTGGATATGGTGTCGAGAGCATGCTGCATAGACTCTGGACTGTGAGCTAAGATGGCACAGTCATCAGCGTACTGTAGCTCACATACTTGGCAGGATTTTGTCTTTGTGTGTGCCTGGAGCCGGCGGATGTTGAACACACACACACACACACACACACACACACACACACACACACACACACACACACACACACACACACACACACACACACACACACACACACACACACACACACACACACACACACACACACACACACACACACACACACACACACACACACACACACACACACACACACACACACACACACACACACACAGACACGTCATGATTGCTATGAAAAAAACATCTGATTTACCCAATACTGGTAACATATAGTCCTTACCTCACATCAGATGTTCTGCAAAAAGATTAATCCAATTCCCGATCACCATTCCAAATATCGATTGCGTCCATTGATCCAACGTTATAGTCCAAAACACATAATCCACGCTGCTCCCAGTCCCCCCAGTCAACGTGGTACAACGATACTGCATGCCCGAGAAGCAAAACCCGGACCAGACTTTCGTTTTTGATGCACAGTCCCAGCAAATCCAATCCAATGATGTGCAATACCATCCGGGAGACGATAGGCGGTGGTATTTGCCCTTTTGCAAGCTCAGACCCATTCCCAACGATAACAAGTTTCTCAAGTTTCAAGTTTCTTTAATAGTTGTCATACAGAAGTACAGAATACTTTTGTACAAAATGCTTCTTACTGTTGCGCTCCAGAGACTGTGCAAGACAAGATAAGTATGAAATAAAAACATAGTAAAATTAGAAGTAAAAAAAGAGGTCACAGTGTTCAGTTTAGACATATGTACAATGTTCGATGCAGAATAGACGTAGTTACCATACAATATACAATACTGTGCAGTGTACTAATATACAATACTATATAGTGCAAGGCAGAAATGGAGAAATGGGACGAGGTGCAATTTAGGTACAATTCACAGTAGGTGTACGAGTTGTAGTGCAAATCCTTTATCAATCAATATAAAGTGTAAGTGTGTTTGTGTGATCTAAAGTGTGGAGAGTGGGTGTGTGTGCTGTGTGCATTTGATGGTTGTTGCATAGTGATTATTGTTCGTTTAGCGATTATTGTTCGTTTAGCAGCCTGATGGCCTGGGGATAGAAGCTTCTTCTGAGTCTTTCTGTGCTCGCCTTAAGACTCCGGTATCGCTTGCCTGACCGCAGCAGTTCAAAGAGGCAGTTGTTCGGGTGGCTCGAGTCCTTAATAATTCTCTTAGCCTTCCCCTTGCACCGCTTGTTGTAAATGTTCTGGAGGGTGGGAAGCCCCCCTCCAATTGTGCGTTCGGCTGAACGTGTCACTCTTTGTAGTCTGCTACGGTCTTGTGCAGTGCTATTCCCAAACCAGGAGGTGATGTTGCCGGTCAGGATGCTCTCTATTGTACATGAGTAGAAGTTCCTAAGGATCTTCTGACTGACTTGGAACTTCCTTAGGCGCCTGAGGAAGTAGAGGCGTTGTCGTGCCTTCTTCACAACACTGTCAATGTGTGTGGTCCATGTCAAGTCCTCGGATATGTGGGCTCCGAGGTACTTGAAACTGTTCACTCTCTCAACCGGTGCCCCGTCGATGCTGAGGGGGCTGTAGTCCTTGACCCCCGACCTCCTGAAGTCCACAATCATCTCTTTTGTTTTGCTGACGTTCAGGGAGAGGCAGTTCTCCTGACACCACTGTGACAGGTTCTCTACCTCTTCCAGGTAGGCCCTTTCGTCGTTGGCAGAGATCAGGCCCACCACTACTGTGTCATCAGCAAATTTGATGATGGTGTTGTTGTTCCGCTGTGCTACGCAGTCATGTGTGTACAGGGAGTAGAGGAGGGGGCTCAGAACACAGCCCTGGGGGGCCCCTATGTTGAGCGTCATGGATGAGGAGGTGCAGTTGCCGGCTCTTACCACCTGGGGTCTGCCCGTCAGGAAGTCCAAGACCCACTGGCACAGGTCATAGTTCAAGCCCAGGTCCCTGAGCTTGGCTATGAGTTTGGAGGGGACTATGGTATTGAATGCTGAGCTGTAGTCGATGAACAGCATTCTCACATAGTTCCCCTGCCTCTTGTCCAGGTGTGATGCTGCTGTGTGCAGCACATGGGCTATGGCGTCCTCCGTGGACCTGTTGGGGCGATATGCAAATTGCAGAGGGTCCAGGTTGATGGGGAGGGAGGAACAGATGTAGCCCTTCACTAGCTTCTCAAAGCACTTCATGGCTATGGAGGTGAGGGCTACAGGGCGGTAGTCGTTGAGGCAAGCGGGCGTAGATTTTTTGGGTACAGGGATGATGATCAGGTTGGATGGATGAAAATGAATGGATATCGCTAATAAAAGAAATAACGATTAAAACCCGACTATACTCGTGATTGGCGCTGAACGGTTGGCTAGTTAACCCAACTATACTTGTGACTGGCGTTGAATGAGTTAAAAGGCATCCAGACACATTACAAAGAAGTGAATTCACCTCTTGGTATAGTGGTCTGCGATGTCGCCCGCGGCGCGGGATACCGGGGTTCAACTCCCACCCAGGACATGTCAAATAAGACCGGTTTCAGTGGTGCCGTGACCCGGATGCCTTTGGTGGTGTGAGTTTAGGGGGGTGAGTGTAACGGAGGTACCGCGAGAATATCCACAGTCACGATGGACTTCATGTGTTGTGAAGGACTGTGGCACGTAGCGGTACTGCAAGTAAACTCACTCCCCCTTAAAAAGCATCCAGACACATTACCAAGAAGCGAATTCACCTCTTGGTATAGTGGTCTGCGATGTCGCCCGCGGCGCGGGAGACCGGGGTTCAACTCCCACCCAGGGCATGTCAAATAAGACTGGTTTCAGTGGCACAAATAAAATCAAGTGTTGAGTAATTGATTACTGTCTTTTACTATTATGTACTATGCTACTATGCCTATACTACTACCTACTATGCTACTATGTCTATACTACTATCTGAATACTAGGCTGAATATTTTAATTTGAATTTAAATTATCGAGAATAAATCGAATCCACAAAAATTATGGAAGTGCTTAAAGCAAACAGGGTATGGAAACAAGCTCAGGACAAAAGCTAAAAACATGATTCTAGACACAGTGATTACAGGCAATAAGAACATAGCTAATTGTCTAAATAGGTTTTTAACACCATAGCGAATACCCTAGTTAAGAGACTGCCAAGTACAACTGACATGTATGGGGAAAAACAGGTAGGGGAGTACTACAAACAGAAAGGTATCCAGACAGATTTCTTCTCCTTTGCGAGTGTGACTGAGGACACAGTTTTTAAAAAAACTGAGGGCGCTCAATCCTAACAAGGCAACAGGACAGGACAAGATACCTGCTAGATTTCTTAGGGATGCAGCTGAGTCCATCGCCAAATTAGAACAGAGGTGGACAAAGGTAAATTCTGTGGGACTTACAAAAAGCCTTCGACACCGTTAACCACGACATACTTTTATATAAACTGAAGGCTATGGGTTTTAACAGTATATCCTTAAGGTGGATGGAGTCATATCTGAGAGGCAGGAAACAAGTAGTGGAAATTAATGGGAGCATATCCTCCTCACTTCAACAGACATGCGGGGTGCCGCAAGGAAGTATTTTAGGACAACTTTTATTTATTTTATATGTCAATGACATGAAAACGGCATGTGATTATAAACTGTTTTTATTTGCGGACGATGCTGCACTCATGGTCTCCCATCAGGACAAGAGAGAAGTTGAGAGGTCACTCAGTCTAGAGCTTGTCAAGATCAGTCATTGGCTGGTCGAAAACAGGTTATCCCTACACCTGGGTAAAACCGAAGCTATCCTTTTTGGCTCTGCCATACGACTTAAGAGGTCTCCTGGGTTCAAAGTAGTGGTAGGAGATATCGAGGTAACAGCAAAGGAGGAAGTCACATACCTAGGATGTGTTTTGGACAACACCTTATCAGGGGTGAGCATGGCACAAAAGGTGGTCACAAAGATCAATCAGAGAATAAAATGTATAGGTCGAGTGTCCACCTATATTAACAGGTCAGCCTTAGAAGTCCTGGCAGGGGCACTGATCCAATGTCATTATGACTATGCATGCTCCTCCTGGTACATTGGCATCACAGTAGCACTGAAAGATAGGGTACAGACAGCTCAGAACAAATTAGTTTGAATGATTTTAAAACTCCATCCCAGGACTCACCTTACACAGACACATTTTAACAGCCTCAAGTGGCTCAGGGTTGAGGAGAGGGTCTCTCAATTAAAACTCAACATGACACACAGGATACTCTGGAATACTGTCCCTCAATATCTTAGTGGATATTTTAACAGGGTAAGGGATGTACACGGACATGCCACCAGGGGTAGTACAACAGACATTGTCCCAGTGAGATGTAATAGAAAAATAGGCCAAAACTCATTCCTGTATTCAGCAGCAGTACTATGGAATAGCCTACCAATGGAGTTGAAGCCCATAAACCTATCTATCTATCTACTATGTCTATACTACTATGCACTGTAGCACTCAAGTTCAGCACTGCTAGACGAACAATACCCTTAGCCACCAGAGGTGTACTCCTCCTGCTGACTTGTTGTACACAATTTGTAAGTGGATTTGGATAAAAAGCGTCAGCTAAATGACTAAACGTAAATGTAAACTGCCAGCCTACAGTATTTTATTCAACAGGTCTGTTTTTCAATGGAGTTAAAGGTGGGGTAGGTTTGGAGTGAGCGCCAAGCGCCAACCTGGCGCCAAGCAAAACAGAATTGCTTGACCTGCCGGCCAAATCCTCCCCCCTGACCGACCTTTCCATCACAGTCAAGAATGCAACTGTGACCGCGTCCCCGACCGCCAAGAACCTTGGTGTTGTCCTTGCCGACCAGTTGAACTTCTCCGCTGACATCGCAGCGACAACCAGAACCTGCAGATTCCTCCTGAGCAACGTCAGAAGGATCTGCCCCTTCCTGACAAAAGAAGCGACCCAACTCCTGGTCCAATCAACAGTCATCTCCCGCCTCGACTCAAACCTACCTCAACGCACTGCTTGCTGGCCTTCCGACCACTGCCACCAAGCCTCTTCAACTCATTCAGAACGCAGCGGCCCACCTGATCTCAAACCTATCAAAGTCAGCCCATGTCACCCCACTTCTCAGGGACCTGCACTGGCTCCCCATTGCCGCACAAATCCGCTTCAAGGCCCTCGACCTGGCATATCGTGCAGCGAAGGGAACGGCTCCCGCCTACCTCCAGTCAATGGTCTCTACTACACACCCTCAAGACCCCTACGCTCTGCATCTTCTGGCCACCTCAGACCTACTCCTATCCGAGCTCCAGGAGGGTCATCAAAGAGAAGTCGCCTATTCTCGGTCCTTGCCCCACAATGGTGGAACGAACTTCCCACCACAGTTAGGACAGCCGAAATCCGTCCAATCTTTCGCCGTCGACTAAAGACTCACTTCTTCAACCATTATCTGAAATGAATATATATATATATATATATATATATATATATATATATATATATATATATTTTTTTTTTTTTTTTTTTTTTTTTTTTTTAATGTATACTCTAACCCTAACTAACCTTACTGTCATGCACTTTTCCTAATATACTAACCTACACTGTAGCACTCAACACTTTGATGAACATTGTTTCTCTGATAGAGTTGTAAGTCGCTTTGGATAAAACTGTCAGCTAAATCACTAAATGTAAATGTAAATGTGTTATGCAACAAAGGTTTTCTACAGACTTCTAAGAGGCACTGGTGGCTTCAAGTTAGATTTAAAATAAATAATAAAATATTTCCTTTATTCACTGTACTTTTCATTGAGGAAACACGATGGTGGTGTTAGTTTTTTCTGGCCACCCTGAGATTTTGGAATGTCCGGGAGGGCCTGGAACAAGTCGCATAGACCAGATTTATTTTTCTTAGAGCATTGATTCATTGGTTGATTTATTGGTACCTGTTGAGATATAAAGATAATTTCACCAAATATGACCAAAATGGTCCAAATAAATGTTTTGCCTACCCCACCTTTAAGATGGATTTCGATTCATGTGATATTTCCTAAGAATTATTTGACCCATTTTAATCTTCCCAAGACCCACATGTGGGCCCCTACCCACACGTTGAAAAACACTGTTCTATTGTATATGCCTTCATTGTCTCGAGAGAGTGTGAGAATAAAGAGTTCAATGCTTTATGGTTGTTCCGTACAGTTCACTTACTGTATAGCGCTGTCTCAGCCTGTTAATTAATGCAAGCAATACATTATGTCACGATGGGCCCTGTACAATTGCGCAACTACAAGCCTCATAATCCCCAGAAATTATGGAATGAAATTAATAAATTGGGTCCCAGGAAGATAAAAAGAAATCCCTGTGGAGATCAAATTAGAAGATGTGGAGAGTACAGTAGCTCTGATATGGGGATAGTACTGCTGCAGAAATGGGAAAAGGATTTCATAGATTTGTTTTCAGGATGTAATCATTCTTTACTTGAGGTTTTTTTGAAAGAAATGAGCAGCCGAGAGAAGGAAATGGAGAGTGAAATGAGTACAGATACCTATAATTACAGTTTGTATCTGAATGTTAATTTCTCTATTGAGGAAGTAAAGAGAGTGGTTGTAAAAAATGAAACGAAGATAAGCCACTGGAATTAATCACATTTCCAACAAGGTGTCGAAATCACCTACAATTGCTTAAAATGTTGTTTGAGTTGCTTCAATCCTGTTTTGACAGTGGTATTGTTGCTTAGTGATAGAGGCATACGAACCTATTAGCACTGTATAAACTATATTCCAATAGACTTGTACTGTAGATAATCTAGAACGGTCAATTTTGCGTGTTGATAAACAAAATGGCTTTTGTAAAGCAATATCTTGTACTGATCATATTTACTCAGACACTTCTGTTATTCAAGCAAGAATTCAAGAAAACAAATCAGCATGTGCTCGCTTCATCGATTTTCAGAAGGCTTTCAACTGGGTAAAAGCTCCTTGAATACAGATGAATAACATCAGGTGTAAATGGGAAGTTGTATGCCGTCGTGAAAGGTCTCTACCAGGCTGCCAGGCACCTTGTTGCTTGTGTTCAGCTTAAGGACTTTAGAACAGGATGGTTTCTCACACAGTTTTGGGTGTAAAACAAGGATATACGTTTTGTAACGAATATTGTTCTCCATGTATGTTAATGATTTAGCTCTTCAAATAAGATTTTCCAAATTGAAAGGAATTTATTCCATTTTATTTATTTGGGGACTACAGTATTGTTATAGGGCTGCACGATTTTGGGAAATAATCGAATTGCGATTTTTCTGACAGATATTGCGATTGCGATAAAATTTGCGATTATAATTAAAAAATAAAATGTAAACAGACCACAGAGGTTTATTGTAAAATGCGGCTTGCTAATGGCACACAAACCAGAGAGGCTAACTGCCTAAGAAACGGGCACAGAGGCTCTGAAAGAGGATTTCACCCATCTAATGAACACACTAGACTAGACAAATATCAAGATGTATCCATCAGTGGACCAATTGCATGCTTTTGCAGAGGACAAGAAGCCTTC
The DNA here is from genome assembly GCF_963971535.1 of Notolepis coatsorum. Taxonomy (NCBI): domain Eukaryota; kingdom Metazoa; phylum Chordata; class Actinopteri; order Aulopiformes; family Paralepididae; genus Notolepis; species Notolepis coatsorum. The sequence goes on along the minus strand of NC_140172.1, from coordinate 30,864,728 downwards.
AGTCGACTCCTTCAGACATTAAGCACCCCCCACAGCCCAAATGGAATGATAAAAAAATAACGATTTCGGCACATTTCTGCCAATTAAAGTCGACTATACAAATCCTTAGTCGGGGACAGCCCTAAAGCATGGATAGACGGCAGAGGAAATTGCTGGCAGTTTGGCTTGGGTGCACGGTGCACGCGAGGTGGGGTGTGTAGGGAGTCAGCCAGCGCATTGCGTGCAATGGCATTGAAAACGTTGATGAGGGGCAACAGTGGCTCAGGAGGTAGAGTCGCCGTCTGGTAATCTGAAGGCAGCGTGTCAATGTGTCCTTGAGCAAGACACTTAAGAATACACATGATGGAGTAGATTCTGGTACCATCAGCCACAGCACGTTTGTGCCAGTAGGCCATCAGGCTCCACAACCGTGGGGCACGGACTGCTGTCAATTACTGGAGAGCTAACGGCTGGTGAACTTGAGAACTGTTATATTTGACTCTTAATAATAAACACTGCATGGACTCTGGTGCAGTGTGTTACTACAGTTTGGACCATGTATACCATCATCCCTATTACTATTGTCTGATTAAATCCTGCGACTCACTACTATTCACTACTACTACTACTACTGTTATCACTATTATCATTACTACTTGCTGCACTTTGTTCTACAGTATGTTATATTATTATGACTACTGTACCTATCCTACCTGTACCCGCCACCCCATGCTGCTATGACACTTGCATTTCCCCAAGGGGATTAATAAAGGAACACTTGACTCGAGAAACAGGCAGATTCATTGATATATTTTTAGTTTTACAGTTTTGTCAGTTGAAGTATGTTTGTATGTATGTATGTTGAAGTATGTTTTAGGAAATGTTTATTTCGTTTTTGGCTAATTTAATTTGTAAGGCGTGAGGAAAAAAGAGAGAATGCTCTGTTTGTATGAAATGGAGTTTGTACAGTGGTGTTGGTGTGTGTGTGGTCATTGTATTGTACGCTGTTACAGTGATTACGTGTCTTGTAGGTCCATGCGGGCGGGGCACCTCTTGTGCATGACATGACACTGACATAAAATCAATCAATCATGCTCAATAGGGCCCAGGCTATGCTATCTACATAACTATGTGTCCCTTCAACTCCCATGTAGCCACAAAGCAGGCTTTTTGCACCAGTGAGAGTGTGTGTGTGCATGCACGTTTGTGTGTGGTTGTGTGTGCACACTGGAGAAGTGTAAAAAAAGACTGAGAAAGGGGGAGAAATTTTTTGCACATGCATGGTAAAACCAAAACAAATTAGAATTACACTCTGGACATTAACTACATCATTCTATTTAAGTCAACGTTCTGGTATTCTGACAGACAACTTCATTGATTAGCAGGTTGATGGTACCTCATAATGGCATACTACAACAAGCAATGTGTAGACTTACACTATGCCGCCAGAATATTAGTATGCATGCCAGTCAGGCTCACCCTCGATTCAATTTCAGTCGACTTAGATTAAAATGCAAATCAGAAATGTTATTACCATAATACTGATGGAGCCATCCCTATAAACAGTAACAGTAACAATTTAACGTTAGAGGGCACAACTGTTATGGTTTGTAAGCAACCCCAACAGCACGACACAGACAGGTAGTTCAGAGTTAGCCAAAAAAACGAAGGGCGTATTTATTTTCACAAAACAGAAATGTGCAACAATAATGTTAATCCATTTGAGGGGAATGTCCTTTAGCCAAGTTGGGCTCTGTGGCTCTGCAGCACTGCCCTTAGCAGAGTTGACTCTGCGGCCGTTCTCATCCTGGTGGGCCACCAGAACCGACGAGCCAGGAAGGAGAAGGTGCGGTGGACGCCGGTGTGGCAGGCAAACCGGCTGGTGTGGCCCCATTGGAGAACCCGGGACCGGACAGAGTCGGGGATGAAGAGGCGACGAAAGGGTACGTTGCTCGGAGCGGGATGGAAACGTAAGGCACGCTTGACCACGGTCTCAATGCCCCAGGTGACCACTCCCACCACCCTGCCCTCAGGGAGAATGGGAGTTGGATCCTCAGTAGTTGGATCCCCCTTGGAGTGTAGCCGGGACAGAGAGTCGGCCTTCGTGTTGCGGGACCCACGGCGAAAAGTCAAAGAGAAGTCAAACCGACTGAGGAAGCTGGCCCACCTTGCCTGCCGGCCGTTGAGGCGCTTGGATGCGCGGATGTACATCAAGTTCTTATGGTCAGTCCAAATGGTGAACGGTTCCTCGGCCCCCTCCAGCCAATGGCGCCATTCCTCCAAGGCAGCTACCACTGCCAACAGCTCCCGATTCCCTATGTCGTAGTTCCTCTCAGCAGGAAGAAACGACGGGAGTAGAAGGCGCATGGATAGACCTTCTGGTCCGTTGCTGACCGCTGAGACAGGATAGCCCCTAGTCCAGTATCCGAGGCGTCCACCTCCACGATGAACTGCCTCTTGGGGTCTGGGTGGAGCAAGACCGGGGCGGTGGTGAATCTGTTCTTGAGGGAATGGAACGCAGCGCAGGCCGCTGGAGACCAGTCAAACGGCAGGGAGGGAGAGGTCAGGTTGGTAAGTGGCTCCGCCACTTGGCTGTAGTTCCGGATGAACCTCCGGTAAAAGTTCGCAAAACCGAGGAAGCTTTGTAGCTCCTTCCGAGAAGAGGGCTCCGGCCACTCTACCACGGCCTGGATCTTGCAGGGGTCGGCTCGGGTCTGGCCACTCTCCACGATGAAGCCAAGGTAATCAACAGACTCAGAGTGGAAACGGCACTTCTCTGCCTTAACGAAGAGCCGGTTGCGGAGAAGGCGTTCAAGTACTCGGTGGACATGATGGACAAGTAACTAAGAACTGATGAGGAACTATGTAAGGAATAATACACGATGGGGTGAGCGGTTATCTAAAAATAATGCACGATGCAGGGGTTTGCCTGGTGGGGTTTGCCTGGTGGGGTTCACCTGGTGGGGCTCGCCTGATGGGGCTCGCCTGGTGGGGTTTGCCTGGTGGGGCTCGCCTGGTGGGGTTTGCCTGGTGGGGTTTGCCTGGTGGGGCTCGCCTGGTGGGGTTTGCCTGGTGGGGTTTGCCTGGTGGGGCTCGCCTGGTGGGGCTCGCCTGGTGGGGTTTGCCTGGTGGGGTTTGCCTGGTGGGGCTCGCCTGGTGGGGCTCACCTGGTGGGGTTTGCCTGGTGGGGTTTGCCTGGTGGGGCTCACCTGGTGGGGTTTGCCTGGTGGGGTTTGCCTGGTGGGGTTCGCCTGGTGGGGTTTGCCTGGTGGGGTTTGCCTGGTGGGGCTTGCCTGGTGGGGCTTGCCTGGTGGAGTTTGCCTGGTGGGGTTTGCCTGGTGGGGCTCGCCTGGTGGGGCTTGCTTGGTGGGGCTCACCTGGTGGGGCTCGCCTGATGGGGTTTGCCTCCGCAAAGTGTGTTACTTTTGTCCGCACACCTTGGAGTGTATTATACCTTAATAATGGTTGTGAGATATTTTACGTTAGCAGAGCAGTGACTCTCAATGGTAGGATTGTCTGTGCAGTGTGCACCCAAGTTTTGTTTACGTAAATACATAAACCTCCACCTCTGTCGGTTATTGAAATAAACTGCATGCGTGTCTGTGTGTCTGTATGAGGTCACATTGTATTTAATTAGAAGGGATTAAGGAATGAATTTAAAGGGTTGCACCAAAGGGATTGGACTGCATTTGGCATACAACTGTGCATCCTTCTCCTTACGTTAATGAACAGATGTGTTTATTTGTGTGTGTGTGTGTGTGTGTGTGTGTGTGTGTGTGTGTGTGTGTGTGTGTGTGTGTGTGTGTGTGTGTGTGTGTGTGTGTGTGTGTGTGTGTGTGTGTGTGTGTGTGTGTGTGTGTGTGTGTGTGTGTGCGTGCGTGCGTGTGTGTGTGTAAGCTAATGCTAATGGGGGAACTTTTTCTATCACACAGTACCATGCTGTTCTGTATTGAACGCGAATGCTTGTCAACCCCCCCTGCTCCCGCCAGCCCCCCAACCCCCCCCCCCCCACCACCTCCACCCCCCACCCACGCCTACCCCTTCTAATCTATTGGGATGCTCGGCTGAATACAGCAGGGTGCAGAAAAGACATTTTCTCATCTCGAGGGATGACTGCCTCTCCCGCGTAGCTGCCAAACTCCTCACTTCCAATAAGGTGGATAGAAATTGAGTTAAAGTCTGTCCAAACCCTGCAGAGAAATGATTACATAAATCAGTGTAGCCTACTGTATTATTTGACTCCGTGTACATTTTAAGCGTTGGACCCCAAACGGACACACAGAGCTGGTGTTTGGTTCAGGCAACTCTCTTTATAATTTTTTACATTATTTATTGAGTTAAGGAAAAACGACAGACAAACAATATACATACACACATAAACAAACACACATACATGTGTACCTATAGTAATGAACACATTTTTACTCCAGTGTTTAGACATTATAAACATAAACAAACTTTTTACAACCACAAAGCAAATAGAGTAAATTGTACCTAAACTGCACCTCGTCCATTTATGCCTTGCACTATATAGTATTGTATATTAGTACACTGCACAGTATTGTATATTGTATGGTAACTACGTCTACGAACATTGTACATATGTCTAAACTGAACACTGTGACCTCTTTTTTTCTTCTAATTTTTACTATGTTTTTATTTCATACTTATCTTGTCATGCACAGTCTCTGGAGCGCAACAGTAAGAAGCATTTTGTACAAAAGTATTCTGTACTTCTGTATGACAACTATTAAAGAAACTTGAAACTAAAGAAAAAATAATTTTAAGCATTATTGAGACTAACCATTTGTTTACGTTTGGATCACTGATTTGGGCTGTAATGAAACTGCAGCAGTGTTTTATTGAGCACAACTTTTTCAGTGTGTCTTCATGATGAACTGGCCTTCCCCCTTAACGCGACTGGACCCAAGGTGAAACATTATTATATTGAGGAGGAATAGCCTACAACAGAAGTGTCGCACAGGGATTCTCAATGTTTCCAAAATTGACATTCCACTCACTCGCAAAATATATTACTGATCTGTTACTCCTTGAGAGAGGTCCCCTTTAGCTGCGATCGCCAGCTACAGTAGTATGTAATTTGATATGTTGGTCCATCCCAAAGGTTTCAATTTGTTTTTGTTTGCCATGACATGATACTGTACATGATATAGACATGACATTTGGGACCGTGATAGATATAGGTGTGGTTATGCATTACAGTGCATCTCACCAACCAGCCAGATTGTGGCGCTGTAATCAAAGGAAAACTATTTAAAAGTCTTAATTGTGCACAGCAAGTTAAATTTACATTAAACTTTGTACACCTGTTTAGCTTCCCTTTCAGGGTGATGCGTACAAAATACATTACACTATGATCTCAATGATCATGAACAATTTCACTTCATATGATATGACCATTTTACAATAATAAGGCCATGACGTTATGCCATAACGAACAACACCTCACTTATTATTAACAGGGTAATGATACATAATGATGACTTAATTGTGTTTGAGAGACTGAATCAATTGACAAACAAATAGACACTTAACCTCTCAAGCCCAAGCCCTATTTTCAGAAAATCCGCCTAAAAATACATACCTAAGTAAATGGAAGATTGGTCCACTTCTACATGGTCCATTTGCATGTTTTTGGTATCTAGGGACATCTATGGACCTCAGGGAATGTATTCCCAGTGTCAGAAATAGTGTGTCTATTACTAGGCTTGCTTAAATTGTGATGAAACAAAGGAGAATATGAATTATGATTTTTCTTTGCATCTTTGATGGTGAATAACACTAGGGATGCACCGAATATTCGGCCACCGAAAATTATCGGCCGAAAATGGTTAAAAAAGGCACTTTTGGCTTTCGGCCGAAAGGGTTTTAGCACTGAAAAAATATCACAGAATGTCAAAGAACAGGGTTACGTTCGTAACCTACCTAACGTGTTGTTGTGATGACGTAATCAAAACGCGGCTTCAGTCATTACATGCGCAACGTGAGCTCTTCAGTCCTGCATTCTGCAGCCTGTGATAACTCCTCTTGGGACTCGGGAGTCGCGCTGTTTCTATGTAAACTCCACGAGAAACATGCTTTATATCCTCGCCATTACTATATGCCCATCGCGGTTAAAAACCTTTTTAACTAACGTTAGCGTTAAGCTAGCTAACAACGCTTCCATTACTCACTTTCACCAGTCTCTCTTAAGCTACGTCATCCCCCGCTAAGAGTCACGGGAGATGTAGTAAATACAACAGTCCTTCCATGTAGGCTAGAACGCCGTGAATTATGACAGTAGTTCAAGTTTCTTTGTTGTAGTTATCCTACAGAGAAAATAAAATGCACTTGACTTGAATGCACATTTTGTTGTATGCAAAGAGAACATGTTTAAATTGTACAATCTTTCAGCAGTCAGTCTGGAATTAATGTATCAAAAGTGCTGAATAAATGTTTTATGGACCCATAATAGTGATTATTAATATTATTTAAGTTAAGTTTAGCCATAATCATGTCTTTTGTCATAATCAGGTAGCTGACATTTTTTTAAATACATTATATATATATATTTCTATTAATCATTTTCGGCCTTTCGGCATTCGGTCTTCGGCCAACTGTTTCCTATTTTCGGTATCGGTTTTCGGCCAATAATTTCCCATTCGGTGCATCCCTAAATAACACCATTCTAAAAATGACCGGACATGAAAAACTGCCACTGAGCTCGTTCAGTACCTTCTTCACGTGTACAAAAATCGAAGGAAATTAATAAAGGGAAGATGATTAAACAGAAGGTTTTTTAGATACAGTACTGAATACTGCCATCCGTACTCATGCAATTTGAAATATTATTATAGAATAGAATAGCAGGCCTATAAATTACCTTATTATAGCGATGTTGCACATCTATGGATCCGGCCAAATCTACTCGTTCCAATGACAGAGGTCAATTTGGATTTAGTATCACCAGGCATGGATGAAGAACCGAGAAAGAAATCTACTGTATTTACAGTCAGCTTTTTATTTTTGAGATGGCTCCGCCGCTTTGAAACGGATTTCAACACGGATGGTTGCTAAATGTTCACAGAAGGGAGACAAACTAACTGCGATAACGTTCAGTTTTGTGGTATGTAATCCCGAGAAATAAGAGAAATAAAAAATAATAATCAGGAAATTATTCGCTTTTTTAAATTTCAACGCTCATTGAAAGCCCTGTCTTGCCTTCATCATAATGACTACAGCAACATGTCCACTCGGATTTATTTCCGGTCGGAATTTGTGATCTATTGAATACAATTCCTAAACTCTATTTCATTAATAACACTTTAACCTATTGGTAAACAAACGTATTGCTGAAAATATACACTATGACTGCTGTTGTGACATGGTTAGGATGTTTACTGTTGGATACTGTTGGGTTAAGTGTCTTACTCAAGGTCACTTGAGTAAGACACTTAACCGCTGTGTCTTACTCAAGGAGGAGCAGGAGTCGAACCGGTAACCACTGGATTACCAGACGACTGCTCTACCTCCTGAGCCACTGTTGCCCCCAAGTTAATGTCTGTGTTCCCAGGATTTATTCTCTAAAGCCTGTACTGAACTGGCTATCTTCTCTGGTTAAATAAAGGTTAAATAAAATTTAATAAATAGCACCCAAAAATAGGACATCAAGAGTGCAATGAAGTCTGCATGCTTCTTGATCTAATTTACTATGACAGTTTTTCTAAATTCTACTAATTATCATGTTATCGAATATAATCTTAATCTGCTAATACTTTTGGTGTAATGAAATGAGTGAATGATGTAGTTCTGTAGTTTTTCATCTGATGTGATTTATGTTAAGATTAACAACAATTATTTTAAAGACAATCCCACATTCTGCTGTTGCAACAAGGACATCACTTTTATTATTTATTTATGTATTTATTTATTTATTAGCTACTAACATTTCTGTCCTCGCAGACCCAAATTATACTGTATAATGAGTATGCCGTTTCTTTTATACGTTGTGAAAGTGAGATGAGATTGAAACATTAGTTGCTGATGAAAACATTAAAATGAAATCAAAAACCCTAATTGAGTACCTCAGAGGAACCATGTTTTCAATCGTTATTCTCTGAAGATGGTAAATTGTGAGTGTTGTGCACATTCATAGTTAAAGACAGTAGAGGTCGATATATCACATCAAGACACACAAGATAAAATGAGATAATCCTTTATTAGGGGGACATTTGTAGTGTTGCAGCAGCAAAGGGGATAGCGCAATAGCAAGGAGTAGCAGTAAACAAAAAAAAAAAAAAAACATTGTGTCATACAGTTTAGACAGATTGATTTATGACTTGATGTCATTTTGGGACCGGTACCGGACCCGTCGGGCTTAAGAGGTCAACCTAATCTACTCTCATCAGTTAACCAACACAGAGCAAGTCATATAAAAGAGATTCGTTTTCACCTGTATGCCCTGGCCCGTCCTCCAGTTCAGTCTCAGTTTAGGGTTATAGAGAAGGTTAGAAGGAAGTTGCTCCTCCTTGACTCCCTAACACTGACAGCACTATAGGGTCATATATATATATATATGAGTGCTGTCAATAGATTAAAAAAAATTAACTAATTAATCTCACAATTTTCTGTAATTAATCTAGATTAAAAATAGCATTTTCCTATTTAAGACCGAAGCTTGTAACAGATATTTACTTGAGTAAAATCATGGAATTAATGTAAAATCAACACAAAGAAAGTATATTTAGATTCAAAGACTATTTTAATAGCTTTCTTTGAATACAGTTTCTCTCCTGTGAAATACAAATGTTCAACAAAACCATCAACATTGACTCAGCTAGACCTCTTTCTTATATCCGCGGCGAATATACTACTGAAAGTTCAGAACGTAGAAGGTTTTTCACTCCATAGATTAATCTAGATAAATTTATTTTAATGCTTTAAATTATTTAAATTAATCTCCAAAGTTAAAGCATACATTTTGACAGCCCTAATATATATATATATATATATATATATATATATATATATATATTGCACATATAATAACGATATTGCACATTGTCAGTTTTGGAGTGTGTGTGGTCTACTGGGAGCGGTATTGATGCTAAAGTCTGACAGCACGAGGAAGGAGGGACCTGCGGTATATCTCCTTCCTTCACCCCGGGTGGAGCAGCCTGTCACTGGAGGAGCGGCCCAGTGCTGTCAGAGTGCTGCCCTGCATGTGATGATGAGACATGTTCTCCATCAGGGATGATAGTTTAGCCATCATTCTCCTCTCTCCCACCACCTCCATTGGGTCGAGGGGGCATCCCAGGACAGAGCTGGCCTTCTTAACCGGTCCATTAAGGCTCCTGCTGTCAGCAGTCGAGATGCTGCCGCACTGCCAGACCATTCCGCAGCTGATGCCACCAGAGTCAGAAATGACCAGGTCAAAACCTCATATATGATGCCACCAGAGTCAGAACGGACCAGGTCTAACCCTGATATATGATGCCACCAGAGTGAGAACGGACCAGGTCAAAACCTGATATATGATGCCACCAGAGTGAGAACGGACCAGGTCAAAACCTGATATATGATGCCACCAGAGTGAGAACGGACCAGGTCAAAACCTGATATATGATGCCACCAGAGTCAGAACGAACCAGGTCAAAACCTGATATATGATGCCACCAGAGTGAGAACGGACCAGGTCAAAACCTGATATATGATGCCACCAGAGTGAGAACGGACCAGGTCAAAACCTGATATATGATGCCACCAGAGTCAGAACGGACCAGGTCAAAACCTCATATATGATGCCACCAGAGTCAGAACGGACCAGGTCTAAACCTGATATATGATGCCACCAGAGTGAGAACGGACCAGGTCAAAACCTGATATATGATGCCACCAGAGTGAGAACGGACCAGGTCAAAACCTGATATATGATGCCACCAGAGTCAGAACGGACCAGGTCAAAACCTGATATATGATGCCACCAGAGTGAGAACGGACCAGGTCAAAACCTGATATATGATGCCACCAGAGTGAGAACGGACCAGGTCAAAACCTGATATATGATGCCACCAGAGTCAGAACGGACCAGGTCAAAACCTGATATATGATGCCACCAGAGTGAGAACGGACCAGGTCAAAACCTGATATATGATGCCACCAGAGTCAGAACGGACCAGGTCAAAACCTGATGTATGATGCCACCAGAGTCAGAACCAGTGGCGGACTGGGACACAAATTCAGCCCGGGACATTCAGACGCACCAGCCCACACACCGGCCCACGCACCGGCCCACGCACCGGCCCCGAAACCGGCCCACACAACGGGCGTTATGAAACACTTGTCCAGAGGAGTCAACATCAGGGAGACCAAATCTACACACCGCCCCTAGATGTGCACTCATGCACAGTGCACACACACACACACACAGACACACACATACATATACCGTTACTTCCCGTCATTGGCATATGTTTTTTTTTTACTAACATCTTAGTGCCTCATTAGCCTAGGGATTAAGGATACATGAAGTATTAACTACACCATAATAATATTGAGGTTTTGATCCATAGAAAGTAGGGATGTCCGATATTATCGGCCTACCGATATTATCGGCCGATATCGGCATTAAAATGTGATATTGAAAAATATCTGTATCGGTTTTAAAGAAATAATATTTTATTTACATTTCTATAACCTTTATTTACCCAGGCAAGCAAGTAAGAACCAATTCTGATTTTATTTATTGTCAAAAGTATGCATAATGTTGTGTTAATTCCACAACAAGAGATATGTAATGTTAATTACCTGAAATTATTCCATTTCTTGGGGCGGGAAACCCTGCATATATCGGTATCGGTTGATATCGGTTGATATCGGTATCGGAAATTAAGAGTTGGACAATATCGGTATATCGGTATCGGTAAAAAAGCCAATATCGAGCATCCCTAATAGAAAGGTCTGTGCTACACAATTTCAGTTAGATTGGATTTATTGTCCTTTAATTTGGCACTCATGACATTAGTTGCTTGCCGTTTAATCAACATTGAAAGACCCCCCACTTCCTCCCAGACACCCATTCCAAGAGCCTGTTTTCTCTCTCTCTCTCTCTCTCTCTCTCTCTCTCTCTCTCTCTCTCTCTCTCTCTCTCTCTCTCTCTCTCTCTCTCTCTCTCTCTCTCTCTCTCTCTCTCTCTCTCTCTCTCTCTCTCTCTCTCTCTCTCTCTTCTTCCTCAGAGTCAACTGCATAAGAAGAACATCAGCAATCAATAATAATGGCTTGAATTCATACAGCGTTTTTCAGCCTTTTGAAAACACCCAAAGTAGTAGTAGTAGTAGTAGTAGTAGTAGTAGTAGTTTATTCAGTCATCATCTCACACAATACAATATACCCCATCATTTAACAATATTTGATTTTACAGTGACTGAAAAGGTACAGACTGAAGCATAATGCTTATATATGCCTGTCCTATATTCTTAACAAAAAATTTAAAAATTGGCGGCTACGTGGCGTAGTGGGCAAGGCGCTCGCCACAAATACTGGAGACGCTGGGCTCGCCTGTTCGAGCCCAGCGCTCCACATTGCTTTCAGTTTAGCTGCTCGTTCATACTAATACACATTGGCCGTATTAGGGGGTGGGAAACTGATGGGTGGGGATTGGGCGTTGTGGACAGCGACTCCTACAGGTCGGTTGGTGTGCCTGCGCAGTAGAATCAGGAAGTGTCGGGGGCAGCGTGAGCCTCCCACGCGTTACTCCTCGCCACTGAGAGATCGAGCTGCGCAGGTGAAAAGATGCGACTGCTGTTACCTCAAGTACCGGAGGGGACTTGTGCTATGTATGACTTAGTCCACATTGCAGCCGGCTTGTGGGAGGCAAGAAACAGCGTTCGTGACAGGGGAGGGTTGAATTGGATGATACGAAATTGGGATGGGAGAAAATGTAGAAAATGGGAGAAAAAGTGGATAAAAAAAAACAAAAATTTAAAAAATTAAGACTCCAAAACAGTATTCTAAAAGAAAATAGCAAAAGAAAACAGTATTATTCACCCCTGTAGTTTTCAAAAATAGCTTTACAAATTTTTCTTAAAAACCAAAAGCGAATTACTCATTATTAACTGTATATCAGCATTGTTCCACAAAGCGCTTCACAGAAACCATCAAGCATTCACACTGTCATACACTACTGGTGGTTGTGAGCAGCATCAGCAAACACAGCTGCCCTGTGGCAGACTGACGGAATCATGTCTGCTAATCAGCGCCAACCACCATCAACAACCTTCATAAATAGATTCAACATTAATGGAATAGGCTAACTACCAACTTAGCTGTAGCAGTTAGCTGTTATATGCAATCACATATGTTTAACTACAGGGTAGTAGTTGACCTAGTTGTTAGCTTAAGCTAGTTAGCTGTGGTTATTTACAAACATGTAGATGAGACTAATCATATACAGATCGAGAACATGGCTAACAGTTGGGAATTCTAAGGTACATCTTATTTAAGCATGTAAAATGGCAACTAATCAATTCAATCAATTAGATTACCAATATTATATCAACATGAAAATTTGGAAGGGAACATAATAGTATTTTATTTTAGTATTTACTATTATAATATTAGTAGCCGATTAATTTGCAGCCCGTCCTAGGTTCTGATTGGCTCTCTAGGTTAGCACTTTAGCTTCTGATGCTGTGGTGGGCACTAGTCCTAACATTGCTAACTAAACTTTTAGTCCGAGAAAAAACGTCACGAGTCACAACTATTTACGTCCACGTGCTGTAAGGAATCAGGAATACGGAAAGCACATTGTCTTGTAATAGAATGACTGAAATCACTGCAAGAGCTAGTATAGGCTAGCTAGCCCTCATGAACCGGCAGACACCAACAGTAGAATATGCACTAGGCTACTGCATGCACCTGTCATGTTACTGTTGGTTCCTTCCACTTGAACTTCATCATCATTAGCAGCAGCAGCGGGTAAACATGTCTGTAATTTTAGAACATTGTTCTGCGTCTTTTACTAGCAATTTTAGTTTTTTAATTCTAGCTTTTTCAGCTCCACCCTTTCTTTTTTTTGCATTCTCCATTTCTGCGCTTCTAGGCCTACTCGCGGTTGGGAGGAAACGTGAATCTCATTCACTGATGTCTCATGTCTCATTCAAGACTGGCTAACAAAAGCATGTCTTTCACTTAACACCAAGAAAACAGTGTGTATGATGTTCACAAAGTCACCAGTAGAGGTCACTCACTCTAATGTGTTTCTGGGAGAGGCGGAGCTGGACATTGTACATTCATTCAAGTATCTTGGGGTCACATTGGACTCTACATTGACCTTCAAAAAGTCATGTGAATAAAGTGACAAACAGTCAAGTTTAACATCGAAAACTTCAGGCAGATCAGGCCCTGTTCAAGGATGTTTCTGCATTCAATGATTTTATCACACATCGAGTAGGCCTACTGTTTTATCAACTGGTCTCTTTCATATGTCACTACTCTTACACCAATATAATTACTCTACAAAAAAGCCATAAAAGTATTTGATAGGAAACCAATTTCATTTCATCACTGTAATGTTTTAGAAAAACATAACATGCTAAGTTTCGAGAATTTCCAAGTTTTCAAATATACTTGCTTCATGTACAAGGTTCTGCATGGACTTGCCCCTCCCCCATTGAATGAGTTCATCCAACAGAAAGCAGACACTGGCATTACCACCAGGGCCATCAGTAGAGGGGACTGTAAGGTGCCTTTTCGGTATACCATTGCAAAAACTGTGTTCTCTGTTAAAAGTGGTAACTACTGGAATAGCCTGCCAGTTGTGATTAGAGAGTGCCCTACATACTCCATGTTCAAGACCCATCTTAAACTGCATCTTAAGGCAAACCAGAACTGTGATCATTTTTAATCTGATTTAGTTTATGCAACTTGTTTATTGTTTTATTGCCGGCCCACACACTGGCCCACACACCGGCCCACATAATGGCCCACACACCGGCCCACATATGGCCCACACACTGGCCCACACACTACACCGGCCCACACACTACACCGGCCCACACACCGGCCCACATTAGTGGCCCACACACTGGCCCACACACTGGCCCACACACCGGCCCACACACTGGCCCACATACTGGCCCACACACCGGCCCACACACCGGCCCACATACTGGCCCACACACCGGCCCACACACTGGCCCACATTAGTGGCCCACACACCGACTCACACACTGGCCCACACACCGGCCCACAGACTGGCCCACATACTGGCCCACACACCGGCCCACACACCGGCCCACATACTGGCCCACACACTGGCCCACATTAGTGGCCCACACACCGACTCACACACTGGCCCACACACCGGCCCACACACTGGCCCACATTAGTGGCCCACACACCGACTCACACACTGGCCCACACACTGGCCCACACACTGGCCCACACATCGGCCCACATTAGTGGCCCACACACTGGCCCACACACTGGCAAAAAAAAAAAAAAAAAAAAAGTAAAAAAAAAAAAAAAAAAGTATAATTTTTTATTTTTTTTTTTTTTTTTTGGACCAGCCCACTTTGGTCCCGGCCCATCGGGATTCGTCCCGAACGTCCCGATGGCCAGTCCGCCACTGGTCAGAACGGACCAGGTCAAAACCCGATATAGTTCCAAATTGTGGCCAATTCTATTTCGGCGTTTACCAGGGACGTCGTTGCGTTCGTCGGTCACCTGATCCAACAGTCCAATCGTGACACTTCATCACTCAGCGACAGACACTCAGGTTAGTGATCCGCTGCTACAGCTGCAACTGAGTTAGTGACATTGCTGGTCATAGAGGTGCTTCACATTTAACATCTTAACGCACGTCGCAGCACAGTCTGTCGCCGTCACGCTGTATTATTGTCTATCAACCAACACATCGGTTGCAAGCTAAAATAAGATTGACCTACTTGGCCTATTTACGTGCTTCCAATTTCGGGTTATAAGACCAAACAGCCAATGAGCTTCAGTTTACAAAAAGTTACCACCTCTGGTTTCACCTCTCGGTGACCGGACCAAATTATTGACAGTTTTCTTTGCCAATACAATTCTGGAAATGACGATATATGACGTGAGGGATATTTCAGAGCATATATGTTCTTTTCTCTGAAGAAGACTACTCGAGAAGACTCTCCTGCACGTGCAAATGCATTGGTGCCAATGGCCATTTTGGATAAACATACAGATACATACCATTAGAAACATGTGTAAAACACACATTTTCTGTGGTATTCTTATCAACTTTGGACCTGTACTAGATAAGACTTCAGGCTTTCCAGCTCACACCTATCAGCTGTAACTCTTTTTGCAAAATAATTCAAACGCAAGTAAAAAAGAAAATGTATTTCAGTATGTTCAAACCTCTGTAACTATTACAGTAGCACTCAGATTGCTTCTGTTGTGGAAGAAGATTCAGAATGTCTCCTTTCAAAAGAGGCCATACTTGTGGATCTGCTACAAATGGTTCCAGAATAGTGACCAATTTACTTTCAGAATGCAATCGACAGGCGTTTTATGCAAAATTTGCAGGACTGTTAAGAGGCTAAACACTAGGATACATTATAGACAATCTACGGTAACACTTTATAATAACACTCAGTTATAAGACATTTATAAGGTATTTGTAGATGGTTGGACTTTTCCGTTTTGACAGATGTATGTCTGTTGGGATTTAATTAACTATGATCATAGAGTGATTAGGCAACTATTGGCTGCCGATAGGATCTGTGGCAATTTTTCCACCTGAGAGGATGATTATTGTCAGCAACTTTAATCAGTAGGCATATTTTCAGCCTCCCACAGTGACACACACTACTGCCTACACCCCCCCCCCCCCCCCCCCCCTCCCCCCCGCTGGCTAACAGCCCCACCTCCTCATGCTACTCAGCTTTGCAGGTCTTGTCACTGTTAGCTTGTTGATTCTGGCAGGAGCAGAGTCTCCACAACTGGTTTTTAACCTTCTGCACAAACGCAGAGCTGATAGCTTTCTCTCTAAACACAGTGAAAACAACAGGAGTGCTGGAAATGCTTCGTCTTGGAGGTGAATGCCAGTGAGGCACAAGGCGCTAAGTAACATACACACACCGCTGCCATCCAGCCCTGTCTCCTCCCACTCACAGCATTGACTGCTAACCTATCACACACTGCTGGTATCTTTCTCTCTAGAAACAACAGCGTGTTGGTGCTAGATCGGACACCTTGGGCAACACTAGATTCACGAGACCTGGGTCTAGGGCTGAGCCCAAACATTCGAACGTTCGAACCTTCGTTCGTTACGTTGGCATTCGAATTCTAAATCAACATTCGAATTGTTTATTTTTAATAAAAAAATATATATATATTTTTTTTCCTATTAATTCTGTTTAAACCAATGGGGTTTTTCTTCACAGTTGCAGATAAAGATTAGGCTACACTAATATATATATTTTTTATCCACTTTTTCTCCTTATTTTCTATTTTTCTCCCATCCCAATTTCGCCTCGCCAATTCTCCCTTCAATTCTCCCCTCCCCTGTTTTGAATGTTGCTAGACTATGCCACCCACTGGTCGGCTGCAGTGAGGACCAAGCCTTGCATCACGTGTCCCCTCCGGTACACGAGGAGGCAGCTGTCGCATCTTTTCATCTGAACAGCGCGATCTATCAGTTGCGAGGAGTAACGCGTGGGAGTTCAAGTTCAAGTTCAAGTTCTTTAATAGTTGTCATACAGAAGTACAGAATACTTTCATACAAAATGCTTCTTACTGTTACGCTCCAGAGACTGTGCTAGACAAGATAGTATCAAATAACATAATAACATAATATAGCATGAATTTAGAAGAAGAAAATGAGGTCACAGTTGTTCGGTATAGACATATGTACAATGTTCTGAGTTACCATATAATATACAATACACAATACTATGCAGTGTACTAATGTACAGTACTATCTAGTGCAAAGCAGAAATGGGATGAGGTACAATTTTAAGTACAATTTACAGTAAGGTGTACGAGTTGTAGTGCAATCCTTCATCCATAAATATAAAGTGTGGGGAGTGGGTGCTACAGTGTGTTTGTTTAAAGTGGGTGTGTGCTATAAAGTGTGTGTAGTGGGTGCTACAGTGTGTTTGTTTAAAGTGAGTGTGTGCGTGTGGATGTGTGTGCTATGTGTGTTTGGTGGTTGTTGTTGTGTAGTGTTCATTCATTGTTCGTTTAGCAGCCTGATGGCCTGGGGATAGAAGCTACTTCTGAGTCTTTCTGTGCTCGCCTTGAGACTCCTGTATCGCTTGCCTGACGGCAGCAGTTCAAAGAGGCAGTTGTTCGGGTGGCTCGAGTCCTTAATAATTCTCTTAGCCTTCCCCTTGCAACGCTTGTAGTAAATGTTCTGGAGGGTGGGGAGCCCCCCTCCAATTGTGCGTTCGGCTGAACGTGTCACTCTTTGTAGTCTGCTTTGGTCTTTTGCAGTGCTATTCCCAAACCAGGAGGTGATGTTGCCGGTCAAGATGCTCTCTATTGTACATGAGTAGAAGTTCTTAAGGATCTTCTGGCTGACTTGGAACTTCCTTAGGCGCCTGAGGAAGTAGAGGCGTTGTCGTGCCTTCTTCACCACACTGTTAATGTGTATGGTCCATGTCAAGTCCTCGGATATGTGGGCTCCGAGGTACTTGAAGCTGTTGACTCTCTCAACCGTGGCTCACACTGCCCGCGATACTTCCTGATTCTGCTGTACAGGCGCACCAAGCGACCTGTAGGAGTCGCCGTCCACAACGTCCAATCCCCACCCACCGGCTTTCCCACCCCTAACACTGCCAATTGTGTTAGAATGAACGACCGGCCAAGCCGGTAGCAACGGCGAGAGCTGGGCTCGACACCAGCATATCCTGCGTTAGTGGCGAGCGCCTTGCCCACTGCGCCACTCAGCCGCCCTAGGCTACACTAATATTATAGTATTCAAAGAAACTGATGAGTTATATTCATTAAAGAAAGTTGATTTAATTGATTTAGTTGGGCTCGGGCTTCTCCCTGGGCTGGGGCTGGGGCTGGGAAGTTGATTTAATAAAAAAAAAATACTAATTTAATCAGATTAATCACTTTATTCAAATTGAGGATTTAGTTTGAGGATAGTAAAAAAATTTAATAAAATAAAAATATTATATATAAAAAAAAATTACTTTTTTTTATTATAATTTTTTTAATTAAAGGTTTTGAACGTTCATTAGAAAAACCCTGACCAAGTTCGAATCCCAAAAACAGGGTTTGGGGGCAGCCTGTGACATAACTAGTGCTGTCAGGCGATTCAAAAAATGTATCTAATTAATTACAGGATTTGTAATTAATTAATCTAATTAATCGCATTTTAATCGCATAACCATTTTAGGCCTGATATTCTATATTCTATAATCATATTTCAAATTGCATGTGTCCGGATGGCAGAATTCAGTACTGCATCTACAAAACCTTCTGTTTAATCCTCTTCCCTTTATTAATTTGCTTAAATTTTTCAGGTCTGGTAAA
This sequence comes from Notolepis coatsorum, assembly GCF_963971535.1. Classification (NCBI taxonomy): domain Eukaryota; kingdom Metazoa; phylum Chordata; class Actinopteri; order Aulopiformes; family Paralepididae; genus Notolepis; species Notolepis coatsorum. Next base: position 30,846,224 of record NC_140172.1, on the reverse strand, counting down.
TTTTAGCATGGTGTTATTCACAGTCAAAGATAATATATATATTTTTTTTTTATTGAATTGATATTCTCATTTGGTTCATTACAATTTACTCAAGCCTATAGTAACAGACACAATATTTCTGACACTGGGAATACATTATCTGAGATCCATAGATGTCCCTAGAATCAGATACCAAGAACATGAACATGCAAATTGACCATTTAAAAAAAAGTCTGTAAATGTTTATTCTACATAATACAAATAAAAACTATTATTATTTATTTGTAAATACATTTTGCATAAATTTTCATAACGTGATAATTTTCTGTGTAATTAATTAATCTAATTAACGCGATAAACTGACAGCCCTAGACATAACCTGAAACTCTGAGAATGTTTGGCCAGTTAGACGTCTAATGTTTAGCCAGTTGAGGACTACGATGTGCCGATCTAGCGCACCAGGTTTGCATCGTCAGTCCAGTCAGGCATTCGGGTAAACACCCAGGTACCTGTAAGATCTCACTATCTCAATGTCCCTGGATGTTCACTGGTATTGGAGGAGAGAAGTCCACCACCAGCTCTTGTGGTTTTCCCCTGGCGCTGATCCTCTGTTCTCGGCACTCCTTGTCATCCCCATCTGTGATGAGGCAGACAATTGCGGAGTCATCAGATAGCTTTTGCAAGCGGCAGTTGGCTGAGTTGTGCATGAAGTCGGCAGCGTGTCGAGGGTGAAGAGGAAAGGGGCCAATAACTGTTCCCTGCGGGGCCCCTGTGCTAGACACATACTGTGTGGTGGGTTGGTGTGGGTCCATGCTGTCAATGTCCCCTGCAGGGCGTTCCACGATTCAGGAGCACAGACAAAGTGTAAGCCAATCATTAGTTCATGTACCATAGGGTTCCTTTCCCATTGGTCCCTTCCAATCTCCAATTGTGGCTTTATATATATATTATTATGGCTGTCAAAGTTAACGCGGTATTAACGCATTAACGCACAATTATTTTAACGCCACAATTTGTTTACGCAAGATAGCATTAAAAAAATAATTTATGCAATTTTCTTGTGTTAAATGACTGCATAAAGCAAGCATTTGTTGACTCTCATGTTGATAAGAGTATTAAAACTTGAAAAATATCCGTTTAAGGTAGATTTAGAACAGATAGAAAATATGTGATTATTTTGCGATTAATCGTGAGTTAACTATGGACAATCATGCAATTAATCAGATAAAATATTTTAATCGATTGACAGCCTTAATTATTATATATAGAAACAAATATCCAGTGCAATTGGCTCATATGGCTCACTTCACACATGACCCTCAGAAGTGTGTGTGGGCTGTATGGAATGCACTGGAGAAATAAAAAAGACAAAACAATTATTTAAAAAAAAAAAACTCTAGTGCAAGGGTTAAATTTAAAGTCTACGCTTTATACTCTACGCCGTTTCACATCCAAGTAACAAAAAGTACAGCGCCAGACAAAAAAAATTAAATAAATGGCATTGCTCTCTCCAGTTACTCTTTGAAGTATGTATATGGCAAGGTGGCATAACTGAGCGATTGTTCCGACACAGCAAAATTAAATGCAGTCACTGCTCATAATAACGGTAAATCCATCAATCACAGTCGGCACACGTCGTGCCCTCATCATATCAGTTGCCTTGTTTCTGCCACGGGCCTGTCAACACATCACCGGAGCCGCTGGGAACGGGGGGCCGACTTCAATCACTGTCCAAGTAGCAACAATCGGCGAGGACGGGCTTATCGCTGGGCCGCGTCTGCTGTGTTGGATTGCTGCTCGGGCTCAATACTAGAGGAGGTTTCCATGAGTGGCAGCAAACATCATATCGACAGCACAGGGTGGATATACATTTCCCATGCAGACCTCAGAGTGAGCTCGTCCAGTGGTTCTCAACGTGAGGTCCGGGGACCCCTGGGGGTCCTTGAGGAGGTTCCAGGGGTGTCCCCAGAAAGATGGGGGATAGTTTTGTCACTAGAAGTGAGAGAATACAGGAGAGTGACTATTATGATAACAGGTTTCACTGGTATCTCGTAGGGGTGGAACGGTACGCATTCGAACCGTGTACCGAACAATACACACATGCCCCGAACCGTGGAGGTTGTACCGAACGGTACGCATTCGAACCATACACCATACGGTACGACCTCTATGGTTCCAGGCATGTGTGTATTGTTTGGTTATATAACGTTAGCCTCGAGCTAGGCTAACGTTACTAATGTTAGCCGCAAGCTACCCTGTGGAAACGCTCACAGAGAAGTGACTCCACGACACCAGTTCGATTAGTGGGGAAGGGGAGTATATTGACGAGGCTTAACAACAGAGGTTCAATAACGAGCCAGGAGACTAGAGCGTGTGTGTCAACTGCGTCTGCAACCCATAACATCCTGGTCCCTGCTGGGACGTACCAACTCCACACACCACTGTGGGGGGGTTTATATTCCCCATTCCCTTGTAATATCTCGTTTTTTTTTTAAGATAACAACAGTTACAACATTCCTTAGTGCAAATTATTATTAATACAAGAAACCCCATAAACATCCTTATTTAAAACCCTAATCATCTTTTCTGTGACTTTTACTTTTTGATAAGAAAGTCTAGTGCTGGTTGAGCATTATGCATACTTTATGTTGGCCTTTGTCTATAATGTGGCCACAAAAATGGAAAGGTTTAATATTTTTTTGTTTGCACTAAGTTAATACTTTGACAAATGTGCCTATATTTTTCAGTCAGTTCGTCTTTGTGTGCCAAAACACACGCTGAAGGCTCTGTCCCCAAAAGTTCAAAGGCGGGTGTGGGGGATGGAGAGCAGAGTCTGAGGATCGCAGCCTCCAGGAGGGGGTGTAGGGGTGCAGGACGTCAGATAGGTGCTGCCTGGGGGGCAAGGGCATGAAGGCATTTGTAGGTAAGGATGAGGATCTTATGAGATACTGGGACAGGAACGAGAGACTTGACTGGGAGCCAGTGGAGGTGGATATGAGGGTGGGGGTGATGTGCTGCCAGATGTGCTGCCAGATGTGTTCTGATAGTCGGCTTATCTTATTACACCAGCCAGAGTTGCACCAGCCGGGGAGATCTGTCTCCACAGATGATGTTCTGCCAGGTAACTGAATATTTTATGACGTGTAACCATCTGAGATCCTACGTCCCAAGTAAACAGAAGGTATTATAGACTGCAACGCTGCTCATGCATGTGCCAGCCAGACACCCACAGGAACCACAGCGAAACAAACAGGGGAGATGTTCAGCGAGCCCAGTTCAGCCAGGCAACAACAGTCTGAGTGCAGCCAGGCAACAACAGTGTCAGTTCAGCCAGGCAACAACAGTCTGAGTTCAGCCAGGCAACAACAGTGTCAGTTCAGCCAGGCAACAACAGTCTGAGTTCAGCCAGGCAACAACAGTCTGAGTTCAGCCAGGCAACAACAGTCTGAGTTCAGCCAGGCAACAACAGTCTCAGTTCAGCCAGGCAACAACAGTCTGAGTTCAGCCAGGCAACAACAGTCCCAGTTCAGCCAGTCAACAACAGTCTCAGTTCAGCCAGGCAACAACAGTCTGAGTTCAGCCAGGCAACAACAGTCTGAGTTCAGCCAGGCAACAACAGTCCCAGTTCAGCCAGGCAACAACAGTCTGAGTTCAGCCAGGCAACAACAGTCTGAGTTCAGCCAGGCAACAACAGTCTGAGTTCAGCCAGGCAACAACAGTCTGAGTTCAGCCAGGCAACAACAGTGTCAGTTCAGCCAGGCAACAACAGTGTCAGTTCAGCCAGGCAACAACCGTCTGAGTTCAGCCAGGCAACAACAGTGTCAGTTCAGCCAGGCAACAACAGTCTGAGTTCAGCCAGGCAACAACAGTGTCAGTTCAGCCAGGCAACAACAGTCCCAGTTCAGCCAGGCAACAACAGTCTGAGTTCAGCCAGGCAACACCAGTGTCAGTTCAGCCAGGCGACAACAGTCTGAGTTCAGCCAGGCGACAACAGTCTGAGTTCAGCCAGGCAACAACAGTCTGAGTTCAGCCAGGCAACAACAGTCCCAGTTCAGCCAGGCAACAACAGTCTGAGTTCAGCCAGGCAACAACAGTCTGAGTTCAGCCAGGCAACAACAGTCTGAGTTCAGCCAGGCAACAACAGTCTCAGTTCAGCCAGGCAACAACAGTGTCAGTTCAGCCAGGCAACAACAGTCTGAGTTCAGCCAGGCAACAACAGTGTCAGTTCAGCCAGGCAACAACAGTCTGAGTTCAGCCAGGCAACAACAGTGTCAGTTCAGCCAGGCAACAACAGTCTGAGTTCAGCCAGGCAACAACAGTCCCAGTTCAGCCAGGCAACAACAGTCTGAGTTCAGCCAGGCAACAACAGTGTCAGTTCAGCCAGGCAACAACAGTCTGAGTTCAGCCAGGCAGATGAGTGTTGACAGCAGACATGCAGCCAAGCGTAAAGGTCTAACCAACAGTAGGAAGTAACTAACTCCCTTTACTCAAGTTCTGTTCTTAAGTACAATCTTGAGGTATTTGTACTTTTACTCGACTGCATATGAAAGCAGTGCTGCTTTTTACTCCAATATATATATCTGCCTATTTATATGCAACATCTGCACAAGTAATAAGTAGAAAGTGCTACTTTTAATAAAAAAAAGTAAAATGTGTCTATTCTTCTTTTTCAGTCCTTTTCACATCAGTTAGTTTATTTAAGCACCAGTGGAGCCACTACCAGCGGTAGAAGGCTGTATACCGGGCAGCTCCCAGGTGTGAATGTGAATAACCGTGTGGACTACAGTATGAAGCAGGGCACAGGCTGAGAAAATAGGTTACATGCTCAGCAAACTCCCGATGAATGAAGGTACAAAAATCAATCCCAGTTTCTTTTCTCACTTTTCCCCCAGACCAGAGTGTTTTGCATAGAACACAGACAAACACGGCACTTTGAACAAAATAGCTTTGTAGCACCAACAAAATGTGTGCCTCTTCAAAAGAGCGGCGCCTCCTGTGGGAATTTTCCAATTAAGATAATGTGACTTGCATAATAGGAACGCGTGAGGACGGATGGCAGGTAATGGTTCATTCAAGCGTTGTGCGAGAGATGGAGAATTAGCACCTCGAGGCCACAAAAACATATTAAAGTCCTGGGGGAAAGCAAATTCAGAGATTGTTTTCTCCTAACATATTATACATCTACAAAATCACTTCTGAAAAGTCTGAACTATGTAGTACTGAATTGTGAAGTCAGAATGTTGAAATGTTCTGACAGTTTTTTGTGTTGGGGAGCAGGCATGAAATCATGGCTCAATGGACGCACTGGAGCCAGCCGTCCCCCTAACACTACATAAGAACTAGAGCGCGTTAGCATGGTTCTCCCGGAGTGAATGGAAAAAGCTAAAATGGTGCCATACTATTGATTGATTGATTGATTGATTGATTGATTGATTGAAAACGTTATTAACAGATTGCAGAATGGGTACAATACAGTAGGCTACAGCTCAATACAAACAACTGCTAAGAGGATGAAGACCAGAAAAAGACTTTCGTCTTGTTTACATACCTCCATTTTCAATTCATCAAGACATTTATGACATACAAGACATACAAATATACGGTACTGTGTAAGAAAGAGAGAACATCATGAAATAAATGTAATCCGAAGGGGAAGAAACTGTACATTAGAGGGGGTGGGGTGGGGGAGTGGGTGGGGATTTTGACATTTACAGGGGCCAGTTTCTAATTGCAGCTATGGGAGGTATACTGTAGTTGAATAAAAACACAGATTTGGGGCATGTGGCAGGCGACTAGGAGGTATAGTTAAATTAAAACACATTTGGGCCCTGCCACGGGCCACCTGAGAGGCGTTTCTAGGGGCTCTCGAGCACAGGGACACAGGCTAGATGGTACAAACACACCTTTATTCAACAAGAGTAGGAAGATGTTACAGGCCAGAGCAGATGGTTCATGATTGTGATCTAGACAAAGGCTCTCTCTGTGGGGATGGCAGAGTTACACACTGATTACCTCAATGTGCAACAGGTGTACAGCTCCCAGGTCTGATTAGCTTGACCCAGGGCAGTTGTGGCTGCTTAAACCAGCCAACCAGCCATCCGAGGGGAGGAGGTGGAGGTGGTGGAGTCATATAAGTTCCTTGGGGTACACCTGAACAATAAACTGGACTCAGGGGCGGACCTAGCACATTTGGCGCCCTAGGCGAGATTCACCACTGCGCCGCCCCCCCCCCCCCCCCCCCCCCAAAATAAAAGATATATATATATATATTTTTTTTTTTGTAATTTTTTTTTGTATGGCTTTTGCCTCTTCGTAGTTCTCTAACGTTAGTCTTTCTTTCCTCCCATGCTCAATTCTATAAACACTTGACCGATACCCATCAATGCACAGCGCTCTAGCATGTTCTGACTGTGAACACCTAAAGCTGAGGCTCAGACCGACCGACTGTTTTAGATTTTTGGCTCATTTCCCCTTATGTTAGAATTTTTTTTATGTAAAAATAATGGTTGCAGATATAGAGGGGGGCGCCAAAACTGCACAGAGAAAAAAAAATTAAATAAAAAAAATAATAATATAAATATTAAATAAAAAAAATGTTTTTGGCGCCCCCCTCTGGGTGGCGCTCTAGGCGACCGCCTATATCGCCTGTAGGAAGGTCCGCCCCTGACTGGACTGGTCGGACAACACAGAGGCCCTCTACAGGAAGGGACAGAGTCACAGGCTGCTAAGCTCTCACTCACCTTGATTGCACCCTATGTGCCAGAGTTCAGTGGCCTTCTTTGACCTCCTAGAGCATAGGTGTCAAACTCATGGCCCGCGGGCCAAATGTGGCCCGGCGCCACGTCATTTGATGTGGCCCCCAAGAGCTCTGAAAAGAAAAAAAAACATATATATATATATATTTTTTTTAAACATTAATCTTGGGTTAAAAAATAGCAGCGTTAAAAGAATTGTGGGTTAATGCGTTAATAAAGCTTTAACTTTGACAGCCTTAGTTATTACACATTCTTACACATACATGTATGTTGAACATCTGAGGTATTGATGAAGTAACAAAGGAAAAAAGCCAAAAGCATTTACTCCTCAGACATTGTTTGACAATTTTACAGCCCAAAATACAAAAAAGATCCAGGCGGAATAGGTAACAAAGGGTTGAAGAAATATTGTCTGAACTGTCAGATGCAAACTGGCTGTGTGACATAACCGAGCATCTCGCTCAATTGAATAAGAAGCTGTAGGGACGCAAACAAGTCCCACCCAAAACTTGACCAATATAGTTGTGAACTGAGACAACCCTTATTTTGTTATTTTTTAGTACAGTTACAGTTGTGTGTTCATGCAGACACATTATAGCGATTTCATTACGAATTGAAAATGGGGGACCCTGATGTAAACAAGTCGAAAGTCTTTCTCTGGTATGCATCCCCTTAACAATTGTGTGTATTGAGCTGTACTGTACTGTACCCATTCTGCAATCTGTTAATTAAAGTTAATTAAACTATCTTCCATTAGTTGGATGTATGGCCTCTGCAAGGTTGTGTGCAGCCATTTGTTTTTGTAACTGCTACATCTGTCCCACGTGTTCTTTGCAGCTCACAGTTGTTAGTTCTGCCCCTCTTGACTGTGACAAAAAGGTTTTGAACAAACTTAATGTCATAGCTTGTATTTGATGATATTCTTCTTTGTTATTTACTTGAATGGTTTGATCATTGATTGATGGAGTAATATGGGGTTCTGATAAACTAAAATTATTTGTTAAAATAATATAAGCTAACATATATTTTTACATCTATGCAACTGCATATGCAATATGTATAACTTGAATAAGTAATAAATACAGAAACAACATGTTTAACAATATGTAAATGAGTAGCTACATTTATTTTACATTACATTAACATTTATACGTCTTTGGCCCTTTGAGGGCAACCATAATGCTGATGTGGCCCTCTGTGAAAATGAGTTTGACACCCCTGTCCTAGAGACTCACGTATTGACATCTATAAGTCCATCCTTGGTCTGCTTCCCTCTTACCTTTGTGGCTATATCTCACACAAAACTAGTACGTCTGGTGTGTGGGTATATCTCACACAAAACTAGTACGTCTGGTTTGTGGGTATATCTCACACAAAACTAGTACGTCTGGTTTGTGGGTATATCTCACACAAAACTAGTAAGTCTGGTTTGTAGGTATATCTCACACAACTAGTAAGTCTGGTTTGTTGTGGGTATATCTCACACAAAACTAGTAAGTCTGGTTTGTGGGTATGGATCACATAAAACTAGTAAGTATGGTTTGTGGGTATATCTCACATAAAACGAGTACGGAACCTTAATGTTCTCTGCCCCCGCAGCCTGGAACCTTCATCTTCTCTGCCCCTGCAGCCTGGAACCTTCATGTTCTCTGCCCCTGCAGCCTGGAACCTTCATGTTCTCTGCCCCTGCAGCCTGGAACCTTCATGTTCTCTGCCCCTGCAGCCTGGAACCTTCATGTTCTCTGCCCCTGCAGCCTGGAACCTTCATGTTCTCTGCCCCTGCAGCCTGGAACCTTCATGTTCTCTGCCCCTGCAGCCTGGAACCTTCATGTTCTCTGCCCCCGCAGCCTGGAACCTTCATGTTCTCTGCCCCTGCAGCCTGGAACCTTCATGTTCTCTGCCCCTGCAGCCTGGAACCTTCATGTTCTCTGCCCCCGCAGCCTGGAACCTTCATGTTCTCTGCCCCTGCAGCCTGGAACCTTCATGTTCTCTGCCCCGCAGCCTGGAACCTTCATGTTCTCTGCCCCCGCAGCCTGGAACCTTCATGTTCTCTGCCCCCGCAGCCTGGAACCTTCATGTTCTCTGCCCCTGCAGCCTGGAACCTTCATGTTCTCTGCCCCTGCAGCCTGGAACCTTCATGTTCTCTGCCCCTGCAGCCTGGAACCTTCATGTTCTCTGCCCCTGCAGCCTGGAACCTTCATGTTCTCTGCCCCGCAGCCTGGAACCACTTGCAGACAGATTTGCAGCTAGATGAGGTGATTCTGATTAGGACGTTCAACAATGTAGTGAAGGGTTTAGAGGCAGATTCATTTGTAATTTGCTTCCTGAGCTAGACTTCGTTTCCTCTAGTCTGTTTTAGGCATATGATTCTGTGAGTTGTATGTTTTGCTATTATGTGCTTTTAATGTTTGCTTGTATGTCGTTCGCAAATCACTCTTGGTCTGCAGGGCTCCCTGGAAGAAGAGATCTTGTGATCTCCATGTGACTCACCTGGTTAATTAACGGTTAACTGAATAATTGAATGAATACATCATTCACCTGCAGCGCTCTCTTGGGTATCACATGTTAAATGTTGGCAAGGCAGGAAAAGCACAAGGGGCCATCTGTGATGTAGCCGTATGTTCTTTGAATCATCCAACAGGAAAGCTGCTTGTTTCCATGTTTTCTGTTCCACTGAAGCCTCTCGCGTCATCATCATCATCATCATCATCATCATCATCATCCCTGTCTTCTTCCTTGCATCATGCACAATTGAACACTCTTTTCCATAAGATGTTATTTTTCATAGGTCAGTTCTTTGATATGTAATGCGCTGAAGTGTCTGACTGATGTACTGTAGCAATCTGTGATATTCAACCACCTAAAGGGGGATAGAAAGTACCATTTGCTCAACTGAGGAATGGATTTTGACGAGTTTCTCTAATAGAATAAGGTATTTGTTTAATGACAGTACAGTACTTTCTGAAGCTCATCACCAGCCCATCAATATCAGTGATGGGTTGTTTGTGGCTCCTTTTGAGAGAACAAATTGAACTAACAGTGTAGTGAAAGTGATCAATTTAGAGCTCCCATATTTAGCATATTTTCAATAATTGTATATGGTCTGTGGAACATGTTTACGTCTTTTTATTTTTTTATCCAATTTCAATTATTCATTCTCCAGCACCTATTTCTTTCCTCACACCATGCTTTTAGTCATGCTATGTATTGCCATCTGTTTATTTATGAAGCCAATCTTGGAGATCTTCCACCTTATATCACTTTATTAGATTGCTTTATCATACACACACTAATGATTGGCTTATACACTTCAGGTCCCCAGAGTTTGAACCAATCTTGGGACATCTGCTTTTAGCTTCTGTATTCCAGACACATGGAACATCTTAGAACGCACTTTAAAAATCAATACATTGGTATATCTTGGACAGTTTAAATCTATGATCACAAACCATTTCACCTCTGGCTGCGTTTGTGATTGTAATTTCCCCCTTTATATTGTACATAGCATTTGTTGCGCCCCCCCCCCCCCCCCGCTTCTCTCTGTCTATTTCATATGCTCTTCGAGGCATCATTGCACATGAGAGCTTGCCCTCAATGATTTTCATTGAAGAATGAATAAAGTTTGGAATCTATATCTGTAGGCTTAGCTTTCACACTTGGAACAAAAACAATAGATAGAAACAACCGCTCCGTGTTAGTTGAAGACGCATCACGGTGCAATGCCAAGTAATATGGGTCTGTTTCGCCTACTGATCTCTCCTGCCTGGTGCTCTCTCTCTCTCTCTCTCTCTCTCTCTCTGTCAGGGTGACATTAGCATGCAAACTGAGGGCCCATCCCAACCATCCAGTGCTTTAGATGCTGCGGCTAATGGACATCAGGCACTAAATTGTCGGGCGTGGAGAGCAGCTGCTCCCGCCTCGGCGCCTGTCCAAACCTCGACTCGTACCGAGGCTGCTGTACCGGGAGCCTCAGCCAACCAGACCAACCAGAGCCGTTTCTCAGCTGGGCTTTTATTAGGAGGGCAGAATCATTACCTTATTGTTAACGCCTCAACAAGAGGTGACTGATTTCCAAAGTGATGATGTGGGCGGAAAAAAGATGGCTTTATTATTAAGATGGGCATTTCACGGTGAGATTCTTAAAAGGAAAACGACAACATTATGGGAAATGCACTTACCATCTTCTCCAGAGTCTAGAAGATAGATACCAATTTCCTCTCTGTGCGTTCAGGAGAAAGGTATCCCGGCTGCAAGCTAGCCTATCTTAGCACAAATGAATGGAAACGTATACGGACCACTAGCCTAGCTTGAAACTCCGATGGGAGATGTTTTTGGCCAACAGCTAGTGTTTCTTTTGTATTTTATTTTTTTATTATTTTTTAAACACACATATAAACAAACATGACAACACACAATAAGATACACAAGCATTAATACACAGTGTATATCCAACGAAATTACCATTTATATACAGCTAGTGTTTCTATAGACATGGTGTGTTGTCAAAAGGACTTGCCACACAAACAAATTTAATACCAAGGTGGATCTACATTTTAGATTCTACCACAGCCCCCACCTGAAAGGCTGGGACCACCAAAACACTGAGAGAACTTACACTTAACTCACACAACGTGCACAAGTGCAGGGCCGGACCCACCCAAAAACAATATTTGATATAAAAAAAATGTTTATGTCAAAATATTGGTTGCAGATATAGAGTGGGGCACAAAAACTGTGTTAATAAAAAAAATTAAAAAAAAATTGCTGGGCAGCTTTTGGCACCCCCCCTCTGGGTGGCGCTCTTCTAGGTAACCGCCCCTGCACAAGTGCTCTGCATACAGTATATAGCCTGTATTCTAAAGCATGTTAGACGGTGCCAAGATTGTGTGCACAGTATTTAGAAGCTGAGATAAATCACGCTCTTTTTTGCATCGCACAGTGGCTTCCCTCCCCTCTTTTAGCATTTTAATTATATATTTGGTCAATGATATATATATATGCTGCAACAGCTTTGTAATGATCCCTGCACACTGCACACTGCACACAGCTATCGGAGTCATAATTTCTTGTATGTGAACATTCAGAGAGATAATGCGCACACCACCGGGGAGGAAGAGGGAATCCTCTCATTCCACCGTCTTGACTTCTCTCCAAAAAGAAAAGAGAAAGAATGTGGTGATCTCGGGGTGATCATGCATCAACAGCACCACACAGCAATGGCTAGAAAATACATGATAAAGGGGCACTTCACCAAAAAACAATGCTGAATTATTTTGCACATCATCTCCAAAAACTCTAATCAGACATTAATTTAGTTTGACAGTTATTAAGAGTCTATTAGTTTGAATATGGCCACCAGTGATCTCATCTGGATGTTGAATCATTGCGTTGTGTTAATTATAGCTCCATGAAATGATGTAGATGGAAAAATAGCAATACCTTGTCTTATATAGGGACTGCTACCTTATCATTTAATGAATCTGCTTGCTGTAAAAGATTGCATCTTCTACTCTGTTACCCTGATTCACCCACCAGTCAGTCTGTTAGTTGTCAGTAGTTGTAAAGGATATCAGCTAGCTAGTCCACAAACAAGTGATGAAACTAGAGAGTTGTCTGTGCTGAGAGGGTGCACAGTTAAAACCAGAAAGGTGCGCTCAGTAGTGCTCAAATCGCCAGCAAGTGTATACAACTTGTATGGTCCGTGTTTTGTGACAGCATCACTGTCCATGGTGCTGAAGGTCACATTTATACTAGTGTATAAATGCAATTTTCTTCCCGACGGGGGTGGGGGTTGCGTGGTCGGCACAGCACCCCCTACTCAAAACATCTTCCCGCGGGTATGCGGTAGCCTATGCCTGCCGGTAGCCTATGCGTGTCGTTAATGCATCATAAGTATATCAATGACAATTAGTGGTGTAATGGAAAATAGTTGATCCGTGATCTGTACAGATCGCCCCCCAAGGTTCAGCAGGCATGTGAATTCATAATGAATGTAACCATCATAGAGAAATACAGTTTTCCTGTGGATGATGATGATGATGATGGAACTAAATGGAATCGGGTCTACGTTGCGTCCACTAGTGGCCAAGGGTTATTATTAATGGCCATCTCTGACTATTTCCTGGAATGGAAATAAGCGGACCTTTCATGTAACAAACAGGACGTCATGAAATGTTACACTCGAGGGTCTCACATAGGCAGAGCTCGCTGTGCCACCACAGGAGATATCTCCAGTATGAGACAATAACGTTGCTAATTTTACCTGGCTGGGAGACAGCAACATGTTGAATAAATGGTGCACAGAGCGTTGAGTCAAAGCTTTGTCATATTGGCGGTGCTTCCTTGCTTGCTTGAAAGGATCTTGCTGCAGGTATTGCGTTTTGCTGTATTCCATCTTTTCCTACAAAGCTCAGCCAAACTTTCGAGCATTTGCTGCTGTCAGTGATGGTCGGCTCACATGCTTTATTAACACAACCACATAACCAGTGATGTAACGTTAGGTCTGAGCAGCTAGGTAACCAGTGATGTAACGTTAGGTCTGAGCAACAGGTAACCAGTGATGTAACGTTAGGTCTGAACAACAGGTAACCAGTGATGTAACGTTAGGTCTGAACAACAGGTAACCAGTGATGTAACGTTAGGTCTGAACAACAGGTAACCAGTGATGTAACGTTAGGTCTGAGCAACAGGTAACCAGTGATGTAACGTTAGGTCTGAACAACAGGTAACCAGTGATGTAACGTTAGGTCTGAACAACAGGTAACCAGTGATGTAACGTTAGGTGCAAGCAACACGTACAGTAACCAGTGATGTAACGCCAGGTGCAAGCAACATGTAACCAGTGATGTAACGTCAGGTGCAAGCAACACGTACAGTAACCAGTATGGGTGTAACGGTACGTGTATTCGTCCCGGGACTTCATGGTACAGACGTCACGGTTCGGTACATCCAGCCATACGACGAATACGTCTCATACGACACTATAGGTGAAACTAGGGTTGCACATTTTATGAATTTATGCTCAATATATTTACTTTACTTTACACTGGCTTACTTTGATCATTAACGTTGAATATTAACCTGTTAAGCCCTAGCCCTATCAGAAAATCCGCTTAAAAATACATACCTAAGTAAATGGAAGATTGCTCCACTTCTACAAGGTAGATTAGCACGTTATTGGTATCTAGGGACATCGATGGATCTTAGGGAATGTATTCCCAGTGTCAGAAATAGTGTGTATGTTACTAAGCTTGAGTAAATTGTGATGAAATAAAGGAGAATATAAATTATGATTTTTCTTTGCATCTTTGACTAAAAAAATGACCAGACATGAAAGACTGCCACTGAGCTCGTTCAGCACCTACTTGAGATCACATGTATAAAAACTCTAAGCAAATTATTAAAGGGAAGATGATTAAACAGGTGGTTTTGTAGATACAGTACTGAATTCTGCCATCCGGACACATGCAATTTGAAATATTATTATAGAATATCAGGCCTATAAATTACCTTATTATAGTCAATCATAGTATCACCAGGCGTGCAGCAGGAACCGTGAATGAAATCAACTTTAAATATAGTCATTTTCTATTATGGAAACTAGGGCTGCAACTAACGATTATTTTGGTAGTCGACGAATCTGTCGATAATTTTTTCGATTAGTCGACTAATCTAACGATTATTTTTGTCACACCCTCCATCTCTGTTTCCTGTGGGCACGGCTCCTTTTCCGGGCTCCAGTGCATGTTTTACCTCACATGCTCAAGTCTGCACACCTGTGAATATCACCCTGTTGTCCAGTCCCTCTGCCTTAACAGTTAACTTAACATAACATGATCCCATAGCAAATTAAAATAATGACTCATGAAACATTTGAATTTGGATCTTAAGCAACTTGCTTAAATCAAAATGTATTTGAATAACATAAATACAATACAACAAATCAATCATAACAAAATAAATAAATTAAATAATACAAATTAAAGTGCAAGTGTTTATATGTAAACAAAGAAAGAAAATAAGTAGCAGCATCTGCCCCCAGCACCGCGGCTGATGGGGATGTAACTTGGTCCAGGAGGGTGACATTTATAAAGAAAAAAATATATTATGTCATACAGTCTGGAGAGATTGATTGATTGATTTGAACCCGTCGGGCTTAAGAGTTTAAGCTTGTATTGCCAAATTTAGATGATGAATAAAACGTTGAAGCTTGTAAAGGCATTATGACAAGCGGACAGAACAAATTAACAACCGCGACTCTACACGCACACACACACCCACACACACACACACACACACGCACACACACACACGCACACACACGCACGCACGCGCGCACGCACGCACGCACGCACACACACACACACCAACTTTCTCCGGCGGACTTTCCCTCACAACTGATCCAAAAAAAGAAAAGACAAACGCACTACATACTTTTCCCGGACTCATCATCTGAGCTTCTCTCCAGTCGAGCTGCTGCAGTGTTTAACTCTTTGACTGCCACGCTGTTTTTCCATCTTTACTCCCTGGAGCCAGCTTTTTTGACCATCACGATGTTTGCAGACCCATCGTATATTCTATATTATAGCTATGGAGACAATAGTATAGGCTGATTTGACAGGCACTATTTATACTCCAACAGGGAAAAAAAACTTTATTTCTACATGCCTTCGTTCGTGTGCTATCGCATGCTAAAAATCGTCCTGTTTCAAAATAAGCCAGTCTCGTTTTCTGTAACGCGAGTTATGACGTGTTTTGTGCAGCATGCGCATATTCGTGCGGGTTGCTCCCCTGAAACCTATATTATTTCCAGGTCAAAGGTAAACACTACCTTATATGGAATGTTTCTGTTCACAGGGCCACCAAGGGGGGGGGGGGGGGGTCGTTTTCCAACCCTCAGATAATTACAAAGGCATGTTTTATGATGGGGTTCGGTAAAGTAGACGTTACCTTTGTCAGCAGGTCCACCAAAAATTACGACGGATGGATCGTCACCGTTTGTCCTCTTCATATTGATCTCCAATAGTTCGCTCTAGGTGATCGCCATTACAGAATGTTAGCTTGCTGTAGTCAGGGGTGCTCGCAAACTCGGCAACAGATGATGTTGCCTCCTCGGCGTTTGACTATAGTAAACGCACGTTATCATCCATAAGTGTTATTGTTTTGTCGCCATTATAGCAGCTGCTCGCTGCTCTCTAGTCCTGCTGCAACTGCAGGAATGCCCTGTTGGCGGCGTGGGGGGGGGCCCACACTAAACTAGCCCAGTTCAAAAGGTAGGCGATACTGCCACCTGTCGGGATTCGATCGTCATTTCAATTTGAACTAACAGAGGTATCTAGAACACACACTAAGGTCCGTGTGACTGTTTAGATTTTTTTTTTTAAATACGGAAAACAAACAAAAGAAATATCTCGTTTTTGGCACTCAAGCGTTGGCTCTCAGAAACGAGATATCACATTTTTGGATATCTAATGAGTTAAATCCAAAATATTGATAAATCCTCTGCCATTGTTGTGTAACATGTCATCTCTTCTCTAGAGTCTTCTTTCTCTGCTTCATGTGAAGTTAAATCTACTCTACAAGTGAAACTGAAACTTAACAATCTTACACGTGTGGGTGCGGGTTAGGGGTGGGACGATACATCGATCCAGATCGATACATCGATGTAATTATCAATGATCGAATCGGATCGATGCGATGTAATAAGATCGATTCATATCGATACTCTTATTTTGAAAATCCTGTGGCGAGTCTCATATCCGCCCAAGAACAACAGCAGTAGCTCCGTGTGTGTAGATGTTACAGCATAGCATTCTCCCTTTCTGTGTGTGTGTGCGTGCGTCTTTGGAAAGACCAGATGAGGTCAGAGGAGTTTGATGTTTAAATGTTATTTAAACATAAACAATATAATACATAATAAATGTAGGCCTATACATGATCATGCAACATCAACAAATTGTTGTAGGAACGGTTTGGGAGAGGGAGGTAGGGAGGGGTTTTAGGTTGTGAGTTTTGAGTTCCAAAAAATTTTGCTTAAAGTTTAAAGCTCAATATATCAAAACGTAGCACTTTACAGTGAACGGGAGGTCTATTTGTATTAAAAACAATATTGATTTTCTTTTAAATGTCTGGAAGAGCTCAAAAATACAAATGTCAAATGATATTTTCATTACCTTTTTTTGGTTGATCTAAATGTTACTGATTGTGTTAAATGGGCATATGATATCATCTCATATCGATTGCAGGCACCTGAATCTAATCGTATCGTATTTTATCGTGAGAGACTTTGTGATATCGGCAAATATCGTATCGTTGTCCAAAGAATCGATATCGTATCGTATCATGATGAAACTGGTGATTCCCACCCCTAGTGCGGGTGGGTGTGGGTGCGGTACTGCGGTAGGCAATTAATTTACTCACTGGATGCTTGAACACAAAATGACACGGTATCACTGACTACCGCGGCAAGCCTAGAAGGAACTAAGTATAACCAATTT
This sequence comes from Notolepis coatsorum, assembly GCF_963971535.1. NCBI lineage: Eukaryota > Metazoa > Chordata > Actinopteri > Aulopiformes > Paralepididae > Notolepis > Notolepis coatsorum. The sequence goes on along the minus strand of NC_140172.1, from coordinate 30,828,994 downwards.
TTATTTTTATATTTAATAATTATAATAATTATTATAAATATATAATAATAATTATGAAAATTGTGTTCCTGTTGTACCGAACTTGTACCAAACCGTGACCCGTAACCAGTGATGTAACGTTATGGTTTAACATTTACCGGGGCCAGTTTAGAATTGCAGCCACCCGTAGGTGCTCTTTGAGAGCGGTTTTTGAAGGAGGGTATGGATTTGCATTATTTTACGGCTGTGGGTAGGGCGTTCCACATAGTTGTGGCATAATTGCGAAACGTGTTTAGTACCTTGTTTGAGCCGAATCTGGGTTTAACATGATTTGTGGAACTCCCTCTGGTGTTGTGGTCATGGAATTCACTGACCTTTGGGAAGTATTTCGACATGTACATGGGTATCTTAGTGGTGTAGTGTATCTTGTAGACCAGGCCCATTACAAGTTGCTGTACTCTGTCGTCTACTCTAAGCCATCCTAGGTTGTCAAAAGGGGCAGGGGTGAGGTGGGTTCTAGAAGTAAGGTCAAGCAGTAGTCTGACCAGTTTGTTTTGTGATGCTTGTAGTCTTGTTTTTAGGGCCTTTGAGGTGTTTCGGTACCATGAGGTGCAAGCATAGTCGTAGTACCCTTGAATGAGTGCTCCTGCCAGAGTCTTCAGGGTATTCTTGTTTACCAGTGAGGAGATCCGGTACAAGAATCTAGTTCGTTGGTTGACTTTTTTGAAGGTCTGAGCAACACATAACCAGTGATGTAACGTTAGGTCTGATGTAACAGGTAACCAGTGATGTAACGTTAGGTCTGAGCAACAGGTAACCAGTGATGTAACGTTAGGTCTGAGCGTAACCAGTGATGTAACGTTAGGTCTGAGCAACAGGTAACCAGTGATGTAACGTTAGGTCTGATGTAACAGGTAACCAGTGATGTAACGTTAGGTCTGAGCAACAGGTAACCAGTGATGTAACGTTAGGTCTGAGCGTAACCAGTGATGTAACGTTAGGTCTGATGTAACAGGTAACCAGTGATGTAACGTTAGGTCTGAACAACAGGTAACCAGTAAGGCTGTCCCCCAAGCCTGTTTTCGGGATTCGAACTTCGTCAGGGTTTTTCGAAGGGACGTTCAAAACTTCGTTTTTAATAAAATTTTATTAAATTTCAAAAAGAATAAAATTCTAAATATTTTTTTTTTATAATTTTTTTTAATAAATAATACTCAAACTAAATCCTCAATTTGAATAAAGTGATTAATCTGATTAAATGTCTTTTTTTTATTAAATCAACTTTTATGAATATATAACTAATCAGTTTTTAATACTATAATATTAGTGTAGCCTAATCTTTATCTGCAACTGTGAAGAAAAAACCCATTGGTTTAGACAGAATGAATAGACACATAAAAAAAAATATTAATTTCTTAATTTTTTATACAATTTTTATTAAAAAAATTTAAAATGTTTTTCAATTTGAACGTTGATTTAGAATTTGAATGCCAACGTAACTGTGAGGGCTGGGTAGGACTGCATGCTGCCCAACGAGGGGGCGTGCCGAAGTTTCTTCCTCGCGCACCTGAGAGTGGTTGGCATTTAGCTCGTCGGGAGACTACAAATACTGCCGACTGCCTTCCACTCATTGCCAGGTCGTTCTGTATCTACCATCAGTGATGGGCAAGCTACTTGGAAAATGTAGTAAGCTACACTACAAGTTACTCTCGATTAAATATAGCTCAACTACAATGGAAGCTATCCCCAGCCCAGAGAAATGTAGCAAGCTACACTACAAGAACATGGCAAAAATAGCTAACTACATCGGCACTACTTTTTTTTTTTTTTTTTTTTTTACTTCATGATCAGGTTTCCACCAAACAAATAGGGAGGCAAAAAAAAGTATCAGTTTGATTGTTTATTATAAAACTGAAACAAGCCCTCCAACTATGCTAATATGTCTATACTACTACAGTATACATGTACTCAGAGTATAACACTCAAGCTTGACACTGCTAGACAAACAATACTTACTTATCCTTGGCTGCTAGATATGTACCACTCCTGCTGACTTGTTGTACACAATTTGTAAGTTGCTTTGAATGAAAGCGTCAGCTAAATGACCAAATGTATTTAAATATGTAACTCACAAAACATTCCATGGCCCCAAAATCATGTGGGGACCCCCCCTGGGGGTCCTGACCCACAGGTTGAGAACCACTGCTCTAGGTGATCTTTTCCCTCTTAGTGTATGTATTTAATGTTAGTTTGTTTTTTCTTTTCCTCCACCCCCATAATATTGTTCATTTTCTGCAGTGAAACATGATAGCAGCTATCTATTAGTTAAAGCTGTTGACAGAAAGTGCACTGACTTGTGTGCTGTTTGGGAACAGTTGACAATGTTTAATGTAAAGATTTTCATCAGCTCACCTGAATATGTGTTCTCAAGTTAGTGCTGGACGTGGGGGAAGTTGAGATCAGCTTCGTTTTTGGCTGACACAATAAACACCTAAACATTATGTTTTAGGCGTTTTTTCAGTCAAACTCATACATTTTTCCAGATAGGGCCATGGAGAGGCATTGTTGTTATTGACATCATCATCTTCATCAATGTCATCAGCCCTGGAAACATTGAATCCCTCTGCCATTTCGCGCGGACTGGTTCATGTAATCTGTTAAATTGCATTCATTCATCAGCGGTCTGTTTTGATTTGCACTTCCTGGTTTGCGTAGCTGGAGTCCCGCCCTATCCTGCCTCTGATTGGCCTACCCTTAATGTTTTGGCCTAACCTTACCCAATCGTGAGTCGTCATACTCATATCTAAACCAACCAACCAATCATAGTGGGTTTTCTGCTGGGAGTTTTTTTTTTTTCACAAATGTTTATTTCTCCGGATAGTAGCATGTAGCGTTTCCACACGCTAAGTCACTACTTTGTTCTAAAAATAGCTGCACTACAGAGAACGCTACTTGGTTCAAAAGTAGCGACGCTACCATCACTGTTACAAAGGATCAGATTAAACCGAATATATATATTTATTGATTGATATATATTGCATAGTATTTGTATATCGTTTGATATCCCTTGTATATTCCTTGTACATATACACGGAATGTCCCTTTAGCCTAGTGCAGACCATAATATTTCATTCTCCTATTGGACAGCGGTCCACAGGCGCCAGAGCCATGCCTCCAGAGTCAGGTTCAAGGCCACCGTCAAGACATGTCTGTACATGCCCGGCCTTGCCCAGGGATACGAGACAGAAATGAGATTGGCACTAGATTGTTCGCCGTGCATATAAATATGGCGCAGGCGAATACAGAAGTAGAGTTACCCAATAAGTTGAAGCCTCACCCACGATACAACGTGCGGTGAAGTATGGCCTGTTTGGCCCTGAATAGAGCATTGAGACCGCGTGCGAATTAATAACTGAATTGTCAGAGTTTGGCGCTATACCGTCGAGTGCGACATATTTCTATTAAGTCAGTAATAGTCTATTTGTGTATAGTGTATCGTGCGGCTAAAGTTCTACAGTGACCAGCATCACCAACGCTTCCTCGTATCAGCTAGTGTGCTTATCCAGGCTGGGCTGCTTTCATGGCGCTTTCACCCGAGGAGACCTAGACGAGAACCGTGTGGACATGTACACTGGATTAATCTACCCGACGACTACATAGCCCTTTGCGGCTGGATTATATTTGTTTTTGGTCCTGTGATTTATGGAGCGGAGAATCGCCGACGCCTACACGTGTGGGATTTACCCTGTGAGGAGCCAAGTCGAGTCTGCGCCTCAGAGAGCCTGAGGCCGGCTAGCTTTCTTCACTGTGGAGCTACAGTCTACGGAGAACAGCTGTATTCGTCTGTGGATCAAGGGACTATTGCACCGTCTCCTGTACTTGGAGTCTCCTTAGTCATCGTTGACCAGACTCTCTACTACCGACAGATCCTCTACCCCTGCTGGCTTACAACCGGGGGGACCCTTCCAGTATCTCCCGCTATATATTACTAGTGTACCATAGATATAATTCCCTAAGATTCAGGTTGTATAATTACCTCCTGCGTAACCAGAGAATGGACATTCATTATTGATTTGCCTACGCACATTCCTTTGCCTTATAAGCGCATCCAAAGTAAAATAGAGAAGTATATTATGTACCTTTTGCTGCAATAAATACTTGATTACACCTTTGTGTGGAACCGATTCATTGTGGGAAGTGTTCATCATATTTATATATCATGTACTGTATGGCCAGTAATTAAAGTACATAAAGCGGTAGTGGTTTAATGATACCATACTTATCAATACAGTCAGGGAATTGTACCCCTCAGTTACAATCACGCTACTGAGAATTGTAGTTAAGCTATGTAGCGTCGCTACTTGTAGCTAGCTACTGCCCATCACTGTCTACCATCAACTGCCGCCCTCCTGGTGAGACATTGTCTTCGCTCTCTATAATCCCACAGGAGGCTTTCCTATGTTCTCACTGGGAGACGTTGTGCCATCCGTTGCTACCATCTACCGCCGCGTCTCTAGCAGGGGCGGGGCTAGGGGGTGGCTACTTGGGCTCAAGCCCCGAATGTTTTCTGAAAAGCCCAGAATCTATTAAAAAAAAATAAAAAATTATAAATATTTTTTTTATTTTTGGTACATGAAAATATGTTTGCACCAGATTTAGCAGAAGCTAATTTCCATCTGTAGTCTATCCAGCTGCTAACTGTATTTGAGTGAGTTAAGTCTTGGTGTTATGGTAGACTCAGACCTAAGCTTTAAATCACAATCAATAAGTTGACAAAAACATAATTCTTCCACCTTAGAAACATAGCTAAAGTACAGCCATTTATAAATCAAAAGGACGCTGAAAACCAGATCCATGCCTTTATCTCAAGCCGACTCGACTACTGTAATGCACTCCTTACCGGCCTCCCGAAAAAATACGATGATAACTATTTTATTGCAATGCACTATTGCATTATTTTATTCTATTTTACAATTTTTTTTATTGCACTGCACTATTTTACTTTGTATCAGTGATAATCAAACCGTAAACAAAGACGCATATTAACACTTTCAGCGCCAGATGGCGCTGTTTACTGTTACTGTTGAAAGGCCAGCGCCTTTTAACATGGGGATACGTGGCTGTGTTTGCAGGCCTAAAGCTATATTATATATTATAGCTATGGATCTAATAATATAGTTGATTGTCATTGAGTTTCTTCCGGTCAAGATGCAAAAAACAGATAATTTTTCCGTTTTATACCGTTGTGAATATGAGTGTAGTTTCAGGGTGGTCTGGTGTCATTTCCAAAATGACAGACACCAAGCCACATCGTTTCAAATGGAGTGCAATAGCGGCCGCAAGGTGTTAGGCGGCGGTATTGGACTTTTGAGATCTCAGACCCATCCCCAGTGATAACACAGGCTGCCGGCATGTCTTTATGAATGGAAATATCGAATAAAAGAAACAACGATGAAAACCCAACTATACTCTGGTTTTCGGGGGTCCTGGCGCTTAACGTTCGGCGAGTTAACCCTAGATCTTAGATCCTAATATGAAAAACGATGTGATTTAATGTTCCATGTCTTACCTTGACCTGTCTATTTTACTGCTATCTATTTTATGCTTTGTCTGCACTTTATGCATTGCTCTTGATCAGGCACGTGGGAACTATAAAACGGCAGGGGGTGCTGGGGGGTCGCCAGATAAAAAAAAAATAAAAAATGGCGGTCAGGCCACTGAACTTAGAAGCAGGCCAGGCCAGTGTTTCTATTTGCACCAGCGCAATAGTTAGATAACCTAGGTGGGGAACAACCAGGAGATCACTGCAACTCACACAAGTTGGAGAACTATCTCTCTCTCTCTCTCTCTCTCTCTCTCTCTCTCTCTTGCTCTCACACACACACAAAGGGAGCCGCATGTGATTGGTGGAGGCGGGATCCTTACGAAAAACTGCTAATCATTGACACATGCTAGCCTGTAATAATCCCCCCCAGAAAAATGTACTTTGCATTTGATATATTGCAAATATATGCCATCACACACACTGGCATTTAAAGGGTTAGAATTATAAAATGAATATGTGGTGTTATGATCAGGGCTGAAGTTGAATAAAATATTGTATTTATCAATTACAAAAAACTGAAAATCCATAAAAATCTGTGTTGTTGCTAATCATACATATGCTAGCCTGTTTTTTAACAATAAGTTGTGATGCCATCACAAACACTGGCATTTAAAGGGTACAAATAAAAAAAATGCCTGCACCAGAATGCAGGAAATTAAGTCTTTGTAACACAAAAATTCCTGGTGGGGGACCCCCTGCTTAAAAAGTGGCCTGACTGGGGCTATATTTCCTGGCCTGAATGATTTCCCCAGTCCGGCCCTGGTTAAAAGCCTCCAATGCTTATTAGTGTGTGTGCGTTTGAACGTTTGCATGTTTCAACCATACATTTCCATTTAAAATAATATTTTTTTACCTCCTATAATAGTGGGGGTCGCGGCTCTCTGACACCGTTTTCTTTTGGGTCGCGGCCTGAAAAATTTGGGAACCCCTGGTCTAGCCTGTACCCCCCAGACATGTTGCTGGCCCCGTCAAAACAGTATCCTATCAGCCTCTCCATGGGCAGGTCGAGGCGTAAAAGTATTTTATACACAAAAACAGCGTCTCGGCTGTTGTGTCTGGGCCGGGCATTGTAAAAACCCCAAAAGAAGTTCTGAGCTTCCAAGTTGTCATCGGCTAACTGTATATTACACGAGAATTGTTATTTTCCAGTGAGTGACATCAGTGGTTCCGTCAGCGCTCAAGCCAAAGATTGGGCTTTTGGATGCTTTGCCTCTAATTTGTCGCTGAATATCATGGGCAAGCAGCTGTAAGATTTCGTTTTGGATGTTGTTGGACATCCAGTTGTCTCTCTTTTGGAGCCAATTCTTCAACTCGGGATCAGACTCGGTGCGCACTCTTTCCATCATGAGCTGCCATAACACCCCATCCCTATTTGCATCACCCCTCAGTGGAAGCCCCTGGCGCCCGAGGGGGGGTATAGGGGAACAGACTCAGTTAACTCTTCAATACCTGATGCTGAGGCTGAACCTGTCGTCTCTGTCTCTCTCTGACGTTTATCAGATTTAGTGGGACTGTCACTGGGACCGGCGGGACGTTTCGAAAATAAATCTGATATTTTTCTTTTCTGCGAGTGAGACATTCTGTGCTAGCAAAGTCTGACTACTAGCTCAAATCGACTGACTGCGCAAGCACTGTATCACAGTAGCTCAGTGGTTCGTGGCGCGTGGGAAGGGCGGGAGACGGGAGGTGAATACAATTAGTTGTTTCACCTGTCATTCAATCAGTCTGTGACAGTCTGTCATCACTCGAAAATCTACTCGGTTTTACACGTATGATTGTGTACATACAGTAGTGTAATGAATGAATGAAAACTTTATTTAACAGATTGGAGAATGGCTACAATACAGTACGGCTCAATACACACACTATTAAAATGGTGACGTGCTTTGAGCAGGATAAACTTATAATATACAGTGTTACAGTTATACAGTTACAGTATATACAAATATATAAATACTGCCATACATTTTTTTTTTTTTTTTTTTTTGCAATAATTGAGAGGGGGTGCTGCAGCACCCCCCCTTCCCGCGTCCCTGCTCTTGATCTGCCCATATTGTGCTCATTTTATGCCTGTCTTTTTGTACTGCTGTGAAGCACTTTGAGCTGCAATTCTTATATGAAAGGTGCTATACAAACACAGTGTATTATTATTATTATTGTTATTATTATTATAAATTATTATAGTTTGCTTCATTAATTAAAGGGTGTGAATTTAAGTGTTCTCTAGTGCCTTTTGTCCGCTTTAAGGTGGTGGTATAAGTTAAAGGTTGTGGTGTCGAAGTAAAAAAAATCCGTGCCCGCATTAGCGGGCACCTATCTGGGCTAAGCCCCGGATCTCCTACAATCCTAAATCCGCCCCTGGTCTCTAGGGTGAGACGTCGTGCCATCTACTGCCCAACTCTCTCTCCATGGGCCTCGTTCCTGGTGTGAGACATCGTCATCGCTCTCAATGTTTCCACAAGAGGATTCCTATGATCACACTCCGTTTCCGTGGGTCCCATTTGCTGAGTTGGACGTCGGCAGTGTTCGGTGGGTTGAGGCATTGTCATCGCTCATAGGCTTTCACGGGAGGATGCCTATGTTCTCACTCCTTTTTCATGGACTCCGTTTGCTGTGTTAGTGTTGCCCGTCGGCAAGTGTTCCGGTGAGTCTGAACAGGACCAGACCCAGAACTTTCATTTCAGTCATGGACTCTAGAAGATTCACCTGTGTATTTTGAGTTTTCCCTTAAAGGGACAGTGCCGCTTTTTTGTTGTGAATAAATTATGCCCTTGTTTTGGCTAACTGATTACCTGTCTGTGTCGTGCAATTGGGGTCGCATTAAAACCGTAACAGTAACGAACGAAGGTCCGAACGTTCGAACGTTTGGGCTCAGCCCTAGTAACCAGTGATGTAACATTAGGTCTCAGCAACAGGTCCTGGCAGTTCAGTAGAATTAATTTGCTCAATGCAATGGACTCTTATGAGCATGACAGAAATACACCATAGGAATCGTTCTGACAGCACAATATTGATTCACAGTGGAATTATTTTTTGCGTCTGTACTGTATACAGTAGTAGGTATATCAATGACAATAGGTTCACTATGTCATGTTGTAAACAGCATTGTAGACATGTAGGACAACATTAATTCAAATATATTATACAACGGCATGCAAATTTCTCGATTCTGATTGGCTGAAACAGTCCATTTACACGTATGTATCTGTCACAATCCACGCTCCTGGTCCCAGGACCCGCCCACAACCGAATCACATCACTCCGGCGTGCAGATTTTTCGGAAAACACAAGATGGCGGACAATAATCTTTAACAAATGGATATGTTGATAGCGTCATAACGACTAAATATAAAGCGATTCTGTCACAGCGAATGTCTTAGTCCTTTAAACATTGTTAGATGATGTAATTGATGGGTCATGAGTCATTGTAGAACAAAAGAAAAATCGCGGATTGATTGATAGATTATTTGCAATTTAAAAAAAAAAATTCTTCCTTCCCTCTGACTGCAGAGCTCACTCTCACACTGTCTGCCCCCCCCCCCCCCCCCCCCCCCACACACACACACACACAAAATTACACTACTAACATTGACATTCCACAATAAGCTGTTTCTAATGAATGAACATAATTTTACTGGTACTTTAATAGTATTTATTATAGGCTATCCCTTTCAATATTTTGCTTCTCAACATGCCATAAGCCAATTATTATGTGATTGTGCTTTATGCGCAACAGCTTGGAGGCATCAAGATTGAACTCATAATGCAATGGCTTATTATTAAACTGAGCTGATGCTGAATGCAGGTACTGGTGGAGATGGGAATCATTTGTTTGCAGGCCACTTAACTGGTGGAATGTGTTCTAGTACAATATGGTTCTCAACCTGGGGTTCAGCATCCCTGAGGGTATTGTGCGATTCTTTTTTGTGAAAAAAATCTTCCTCCAATCATTTATCAAGTTAAATAGCCTGGAAGGTTGAAATAGAAATCATTTGGACAGACTCCACTCCACTCAAATCAATAGTTATATTTCACTCTACTCAAATGAAATTTAAAGTGATGTGGCTGGGAGAAATGTTGCCAGTCAGTTCAGCCAAAACAAATTCCTGGACCAAGGTCGAACCAGGGAGCTGCTGGAGTCAGGGAGATAAGAGTGGCAAGCGGCCCCCCCACCCCCAATCCCTATACCCAATCCCCCCTCCCGCGTGTACGCCCAGCGCCTATGACGGCAGCCGACTAGTACGCGTGCTGGAGGGGGGAGCCTAAGACTGTCTCATCACCAAAGTCCTATCCCCCAGCTGACGGCATTGTAGTTAGTGTCATAAATCCCCGCCCCTCCTGTTGCTGCAACTGTGGTTTCTGGACAATCTCTCCTCCCTCCCTCCCGCCTGGCGCAACGACACCCCGGTGTTGCTGCCGCCGACAATCGCATATGGTGTCTCAGGCATTCTGTAGTCAACATGTGTCAACAAATGTACATGCCTGTTTGAATTTATGTTGTGCCGTTGTTACTGTAAAAATGTAATGATTGTGATATGATGTTGCTAATGAGACGATGAGCTGTATGTGTATGTCACTGGAATTTCCCCAAGAGGATCAATAAAGTACCTATCTATCAGATTATTATGTGTGAAGTTCACCACCATGTCTACCAGGGGCGGAGCTAGGGGGTGGCTACCTGGGCTCAAGCCCCGGATGTATTCTGAAAAGCCCTGAATCTATTTAAAAAAAAATTAAAAAAAATTAAAAAAAAAATTAAAAAAAACGTTTTTTTTTTTTTTTTTACAATTCATCATTGTTACATGAAAATATGTTTGCACCAGATTTAGCAGAAGCTAATTTCCATCTGTGGTCTATCCAGCTGCTAACTGTATTTGAGTGAGTTAAGTCTTGGTGTTATGGTAGACTCAGACCTAAGCTTTAAATCACAATCAACAAGTTGACAAAAACTTAATTCTTCCACCTTAGAAACATAGCTAAAGTACGGCCATTTATAAATCAAAAGGACGCTGAAAACCAGATCCATGCCTTTATCTCAAGCCAACTCGACTACTGTAATGCACTCCTTACCGGCCTCCCGATTAAATACGATGATAACTATTTTATTGCAATGCACTATTGCATTATTTTATTCTATTTTACTAACTATTTTATTGCACTGCACTATTTTACTTTGTATCAGTGAATCATAGACGCCTGGCCATAAGAGCATTCGGAGCATCTCTGCTCTCCCACTATTGAACTTGGGGGAGCAAAGGTATAATCTTGCTCCACCACTTTTTGATTATATGGAAAATATGATATATCCCCCCCCCAATATATAAATCTAACCATAACTACGTTATGGTTAACTGAGTTTTATAGTGAAAAGAGCAGCTTTATTGGTCAAGATTGAAGGCTCTATATTGCAGGAAATTGCACGTACAGGTTCATTAAATTCAAAAGAAATCTGTCATGGAGGGGGTCGTGCCTGAGCCCCTCCAAACCACCCCTTGCCTGCCAAAAAATTAAAATTAAAATAAAAAAAAAAAAAAAAAAAAAAGGGGGGGGGGGGGGGGCCCATCTGGGTTAAGCCCCGGATCTCCTACAATCCTAAATCCGCCCCTGATGTCTACTTGACTAAGGGGTCACAAACAAGTGACCCTCTGTTTTTAAGGTTGAGATCGACCGTCTTAATAGAATTAGCCTTGTTCATTGACCTTGAACCTAGTGTTGCCTTGAACCTGAGTTATCCAGTGAGTTCTCTTCTCTCAAAGTGTTATTGTTTATTGTTTAAAACTGGATCCCCATTAGCTGCCACCTAAGTGGTGAGCTAGTCTTCCTGGGGTCCACACAGAAAGACAACACAAAACATAACAATACATGGGATACATATGACAATCACAATTCACTTAATTAACAATGATAATCTAAAAACAGTCAAACATTATCTTTATAAACATCAGAATATTTTCAGAAAAGGTTATTACATTCATGAGTAAATATTTCATTATTACATTCCTACAATAGGTATTTCCACTCCACTAGTCTGTGTTGTGTAATTGTACAGAGGAATGAAAGCAGGTCGTTCTGCTGGTCCATCTTGCAATTAGAGCTGCTACTAGCGATTATTTTTAAGTATTCTATTCATCCAACGATTATATTATCGATTCATTTGCACATCTGAACAAATCAGTTTCATAAAAAAATAAATAAAACATTGAACATTTTCAAAAGGTGCTATAGATAACATTCAGCCACTAGAGCACCAGCATGTATCTAATCAGGTGCATTCCGTGTGAGAAAATGGGAAGTAGGGAGGGGATACATGCACACAACAACATTCACTTTGTTTAATTCATCGCGTTGCCCCTGATTGCAATTAAGGCATTTTGTGTTTTGTTTGTAATGCTTGAAAGTGTCTCTTCTCTGAAAGCTTTAACGCTCCCACCATGATCCCATCCCATCGCTCCAGCGTCCCCCGTTTAAAAACAGTTCCCTGCAGCTCCTCTGATCCTTGCTCCTCTCTGCTCTGTTTCAGCTACGTTGGGGACCCTGGACTTCAGTTTGTTGTACGACCAGGAAAACAACGCACTGCACTGCACCATCAACAAGGCCAAGGTGAGCAGCCATGATGACCATGATGATGATTATTATTTATAATTCTATAATTATCTATAATTCGTATTGCAGCCGTGGCACGAAGCATAAGAAAATATCATTCAGCCCAATATCGGCAACAATGTACATAGGAAGTAAAAGCACTCGCAATGAAAAGAAACGGCACATTGTAGATGACATTGATATTAAAATGGTCACTATGAAGGGAAAAAAGGATGATGATGACGATGATGATGACAATAATCATGATAACAACGATGATGATATTGACAACAATAATGATGATGACAATGATGATAATGATTCGATTTACCAAAATATTTGTATCTTACAGGCCATCATTCTTCGCTCTTAGGGCCAGATTTGCGAAGCTATTTGTGCATCATTTCTGGCACAGATGAGGTGCTTTGAAGCCACGCATAATGCATGCTGTTTTTACTAAAGGGGACTTGGATCCTTGGGTCGAGGCAAAGGTCGCTCCTCTCATTCATACACCCATGCATTTGAGGGATCATTGGGCAAAAAGCAGGCAGGGATGAGTGTGGTTCATTATATAAACTCACACCTCATAAAGTCATAGCCCCATTCATTGTCTAATGGAGCAGCTCCAGATATTACATCCCAGTTACATCACCGGTTGGAGGGTTCGCTCTCTGATTTCTAGCTTTAGGGGAGAGTGGTGCGTGACGGAACTGTCCTGGGGGACAGGAAGAACAACATGTGCATTTTAAAAATGGGTGGCATTCCCCTTTAACCTAATCCTAACCTTAACCTAACACAAACAACATGCTTTCTGAATTGGGGACAAGCTGATTGGACAAGCCATCACCATCAATGGGTTTGTTGTATGAAATGCTTCCCCGGTTTCGTATCATGTCAGACACACAAACACACACTCACACACACTACACAATAACCGTAGGCTGCAGCTACGATGATCTGTCAGTGAACGAATAGAAAATGTATGGAAGTGGAAGGTATTACTGTGTTTGTTTATTTTTACATCAGAACCTAATGTAACCGTGCCTTGGCAGAAACAACAGCTTTGCCGATGGTAACGTATCCGTCGGTTTCAAAAGTTCATCCTCTTCAAACTTTTCTGTCCGTCAAAACAGACACAAATCTGTCAGGGAGATGGACACAGCGTCAAACCCTGTCCAACACAAACCGATACTCCTTGTTGACGTAGACGGACGGACACAATGGATCTTACTCACTTACAGTCTGTTCTGGTCTGTCCTTAAAAATGTAATGTAATTCACACAGACAGTACATTGTATGAAAACGCATGTACACACGCACAAAACTATGACACTGAAACTAAAACCATTTTTGTTCATCAAATGTATATGGGAGGTCAGTACTTATTATTTGTATTCATTTCAGAGGGAAATTCTGTTGTCAACAGCAGTATACCTACAAAAACACAGACTAATAAAATGTATTGAGTAATGAAATTATAGTCAATAGAATGTACAATGAGTGCAACATGGTTAATAGTAAAAAAATAAAATGGTAAATGGACATAATTATATGGCGTTTTAATCCAAAGTGCTTTACTACTTATGCCTCACATTCACCTATTCATTCACACACCGACGGCAGAGGCCACTATGCACGGTGCCAGCCTGCTCATCAGGAGCAGTTAGGGGAAGTGTCTTGCTCAAGTGTCTTGCTCACTTGCACACGCTGTGCCGGGAGGACCTTTCCAATGACCAGATGACCGCTCTACCTACTGAGCCACTGTGGCCCTCAAGCAGGTCATGCAGATTATAAATTAGTTTTTTTCCCTCACCTGCTCAATCTGTATTTTGGTGGTGTTCTGTCCATTTATTGAAAGTTCCTTGTGCAAAAAAAAAAAAAAAAAAAAAAAAAAAAAAAAAAAACAACAACAACAACAACAAACAACAACATATGGACATGTAGTTCTCATTTGAAAATAAGCCTAAATATATGTAAATCAGTTAGAATGGTATCTACTGTAGCACATACTTGGACAAAACAGAAATGTGTAGTACAATACTGCGTCTCTTTTCCCTCTCATTCTGTTTGAATGCTCACCATTTACACAGCAAAAGAAAACTCACACAGTGAGTAGGTGGGAGGTTGATAACATCTCTGATGTAAACAGAAGCCAACTTTAAAATAACAGACCCGTTATTAATGTTGTCAGTCACTTTCCTCCGTCATCTGTTTTCCTCCTACTCACAACTTGGAAGACGCCACTCCATTACAACAACATATAATTTGTATAGCTCCTATTCTGACTCACAAATACATGAGTATACAGTAGGCCGGTTTGATCAGGTTATGATTAGGCAAGGAGTGGTATAGGGTTGGGTTCAGGGACGGGCACAGGACTTTAGAGGGGCAGGTGCTCAAAGGCTGAAAAGGGCACTATACCTGTGTGTGAGATAAGCGTGCAAGCCCGATTTTTAAGGGCCCTTTTCGGGCCGGGGGGCCCCCTTGTTATGCTTTTTGGGTGGTTTTGGTGATCAAATATAAAAAAATAAGGCTGCTGTCAAAATATGTGTCAACATAGCTTAAAGGTGCTATATATAACATTTAGCCACTGGGTGTTGCACTAGAGCACCAGCATTTATCCAATCAGGTGCGTTCCATGTGGGGAAATTGGAAATAGGGAGGGGATACATGCCTGCAACATGTAAACAACAACATTAATTTTGGACACGCAAATGTTTTTTAAATTATAAATGGGGGAAAAGCAATACTTTTATTCCACACCTTTCTAAACGCTCTGTGGATGTATTATGTTATTTATATATTTTCTTAAATGATTACTCTACATACACATTTTAAAAGACCAAAACCAACAATGCAATTCTTCTACATACGTGTACGGGCCGTACTATCGTTTTTTCCCCGTAGAGTGTAGTACCTCTTTCATTAAGATGTAGCCCTATTTTCAAAAAAACTGCCTAAAAGTACATGCCCAAGAAAATGGAAGATTGCTCCACTTCTACAAGGTCAATTTGCATGTTATTGGTATCTAGGAACATCTATGGACTGTGGGTCCATAATGTCTGTTACTATGCTTAAGTAAATCATAATGAAACAAAGTAGAATATATATTATAATTGGTCTTTGCATCTTTGACAGTAAATAACACCATAAAATTGCGGGGGTGTTCAGATTTCGCTCACTGAGCTCATTCAGCACCTTCTTGAGATCAAGTCTACAAAAAATCTAAGCCAATGAATAAAGGGAAGATGACTAAACAGAAGGATTTGTAGATACATTACTGAATTATAATCCATTTGAATGTACTGTATAATATACTGTAGAATATCAGGCCTATAAATGACCTTATTATGGCCACGTCATACATCTATGGATAGGGCCAAATTTCCTCTTTTACATTTAGTCATTTCCTCGCATTTTTTTTCTATGCAATGCACAGATAATTCACATTATTCAGAGAAACTCTTATTTTCAAAAAAAAAATGCAATCATCGGTAAACAAACGTAGTGCTGAAAATATACACTACTGTTTTGATAGGGTTAGGGTCTTTACTCTTGGCTTCATTTGAAAAAGAAACACAACATTAATTAATACGGTCTGTATTGATCGATTTATGGCGAGAACAGCAGGCAGCATATGAACACATCGCGCCAGTCACAAAGGCTTATTGGAGTCAGTATCCTGCGGTGGCGTTCTTTTTTGCCTCCCACTTTCTGTTGTGATATAATTCTTAGTGAGAGGAGGGCTCTGACAGACATGCTGTCCTAAGCAGCCATCGCTCTGCCTGTTGATGGAGAGTCGACTACCACAAAAGAGGCAATTCCCCCGACTCCGGTCTTACAGTCAGGGTTGATTAGTGACTCTGAGGGCAGTCGAAGAGCAGTGGAATTGACTCTTTGACACTGCAAATCTGTGATTTCATTGCAAATCCGTGGCTAACCTGGTGAAATTGTTTCCAGAAACCATACATCTCAATAACAAGGCTTGTGATATAAAAGCCTAATGCAGCAATTGTTAAGTCAGCAGCAGCAGCTCAGACTTGACTTGACTTGCTTGTGACTTGAAGGTTAAGATGTGAGACTTGCTTGTGACTTGAAGGTTAAGACTTGAGACTTGCTTGAGTCTTGAAGGTTAAGACTTGGGACTTGCTTGTGACTTGAAGCTTAAGACTTGGGACTTGCTTGTGACTTGAAGGTTAAGACTTGGGACTTGCTTGTGACTTGAAGGTTAAGACTTGGGACTTGCTTGTGACTTGAAGCTTAAGACTTGCTTGTGACTTGAAGGTTAAGACTTGGGACTTGCTTGTGACTTGAAGCTTAAGACTTGGGACTTGCTTGTGACTTGAAGGTTAAGACGTGAGACTTGCTTAAGACTGGAAGGTTAAGACTTGAGACTTGCTTGAGTCTTGAAGGTTAAGACTTGAGACTTGCTTGAGTCTTGAAGGTTAAGACTTGGGACTTGCTTGTGACTTGAAGGTTAAGACTTGGGACTTGCTTGTGACTTGAAGGTTAAGACTTGGGACTTGCTTGTGACTTGAAGGTTAAGACTTGGGACTTGCTTGATACTTGAAGGTTAAGACTTGGTACTTGCTTAAGACTTGAAGGTTAAGACTTGGGTCTTGCTTAAGACTTGAAGGTTAAGACTTGGGACTTGTTTAAGACTTAAAGGTTAAGACCTGAGACTTGCTTGAGACTTGAAGGTTAAGACTTGGGACTTGCTTAAGACTTGAAGGTTAAGACTTGGGACTTGTTTAAGACTTGAAGGTTAAGATTTGGGACTTGCTTAAGACTTGGAGGGTAAGACTTGGGACTTGCTTAAGACTTGAAGGTTAAGACTTGAGACTTGCTTGATACTTGAAGGTTAAGACTTGGGACTTGCTTAAGACTTGAAGGTTAAGACTTGAGACTTGCTTAAGACTTGAAGGTTAAGACTTGGGACTTGCTTAAGACTTGCCCGTGTGACTTCCTCCCACCTCTGATGGATGGATGGATGAGACAGAGTGGAGTGGACAGCAGCAGAGCAGCATGGATGTATGGGAGGACAGTAAAACCCACCTAACCTCCTTTTTTTTAAAGATTTATGAAATAGAGTTTACCCGCCTTTCTAAGATGATTGAAATATTCCCAATTTAAAGTATAGTATAGATTATAGTCAGTAGTACAGTCAGATTGATGCAAGTTACATGCAAATAGGGCCTTTTTGATGATATGAATGGTAAATGGCTGCATTTTTATATAGCTTTTATCCGAAGCACTTTACAATTTTGTTCCTCAAATTTGACCCATTCACTTACACATTCACACACCGCCGGTGGAGCCAACCATGCAAGGTGCCAACCGGCTCATCGGGAGCAATTAGGGTTTAAGTGTCTTGCTCAAGGACACTTCGACACGCTGCCCAGGAGGAGTGGGAATGGAACCCGGGAACCTCCAGATTACCAGACGACTGCACTACCTCCCAAGCCACCGTATATATTTTTTTAATACACAATTCTGAAGAGAAAAAAAGTACATAATATTGTAACGAACTTCGGTTGTTCGTTATTGACGACTCTCGAGGCTGTTATTTATTTCTCACTTCATGTCTTTATTGCAAACATCAGATATGGCTTCGGTACAATTGACTGGATGCATCACCTCTGCACGTAACCAGAAGACTCATTGCTATAACTTCCCATGCATCAAGAGAGCGCACCCTAGGTGCCACACCCTCTTATACCTTTCCCAGGTCAGCCCCATGCCCCCTCCCCTCTACCAACCCCGGGCCCGTGCGACCAACAGCGTCGCCTGCCAGCCCCAGCAGAGCAGAGAGCGACAGCCCGGCCGACCATAGACCCAAATCCCAGGGTTGCTACAATATATAGGTTCTGTATATTGTTAATTATTCCAGCATTACGGTGACCACTGAGAACTGTGTTTTATTTCCCCACTGCACCACTGCAGAGGAGCCACATGGGGCATGTGTGAGAGGACTGTGTGGGCTCCTGGCAGTCCCAGCTGGCCTTGATTGATAGGAGCTATTTGTTAGGCTCCGGACCTAATGTAGCTGCCTGGCCAAGGAGGGAATGTTTCAGGGGAGGCCACCGCATTTCCCCCTCTCTCTCCTGGAGTGAATTTACATGCAATATTCTGGATATTAACCATAGCTAATATCCCAGTTATAGTCCATGATGGGGTTATGGTGTTTATTATCCGGTATCCTAGAAACGGAACTGAGACCCCCCCCCCAAAAAATAAACTGTAAGCGGTTCAGTAAAGCAACAGTAAGGTGTTCACATGCTCCAGTATCCAACATACAGGCATATCCCAGTGATCATATTGGATTATACCATGGCCTTGGTGAATACTCTCTTCTGATTGGCCGGCAGGTGTGTGTTAAAAACGTTTAATGCACATGAAGTTTAATTATCATTCTACATTCATCCACTACTACCCAACCTGTAACCGTAGCAACATTATAGAGCATAGCTGTCGAACTACTCGTTATCAACTGCGGCGAAGCACCGCTGACTTATCGACTTGATAAACTAACGACTGGGAAGCAAAACACACCAATGGCAAGTGAAAAACTAGCTTTTATTTTATATTGTCCGCAAATTACCATGGTTTAAGCGGAATAATCAACGGTTTTAAGTCACTGTGTGGCGGCAAACCTGCACGTCGGGTGGTTCTTTGCCTCCACGTGCCTTAAAACAGTTTAATATAAAATATGAATGAGCATGTAAACACACCCTTTCTCTTTCAAATATAAACCCATGTCTTTGGTTATTTATCTTCCCCCACATTTTTTACATTATAATCAGTTATAATCAGTGCATGTTGTATGATCAGTGTATGTATGCATGCATGTTGTATGATCAGTGTATGTATGCATGCATGTTGTATGATCAGTGTATGCATGTTGTATGATCAGTGTATGCATGTTTGATCAGTGTATGCATGTTGTATGATCAGTGTATGCATGTTGTATGATCAGTGTATGTATGCATGTTGTATGATCAGTGTATGTATGTTGTATGATCAGTGTATGTATGTATGTATGTATGTATGTTGTATGATCAGTGTATGTATGTTGTATGATCAGTGTATGTATGTTGTATGATCAGTGTATGCATGTTGTATGATCAGTGTATGTATGTTGTATGATCAGTGTATGCATGTTGTATGATCAGTGTATGCATGTTATATGATCAGTGCATGTATGTTGTATATGTATGTTGTATGATCAGTGTATGTATGTGCATTGTATGATCAGTGTATGCATGTTGTATGATCAGTGTATGCATGTTGTATGATCAGTGTATGCATGTTGTATGATCAGTGTATGCATGTTGTATGATCAGTCTATGCATGTTATATGATCAGTGTATGCATGTTGTATGATCAGTCTATGCATGTTATATGATCAGTGTATGTATGTTGTATGATCAGTGTATGTATGTTGTATGATCAGTGTATGCATGTTGTATGATCAGTGTGTGTACAGTATGTTGTATGGTCAGTGTGTGTACAGTATGTTGTATGGTCAGTGTGTGTACAGTATGTTGTATGGTCAGTGTGTGTACAGTATGTTGTATGGTCAGTGTGTGTACAGTATGTTGTATGCTCAGTGTATGTATGCATGTTGTATGATTGGTGTATGCATGTTGTATGATTGGTGTATGTACAGTATGTTGTATGATCAGTGTATGGTTGATTTTCAGGGCAGTGAGTACATACAGTACATAGATAATAAAAAAATAAAAAATGTCAGAATAACACAATAAAGGCCTCAGGCTTATTTCCATTATGGTCCCTTAGAAGAAGGGGTAGTGTGCAGGGGAGGGATCAAGATGTCACATCTGTCATGGCAAGAATGGCACAAAAACAATAACACAAAACAATATGATCCTCCCCAGTGCCTATATTGTCACTCATCAAGTTACTCACTGTATTAACAACATCAGTCACTACCTCTGTGCTTCATTGGTCCTACTTGCCACATTGATACAACTAATTCAAACTGTCCATCAGAAATAATTACATCAATATATCAACATTACTTCACATCCTCCTCAACAGATTACAAGTATGAGTCTGTACGTAATGATTCAAATAAATACGCTAGATCAATACAAAACCAAGAAAAGACACCCTATTATCAGACATAATACCCTCTGAGCCAAAATAAGCTCCAGCTTGAAACCTCCCAAGCCGCTTATGATTTCAGGATTCCCTGGCAAGCTATTCCACAGATTGACTGCCATGTACAGAAATGTTTCCTTCCCCAGGTTCATCTTAATGGAACTGTCCCTTGTGGAACAGCTGTGAATATACTGTACCTCACCTGGATGAGATGTATTCAGTGTGCATTGCAATGTAGCACAGTGAGCTACATGGTTCTTCATCATACAACATCACCAATCTGGACACACTTTGGATTTAAAGGTAGAATCTGTAATATTGTCAAACGGCTACCTCTAAGCAAAATATTTGATTTGAAATCTTTATTTCGAACATGCAATGAATACAAACAAACAATAACAAAAAGCAAAACAACTCAATCTACATGTTCGAAAAGGAGTAGGAAGAAGTATACACGTATTTAATCCTACCCCTTTTCCACTACTCAAATGAGTGTACTATTTTAAAACATAAAAAAGAAAAGAGAAAAAAAAAATATATATATATATATATGCAAAACAAAAAACAAAAACTATATATGTAAAACACGAAAGAAATAAAATAGAAAACAAAATCAAAATGTAAACACCCGTGAATATCAAGTCCCTTCCTCATCCCTGTACCTTGTGAACATAATTTCCTTATACATCAGTTTGAATTGTCTCATGTTTGGGACATTGCATATCCCAGCTTTGTATACACTTTGTATACTGTTTTTGTTTTGGTTTTGATGTGCGGGTTGGCGTTGAGTTCGGATAACAGGAGGGCTTGCAATTGCTAGCCACACCTCAGGTTTTGCCAAGAGAGGTCTGGATAAATGCACTGTATAATAAGTTACTAAACTCCAACGCATGAGACCAAAACAAAAAAGAAATGTAAACAAAGTGCTATACCAAGTGAATCTCCTTTGCATAGACGTTGGCGTTAGATGGTATTATAGATTCTACCCAAGCCAAATGAGACAATTTAAATCAGTAAACATGTCATGATGGCAGCAACCCTGCATATGCAGTTAAACAGCAAGACAAAAGCGTGAAATATGTCCGTTGTTGCCCGCGATAAATAGAAGACTATTGATCTGTTAGTGTCAGTATTCTGTTTGTTAGCTTTAGTATATCCATGCACTCGATACAGCCAGGATTTGGAGTTGTGTGCGCTTTTACCATATCCCTCCAACAGACCAACATGCACATAAAAGAGGCTCCCATTTGTCCACGCCTCAACTTCCCCCATTTTTAATCAGAGCCTTTGCTTCGATGTGAACGGACGTGTCGACAGGGTGAAGCTATTATGGGTTGTTGTTATTTCTCCCGTATTTAAATGTTTCCTTCTTTTGCAACATCTATTGGTGATAAACCAATATTCATTGGTCATTTGTTGTTGCACTTTTGCACTGCACTCACTTGCTATTCCATCTTGAAAAGTGTATTTATTATAAACAAATGACTGTTGCTGCTGGTGATGTAAAATGTGTCACTTACTGTGTGCCAGATGATTTTCCTGTACGTCCTACCAGACAGTTTAGAATAGAACGGAACATTCAAAGTGTTCATAAACTGAGCATAGGCGGAATCACTGTTGTATATCCATCAGTGATAGAGTAGCACAACATTTACATTTGTAGGAAAATAATTTAGATTATTCCTTTAATCTGGGAAATGCTCACCATGACGTTTGAGATTCATATATTTTTACATTTTGGTTATGCTTTTGTTATAATGAAAAAGCGATTTGGGTCTTGTGTTTTCTTGTTACCAAGTTATGGATTAGCAGAGCAGAGCTGCAGGCTGTGAGCCACCTGATATTATATCATACTAGAAACCAGCTTCTCAGATTCATCTTTGGGCCAATGCCATTGAGGGAAAGTATTGCTTGAGAGAGAATGCAGCCATTTGAAATAAACAAAAAGCATTATGGTGACAGAAGCTGTTGAAATTAAACACAAATTGGCACAAAGAGTCAAGCTATGATAGTATGATCACTATCATCTGCATCTGTCAATCAAATTAAGTTGTAAGAAGCTTACTAGAAGTTCTTTCATGACTGTTCCCTTATTATGTAAAGGGATTAAATTACGATGAATGAACCGAATTTGATATAAAGCTATATCTCCATACGCACACCAGCAGCCCATCTCAGAAAGCTTCTAAGCCAGTGGGCAGTGCATCGGGAAAAGTTAGCATTATGTAACAGACAGTAACTGTAACTGTAACTGTTGGTGGTAAATCATGGACACGCCCACATAATCTAGGGGGGTCCGGGGGAATCTGAATCTAAGAAGCTGAGAAGGGATTGAGAAGGCATACTGTTTTTTATATATATATAATTTTATTATTTGAAAAAAATATTTTGCTGCTGAAATATAATTGTTTTAATATTATTTTTTGTTTGGTGAGTGATGATTAATTATGGTCCATTTAGGTGTGCCGAGGTTAGGGCTCTGGTATTGTGCATGCTTGGAATGTGACCATAATTAACGTTATTAACTACACCTGTGTCTACTCCAACATTATGACAATGGCCTATTGCTAATGGCTTAATGAGATTAAAGCTATCTACACAGTACAGCCAAAGTGTTCCCACTGCTACCACACAATTAGAGGCAATTTCCGAAAACTCTGTTTTCTACCCAGAAGACAACACTGCTTCCTCCTCATTTGAAATTCAATAAATATTCCACATTACTGTCACTTAACCTCTTAATGGAAAGAGTGATGGGAATCTGTAACCTCTAGGAGCCTCTAGGTGGCGATATACACATGAGAACTGTCAATCGCCTCTACACATGTTGTAGAGGAAGATCATCTGACTCACATTGCATCAGGCCACGACGAAGTGCTCACTCTACGCATCTCTATGACTTCACTATATGCATCTCTATGGCTCTGCCAGACTTTTCTCTTGCACTGGCATGGTGCTAAATGCAGTGTGAAGAAAGGTCTGGGCAATGAGAGACTACTGCTCTCGTACCTCAAGATAAGATCTGCACTGAAGCGCACTGCCGCTGTGGCAGCCAAATACTGTTCCCAACAAGATTGTTATCTGGATTTAGTGGATTACTTAATTTGCTCTAACCTTAATCCTAAATCTTGTTTTGAAGGTATATAATGTGCATTGAGCTTCGAGGAGAGTCCAGGTCTGAAGTAAGTTACTGGAGCCCATGGATGTAGGACAGCCACTTCATTAATAAGGACTCGAGCAGACTAGAAGGCGTCTCAAAGCATCTCTGCATCGAAAACATCCGTCTTCTGTATTGAACGTGAAACATCTCCCTTCACATTCATAGACCCTTCTCACAGCGGCCATTTCAATGTGTCATAGCAGGGTAAACATAGGTGTGACTAGTCACATTGATTATGGTTCTGTTCCATTTCGGTGTGCCAGTGCCAGGGCCCTGGTATTGTGCATGCTGGTGTAACGGTGGTCACTAGGTACTAGCGGGCACTTTGCACTTGGCACCTGTCCTCCCGCCAGCCTCGAACCCTCCACTCACCAGCACCGTGTGACCATTCTGAAACGGATCCAATTCAGGTGGTGAAGTGGAGTATTTGTGAGTTTACACCAAGGGGCTACCATTGCAAGGTTTCAACCTTGTTAGAATAGAATAGAATAGAATAGAATAGAATAGAATAGAATAGAATAGAAATCCTTTATTTATTCCGAGGGAAATTCGGAAAACTGGCTCACTAGAATCACAATCACAATTTGTTTACACTGACTCACTAGAATGTCTCTGGTACACCTAAATGGAATGAAGCCAAGCTTTTTGGCCAAGCAAAGCCGCAACTCATCATCATTTTCACCTTAACCCATTGAATCCGGGAAAGCCTGTATATGCAGGCTATATAATGCATTATTAGCAGGCGTTTCAGGTCTAAATGGGTTAAAAGTTATTCATACACCTATCCCTAACTCTAACTCTAACCCTAACCGTAACCACTCCCACTACCTACACATAAAAAATACATGTAAAAACGTCCAGTTGAAGTAAACGGTTGACCGTCTCCTTGCCAGCTAATGTCAATCCATTTAGTTGTTCCATCTTCCTCAGGCTTCTCTCCCTTATCAAATTAAGGCACTGGGGGAAAATAGCTCACATGACTGGAATTAGTCAATTTGGGCCCTTGGACGCTGGTAGTAATTGATTTAGTCGGAATACATGCACATTGAAATGGTGACTGGCTACCACCCACTAGGAGGCTGAGAGGCAACGCAGCAGAGACGGACATAACTCTAGGCTGCCTAAAGGGCAAAATACCTCAACATCATAACAACAAGAAAAACCTCACTTCTGTATAGTTCAAGTTTAAGTTTCTTTATTAGTTGTCATACAGAATACAAAATGCTTCTTTCTGTTACGCTCCAGAGACTGTGCTAGACAAAATAGTACAACATTTTGTACAAAATAGTACAAAATAAGTATAGCAAGTATAAAATAGAAGTCAAGTACGTAGACAAAAGTGTTCAGTATATACATATATACAATGTACAATGCAGAGTAGAAGTACCTGAGTTACAATACAATATACTATACAGTACAAAGCAGAAATGGGATGAGGTACAATTTAGGTACAATTTACAGTAAGGTGTAATGAGGTATGGGTTGTAGTGCAAATTCTTTACCAATAAATATAAAGTGTGTTTAGGTGTTCTAAAGTGGGTGCTGCAGTGAGTTGTTTGTTTAAAGTGTACGTGTGGGTGTGTGTGCTGTGAGTGAATTTGATGGTTGTTACATAGTGTTATTGTCATTTAGCATTCTGATGGCCTGAGGATAGAAGCTTCTTCTGAATCTCTCTGTGCTTGCCATGAGACTCCGGTATTGCTTGCCTGACCGCAGCAGTTCAAAGAGGCAGTTGTTTGGGTGGCTGGAGTCTTTGATAATTATCTTAGCCTTACCCTTGCACCGCTTGTTGTAAATGTCCTGGAGAGTGGGAAGCCCCCCTTCAATTGTGCGTTCGGCTGAACGGGCCACTCTCTGTAGTCTGCTACGGTCTTGTGCGGTGCTATTCCAAAACCAGGAGGTGATATTGCCAGTCAGGATGCTCTCTATTGTGCATGAGTAGAAGTTCTTAAGGATCTTCTGACTGACTTGGAACTTCCTTAGGCGCCTGAGGAAGTAGAGGCGTTGCCGTGCCTTCTTCACAACACTGTCAATGTGTGTGGTCCGTGTCAAGTCCTCGGATATGTTGACTCCGAGGTACTTGAAACTGTTCACTCTTTCAACCGGTGCCCCGTCGATGCTGAGGGGGCTGTAGTCCCTGCCCCCCGACCTCCTGAAGTCCACAATCATCTCTTTTGTTTTGCTGACGTTCAGGGAGAGGCAGTTATCCTGACACCACTGCAACAGATTATCTACCTCTTCCAGGTAGGCCCTCTCGTCGTTGGCAGAGATCAGGCCCACTACTACTGTGTCGTCAGCAAATTTGATGATTGTGTTGTTGTTCCGCTGTGCCACACAGTCATGTGTGTACAGGGAGTAGAGGAGGGGACTCAGAACACAGCCCTGGGGCGCCCCTATGTTGAGCGTGATGGATGAGGAGGTGCAGTTGCCTGCTCTCACCACCTGGGGTCTACCCGTCAGGAAGTCCAAGACCCACTGGCAGAGGTCATAGTTCAAGCCCAGGTCCCTGAGCTTGGCTATTAGTTTGGAGGGGACTATGGTATTGAATGCTGAGCTGTAGTCGATTTTTAGGACGCGGCCGGGGATGCCGTCCGGTCCTGCTGCCTTCCTGATATTGACTTTCTTAAAGGTCCTCCTCACCTCATGTTCTGTTATCCTGAACAGTGAATCTCCATCAGCAGCCCCCCCCCCTCCATTGCAGTAGTTTGTAGGCTGGTGTTGTTATTCACAGCCTCAAACCTCGCATAGAAGGTATTGAGATCATTTGCTAAGGAGATGTCACTGTTCAGTTTGAGGGAGGTGCCTTTGTAATCTGTCATCGTTCTGAGGCCCTGCCACATACCTCTAGAGTCAGCCTGTTCAAACTGAAGTTCAACTTTATCCCTGTAACGCCGTTTTGCCTCTATTACTGTCCTCCTTACGTTGTATCTCGCCGCCTTGTGGTCATTCATGTTGCCTGCTGAGGTGCGCACTTTCAGAGCCTCACGGACGGATTTATCTACCCAGGGCTTTTGATTTGGGTAAACTCTAATTGTGGTAGAGGGGATTGTTTCTTCTACCAGAGTACAGACAAAGTCAAGCACTGTTTCAGTGTAGTCGTTAATATTGGCTGTGTTATCACGGAACACACTCCAGTCTGTGCATTCAAGTGTAGCCTGGAGTGTCTCCTCTGACTCCACAGTCCAACGCTTAACCTCTCGCGATACTACCGGCGCACGCTTGAGACTTTGTTTGTACTTTGGCAAAAGAAAGATGGCGGCGTGGTCCGACTTGCCGAATGAACTAAGAGCCTGTGATTTGTACCCATTCTTAAATTGCGAGTATACATGGTCTGAATGAATGAATGAATGACTTTATTTGACAATATAAAAATAAACATGTGACAGAAGAGCACAGTCAGGATATACTGCCAAGGATAAAACACAAAAAAGCTCAGAGCTTATTTCCATTGTGGTCCTTGTAGGGGGGTGGGGGAGTGTGATGGTTAATACATGCATCATACAAAACGTGACATCACAACACATCACATATACCATTTAACATTTATATACATACAGACTCATACAACATGTAAGGGTGCCTTAAGCTAAATGTCTAGGTCAAGTATAGTCCCTTTTGAGCCATGTCTTCAGGCTGGACTTGAATCTAACGGCATTGTCTATGATTTTCAGTTCACTGGGCAGACTATTCCAATAGACAGCTGCTGAATACAGAAAAGACTCCTTCCCCATAACGCTCCTGAATCTGACTGGCACAAAGTCAGTTGAGCTGCGCCTAGTTTGGTATGCATGGGTGTCTCTGATTCGGTTGAAGTAGTTGTTAAAGTACACTGGCACTACCCCGTGCACTATTCTGTGAACTAGGCACATCCCTATATGATTTACTCTGTCTTCCACCTTAAGCCATCTCATGATCTCAAAGTGAGATGGGTCAAGGTGGGTTCGGGCAGGTAGCCTTAGTATTACCCTGATTAGCTTGTTTTGTGATGTCTGTAGTTTTATTTTCTGACTTTTGGGGGCACTGTTGTACCAGGAGCCACACGCATAGTCATAGTGACACTGTATGAGAGCTCCAGCAAGAATCTTCATCGCTGACTGATCTAAAAAATGAGAGATTCTGGCTAGGTATCTAGTCCTGTTATTTATCTTTGTAAGTGCTTGGTGAGCCATGCTTTCCCCTGATAAGCTGTTTTCCAGGACGCAACCGAGATATTTCACAGATATTTTGTCTGTGAGAACAGTATCTCCTATTCGAATGTTAAAACCTGGCGATTTTCTGAGCCTGACCTTTGACCCGAATAGAATGGACTCAGTCTTCCCCACGTGGAGGGACAGCTTGTTGTGGCCTAGCCAGTCGCTAACCTTCTCTAGTTCTGCACTCAATGTCTGCTCAACCACTTGTTTGTCTTTGTGAGACACTAGTAAGGCGGAGTCATCTGCGTATAAAAAAAGGTCACATGAGCAAGCTGCTTTCAGGTCATTTATATACAGGAGAAAGAGGAGCGGACCCAAAACACTCCCTTGCGGGACCCCGCACTCTACTGTCCGAGGACTGTTAGGTAGGAACCAATTAATTTCTGAGCTGCCTCATTAAAGCCTAGGGCCCTAAGCTTCATTAACAGGATGTTGTGATCCACTGAATCAAATGCCTTCTGGAGGTCTAACATTACCATTCCACAGAACTTTCCCTCATCTACCTCTTTCCGGATGTAATCTGTGAGGAACAGCAGGCAGGTGTCTGTGGAGTGGGACCTCCTGAAACCAGATTGATTGGTATTTGTACATGATGTTATTAGTGGAGAAATACCCGTCTATTTGCTCATATACTAGCCTCTCAATGGTTTTTGATAGAACACCCAGGATGGAAATGGGTCTGTAGTTACCCGGTTCCAATTTGTTTCCCTTTTTGTGGAGAGGAATAACTCTTGCCGATTTCATTTTGCTTGGAAATGTTCCTGTGTCAATGGCTAGGTTGGTAATGTGAGCTACATATGGGGCAATGATTTCTGCAGCATCCTGCAAAAATTTACCAGGGATGTTGTCTAATCCAGTAGCCCTTGAGGTGTCAAGTTTTTTAAGCTTTTCCTGGACCTCCATCTCAGTCACTTTCCTAAAGGAAAAAGCATTTGCTTTAACCCCCTGATCTAGGTAGAATGTATGGACTTCACTCTCTATGTTGTTGCCGGGTTTAGCTGGTATCTTTTCAGATATGGTTTTTGCAATGGATGTAAAATAGCTATTCAGACAGTCTGCCACCTCTGATTTGTCTGCTGAAATTTTGTCTCCAATTTCTAAACCGATATTGCCCGATTTAGTCTTTAATTTCTTACTGTATCCTACCTCTTTAAGTGTCCTCCAGAGTTTCCTTGAGTTGTTCCTATACTCTGTTATTTTTTCATTAAAAAAAAAACCTTCTTTGCCCCTTTAATCAAACTATTTACATAGTTTTTGTGTTTCTTTAAATCTAGGAAAGCCTGTTCTGTCCTGGACTTCTTAAATTGTTTAAAAAGATTGTTCCTTATTTTAATAGCTTTTAAAATGTCATCATTAATCCAGGGCTGTGTCCTTTGCTTTATCCTGACCATCTTCCTGGGTGCTAATCTGTCAACTACTTTAAGAAATGTTGTTTTAAAACCGTCCCATGCTTGATCAACCTCTTTGCAGTGCATTACATGAGACCAGTCCTCACCCCTTAAACCATCCAGGAGCATTTCCTTGCTGTAATTTTTTAAAGATCTGATTTTTATTGTGACCCTCAAAATGACCCCTCTAATATATAGTATTGTGCTGTGTCTAGGGTGACCAGATGCAAAAAGTCCAAAAGTGGGACAACAGTAAGATTTTGGTGGGACAAAGTGGGACAACAGTAAGATTTTGGTGGGACAAAGTGGGACAACATTAAGATTTTGGTGGGACAAAGTGGGACAACAGTAAGATTTTGGTGGGACAAAGTGGGACAACAGTAAGATTTTGGTGGGACAAAGTGGGACAACAGTAAGATTTTGGTGGGACAAAGTGGGACAACAGTAAGATTTTGGTGGGACAAAGTTGGACAACAGTAAGATTTTGGTGGGACAAAGTGGGACAACAGTAAGATTTTGGTGGGACAAAGTGGGACAGATAGATAATGTAAATTTTTTATTAGAATAACTGCCATGGTCTTCACTGAATAGATTTAAATCAAAGGTTAAATCAAAATAAATACAAATTAAATACCACCTAACATCTGTTTTAAATATTCAAACGTCATCACTTGACAGGAATGTCTTGTGTTTGATATTCCCTGTTAACACAGAACTAGGGAAAACAGTATGAATGGGAGTGTTGTACTGTGTGATAGACACTTGTTATCTCAGCTGCAGTGACCTTGTCCGTCTGGCTATCATTGTTTGGTTTAAAAAGAAACGTATCCATAGATCTGGATGTTTCTTTTTGGTGAGCCACTTTCAAGTGAGACTCCTCCATGCGCAATTGAAAACAAACTATGACACAAAACACAGAAAGCCTGCTGCGGATTACCTGCCATCTGCCTCACCCAGTCATGTGTCGTTTGCCAGTCTTGGTTGTAACTGCAGGTCCGTTTCTTTTTACTGCTTTCCATCTTGAACTAGTTCGCTTGTAACGTTGTTGTGTTTTTTTTGACCAATCAGATTTGCGATATGAGGTAGCGTCACAAGTTCAACTCTCACGAGCAGAGCAGTGCGCTAAATTACTATAACCAATCAGATCTGCGATATGAGGTAGCGTCACGACTCAGTCTCAGTCACGTCACAAGCAGGCAAGCAGCGCGCTAAAGTACTATAACCAATCAGAGCAATGTGTGTGGACAAGAGGCGGGTTGCTATGTTTACTGTCTGTAGGGAGGGGCTTTTAGACGCATGTTTTTTTTTTGGCTTCGAAAAGAGGGACATCCGCTCAATATGAGGGACGGGGGACATTTGGTCAAATGGTGGGACAGTACAACCAAAAGGGGGACACCTGGTCACCCTAGCTGTGTCACCTAAATGTAACAATATCCTAATACCAGAAAAGCCCAAGTACAGTACTCCTAATGCCAAGCAACTGATGCTTTAAATGATGTGTTTTTAAAGGTTGGCTTGGGAAGGGCAGTCTACATCCAATGGTTTCTGAAACAACAATGACAGCAAATGTCCAGTCAAAATTGAGAGTAGGTTACGTGATTAAACTCCTCTATGTTAACTAGATGTGAGCCACCATTGTGATTTTCACCAAGATTTCCAATGTAGCCGTTAGCCGTATCAGCATTGTGTCTTTATTTTGATATATTTGATATATTCTATTTTATATTGGGGCGACAGTGGCTCCGGAGGTAGAGCAAACGAAAAAAATTAAGAAAAAAAAATACGCTATATAAATGCACCATTTACCATTGTATTTATAGCAAATGTCTCATTAGGGTCTCTGGTTTAACACATTGGACGCCAGACCCGACATATTTCTGGTTAACTCGCCATTGCTTGAGCGCCAAACCCGAGAAAAGTCGGGTTTTAATCGTTATTTCTTTTATTCGCTATATTCATTCATAATTCATCCATCCAGCGTGATGTTATCTCTGAGATCGCAAACGGCCAATACCGCCGCCTAACGCCTTGCGGCCGCTATTGCACTCCATTTGAAACGATGTGGTTTGTTTTCTGGGCCGAGCTGCGGCGTGCGGGCGGGGTCTAAATACTCCGGCAAGACAAGCGCTTATAGGGATGGCATCGACGAGGGTCCCTGCCCCCCCCGTTCATGTTCAATGCTGGATTACGTTGGACACACGATCGCGATCAGTATTTGGAATGGCGATCAGATAATTGGATTATTCTTTTTGCAGTACATCCATAGGCGGCGGGTGAGCTGGACATTAGGGTAGGCTATAGATCGGATGAAACTCGCGCGTAGCGCGCAACATTTTTCTTTTTTGCTTGCACGCAAACGGTGCTGTCCAGGTTCTGATGTCACACCCACATCTAGGCTACTACAGCGAGCCCCACTCATTTCATATAGTGCAAATTAATTGTTCAAATGAAGGCATCCAATATGATTAACCATTGTCTTACCTTAATGCAGCAAAAGTTTCGGATGCGCCTCATTGGGAAAGGCCGTTCACAAGTTGCGGTGCCGACGGCAATGAAGGAAACGTTTTCCATAATTTGGATCTCATCATGCTTTGAAAACAATGTACATAGTAGCTCTAAAAAGTTTCCACGGTTTGATTAACTCTGACTCAGTCTCATCATGCCCTCGTAGAGCAAGCCCTTGGCCTCAGGTGATCCAGTGTTATGCCCAGGCGGCATGTAACTTGGAATGGAGTTCCAGGTCTTGGCAGCTCTCACGGAGAGGGCTGATTTGCTAAATGTACTTGTCCTTAATGGAAATTAGTGTTAGGATGCGAATAGACGCCACCCGGTTCTGAACCCGAACGCGGAACTGCAAGTTTGTTGGTAAAAGACTACACGCGAACCTGGAGGTGAACAATCGGAAAGTGGGGGTGGGGCTAGACCTTGGAGGGTTTTGAAGACCAGACTGGCATCGGTTAGTTTGGTGATGCGGCGTGATTGGTTACTGCCCGCAGTCTGGAATGTTAAACGGCCACCACACCTACTGCCATTGACACCTTGGTTGGCCGACTCTTTGCGTATTGTCACCACCGGGCTGCAGCAGCCCACACGCACACAATATCGTAGCCTAGGCTGCCTATAATAATGCGCAGACTGGGTCGGCATAGCCTCCCCTGGCCTTATATACGCGCCGCCTATGAGTACATCATAGACAAGGTAAGGACTATATGTTCAGGGCTGTACAGTGCAACGAGGTTGTCGCAAATTGCTCTTAAATATAGCCCGTGCTAATTGAAAATTATATTTGGGGGCACGCTTGCGACGAGTACTGATTCAACCTTTCATTTGCATTTCACTCCTAAATTAAGCGCAAATGCTTTCCTCTCCCTCTCGCCTCTCCTCTCGGAGAAAAAAAGTCAGTCACTCACACACTCGTCCAAATTACGTCATCTACACACACATACACGCACGCAAGCGCACACACCTAGCCAGAGACAGAGAGGCGTGGCTCGGTGTGGCGAAAACGAAAGCGAGGACTCCGTAGAAGTAATTCCAAAAAAGGGTTCTACATCAGTGATATGGACCTGGTTCGGCTACACGCGAACAGAGTCAAAGCACCATCCTGTGCAAACTTTGTAAAGCCGGGGCAACGGGAGGAAAGAAAACACCCAAAAGAATATGCCGAAAGCATTAAGTTGCGCGGTAGCCCTACTACCTCGAGTGTTTTAAAACCACAGCCAAAACAGACGACGCTAACTACATTTGCGTCGCCCGCCGTATGCGGCTCACTTTATGACAAGAAGAGCAAGCGATGGTGGGAGATCACAGATGCGGTAACGTTCCACATAGCCATAGGAAAGGACCGTGGAAAAGACAGCGCAGTCAACGTTTAAGGTGCGGCTGGGTGGCGCAGCGGACTAAGCGCGCATCACCACCGCAAGAGACACTGGTATCGAATCCGGCTGTCAGCGGTGCCTCCGGCTTGGCCGGTCGTCATACTGGCACAATTGGCAGAGTCAGCGGGAGGGAAGCCGGTGGGTGGTAATCTGGTCGTTGTAAACAGCGACTCCTACAGGTCGGTCAGGGAGGGAAATGGTGATGGTAGTGTGAGCCTCCGACGCGTTACACTTCACCAATGAGAGTCCTCGCTGCCAGGTGAAAAGAGGCTGCTGGCTGTCTCCTATGTCTCGGAGGAAGCATGCGATAGACTTCAGGGCTCCCTAGACCGACAGTGGGGGGCACATGTGCGCAACGACCAGGAAGGGGAGGGGGGAATTGGCATAACGACTAAAATTGGGATGAGAGGAAAAAATACAGAAAATAGGAGGAAAACGTGGATAAAAAAGAAAAAATATATATCAGTATTTATATCTAATGTAACAATTAAAGAAAATAAATTAGTCGTCATGTGTGAGTGTGGTGGTTCATTTATTTTTAAACAGTCAAACGTTTCAGTAAACAATAAACATTACAATTCTGACAATGTGGTTTGACATTTTCATGTTTTGCTAATGAATGCTTTGTTTAAGTACTATGTATGCCCTCTCAGTTATATTTGCCCTACAATAAATAGTTACAATATAATCTAATAATCTAAATCTAATCTAATATATAATCTAAAAAAAACTAAATGCTAAAATGCTAAATATATGCAATAATATATAATCTAATAATCCAATAATCTAAATCTAATATATAAAAATGCTAAATACATGGGTCTTTTGTCTTTAATGTTAGCTTGCAAACTCAAATACTGTCTTGGTAAGCCTCATAATGAATTGTTTGGGAAAAAAAGGAAAACATTGTGATGTGTATCGTGTATCGCCGAAAGGTCAGAAAATATCGTGATTTCATATTTAGGCCATATCGCCCATCCCTACACTGTGGTGTGTTTTGCTTTAATAAACCACAGGAAAAGCCACAAGAGAGCGTTGTTTGAGTGTTTTTTGATAATCCATTCCAGTTATTGCCATCAACAGTGCAGCAGATACTGATTATGAACACTGTTAATACACTGTTATCAATGAAAGAATGAATGTTTGCAGCTGTGGTAATACTTCAGTTGGTTCATTATAAAAGATACAAACCTGAAAACAAAAGCACTTAAATGTTAAATAAAAGGACCACAGTAATGAGGCAGGTGGAACATATTTTTTTGCACTATAATGGTACAAATATTCTGTGCCCCTAAATGTTTCATATGTTATCAATCTTGCGTTGATCCGATATTTTTTCCCCCACGATCGGAGCGTGTGTCTGTAATGTACTGTGTAGCGTATTCCATTGGTGGCGATCGAAGCATAGAAAAACGACCCCCCCCCCCCCCACCCTTTCTTGCATGCATGATGAAACATACCGATAATCTAGCGTTGATTTCAGATTGATTATTGATCCAGGTGAGAAATGGCACGATTTATAATGAAATGCAGTAAAACGCTGTTTGGCGTTGTTTCCCGGGATTACACAGAATCACTCTAAAACTATACTCATATTCACCACGGTATAAAACGGAAATGTATGGATGAAAAAATTATCAGTTTTTTGCACGTTGACTGGAAGAAACTCACTGACAATCGACTATGTTATTAGATCCATAGCTATAATATTTAATATAGTTTTAGCACTGCAAACACCGGCATTTATCCCCATTGAACAAAGCGCTGGCACACAACGGCCATACGCCCATAGCGACCTCTGACGCTGAACCTGTTAAACAGCATGTTTTGCATTGTTTGTGGTACTCGTATGTAAATGTAAACAAATGAGGTTGTGCTAAAAGGATTTAGCAGGTGTTTTCTGCAAACTGTTTCTTTAATCTAAAATCAGAATGTCATGTTACAAAGGGCCTTATCGCTCAGGGTCATCCTGCCAGTACATGAAAGCAGATATTCCAATCACATTAATGCTGCCATGTTAGCATTCTGTTAAGGTGGCAAAGTGAGCCTGCTGGGTCGGTGACATTTCAGTGAAAGAGACATCCCCTGTTAGGTGTTAACCAACCCCCACTGTTAGGTGTTAACATTTACATTTACATTTTACATTTAGTCATTTAGCTGACGCTTTTATCCAAAGCGACTTACAAGTTCTGTACGACAAGCCATCAGGAAGGGCACAACTCTATCAGCTGAGCAACAATGTTCATCAAAGTGTTGAGTGCTACAGTGTAGGTTAGTTTATTAGGACAAGTGCATGACAGTACGGTTAGTTAGGGTTAGATTTTTTTTTTTTTTTTTTTTTGTTAATTCAGATAATGGTTGAAGAAGTGCGTCTTTAGTCGACGGCGAAAGATTGGACGTGATTCGGCTGTCCTAACTGGGGTGGGTAGTTCATTCCACCATTGTGGGGCAAGGACTGAGAATAGGCGACTTCTCTTTGATGACCCTCCCGGAGCTTGGATAGGAGTAGGTCTGAGGCGGCCAGAAGATGCAGAGCGTAGGGGTCTTGAGGGTGTGTAGTTGGAGACCATTGACCGGAGGTAGGCGGGAGCGGTTCCCTTTGCCGCACGGTATGCTAGGTCGAGGGCCTTGAAGCGGATTCGTGCAGCAATGGGGAGCCAGTGCAGGTCCCTAAGAAGTGGGGTGACATGGGCCGACTTCGGTAGGTTTGAGATCAGGCGGGCCGCTGCGTTCTGAATGAGTTGAAGAGGCTTAGTGGCAGTGGCCGGGAGGCCAGCGAGCAGTGCATTGCAGTAGTCGAGGCGGGAGATGACTGTTGATTGGACGAGGAGTTGGGTGGCTTCTTTTGTCAGGAAGGGGCGTATCCTTCTGACGTTGCTCAGGAGGAATCGGCAGGTTCTGGTCGTCGCTGCGATGTGAGCAGAGAAGTTCAACTGGTCGTCGAGGACAACACCAAGGTTCTTGGCGGTCGGGGACGCAGTCACAGCTGCATTCTCGACTGTGATTGAAAGGTCGGTTAGGGGGGAGGATTTGGCCGGCAGGTGGAGCAATTCTGTTTTGCTTAGGTTCAGTTTGAGGTGGTTGGACGTCATCCAGGCTGAGATGTCGGACAGACAGGCCGAGATCCGCACAGAGACGTGGATATCTGAGGGAGGGAAGGAGAGGAAGAGTTGAGTATCGTCGGCATAACAATGGTAGGAGAAGCCATGAGACGTGATAATGTTACCCAGTGATTTAGTGTAGAGGGAGAAGAGAAGGGGTCCTAAAACCGAGCCCTGGGGGACACCCGTCCGCAGGGGGCGGGTGGCCGACAGGGTCCCTCTCCATGACACTTGGTAGGAGCGGTCATTGAGGTATGATGACAGCCATGTCAGCGCAGAGCCAGCCACTCCCATTCCTGCGAGGGCCGCAAGGAGGATCTGGTGGTTGACTGTGTCGAAGGCTGCAGATAGATCTAGGAGAATCAGGACAGAGGAGAGGCCTTTCGCTTTTGCTAAGTGAAGTGCCTCTGTGACCGCAATGAGGGCTGTCTCTGTGGAGTGACCAGTCCTGAAGCCTGACTGATTAGGGTCTAGGAGGTCATTCTGTAAGAGATAAGTAGTAAGTTGGTTGGATACAGCACGTTCAAGTGTTTTAGAAAGGAAGGAGAGAAGAGAGACAGGACGGTAGTTGCCTATCACAGTAGGGTTCAGGGTTGGTTTTTTTATGAGCGGCGTGACTCTGGCTTGTTTTAGGGAGGTGGGGACCACCCCCGAGTTGAGTGAGGAGTTGATGGTTGCAGTTAGGAATGGGAGGATGTCTGGTGCTATGGTCTGGAGGAGTGGGGAGGGTAGCTGGTCCAGCTGGCAAGTAGTCGGACGGTTTGACGTTACCAGTGTCAGGGTCTCTGCTTCTGTAATGGGAGAGAAAGATGACAGAGTGAAGGATGAGGTTCTCGATTCAGCATTTGGAATGGGTGGGGGTTGGGAGAAGGAGCTGCGGATGTTCTCCACTTTTTCCTCAAAGAAGATCGCAAAGTCTTCGGCAGAGAAAGATGAGGGAGGGGGGGGTGGGGGGGGAGTGAGGAGGGAGGACATGGTAGCATGCAGTTTGCGAAGATTCTTGGCAGAGGCCTCGATCCTATGGTGGAAGAAAGAAGCTTTGGCATTAGTGATGGTTTTGGAGAATGTTAACAAGAGGTTGTGATATGTGTCGATGTCAGCAGTGAGGCGTGACTTTCTATACTTCCTTTCAGCTGCTCTCAGGACCTGTCTTTGTTCTCTCACTGGATCTGTCAGCCATGGACTGGGTGGGGAACGGCGGGCAGGTTTCTCAACGAGGGGACAGAGCTTGTCGAAGGAGGTTGCCAGGGCTGAAAGGAGGGTGGAGGTTGCCATCTCTGTGGAGAGAGCAGAGAAGGTGTCACTCAAAGGTAGAGCGGATAGTATGTCAGAGGAGAGGGTGGAGGGGGATAGGGAGGGCAGGTTGCGTCTGAGTGAGACTGTTTGAGTTGGGGTGAAGACCTTTCGGTTAAGCATGAGAGTTAGTGAGAAGGATATGAAGGAATGGTCAGATACATGTAGGGGAGTTACCGTGGTGTTAATGATGCTGGAGTTACGGGAAAATATGAGATCCAAGGAGTTGCCTGCTTTGTGGGTGGGAGGCATGGCAGTGTTAGGTGTTAACCAGCTCAACACCCACTGATAGGTGTTAACCAGCTCAACACCCACTGTTAGGT
Organism: Notolepis coatsorum; assembly: GCF_963971535.1. Lineage (NCBI taxonomy): Eukaryota > Metazoa > Chordata > Actinopteri > Aulopiformes > Paralepididae > Notolepis > Notolepis coatsorum. The sequence goes on along the minus strand of NC_140172.1, from coordinate 30,791,368 downwards.
GTTAACCAGCTCAACACCCACTGTTAGGTGTTAACCAGCTCAACACCCACTAACCAGCTCAACACCCACTAACCAGCTCAACACCCACTGTTAGGTGTTAACCAGCTCAACACCCACTGTTAGGTGTTATAAAGTCGTACTGGCGAATCGCGTCCTGCTCTTCGCCATCGAGATATACCTCATCTCCAGTACCTAGTGTACTCCATCAACGAATAAAAAACAATACACCCAGCACCTGCCAGGCCCCGCCCTAGTGCTACGTACTATATAGCACTAGGCGTGGTCACCACTCGCTCTTCCTCTATTTTCGTTTCCATCATAGCGGATGCGTGCACCCTATGCAACTAGTTGTCATGAAAAGTTTAGAGAAATTAGGTTGAGTGCTTACCGAAGATGTGCCTACCCCTGGAATCTTCGCGGCATGTTCTGGCGGCGCTCGTATGGGTTCTGCGACTCTGCAGCGGGATGCATTTCGATGCATCTCAGCGTCGAGTCTGTAGTCTCCTTGTCTTGTTGACAGCAGACAGAGGGACGGCGTGTGAGGTGTAGCTATCGAGCTACCTCACACAAGGTAGGACTTGCGCCACTAGGCATTATCGCTGGTGTTAGTAAATGCTGCTTGTTGTGAGTTGTATATCTGCGCCAGGGGCAGGATGTTTGGGTAAACGTCCCTCTGAGGTGGACGTTTCCCAGGCTGTCCTGGAGCGTGCTGCTAATACTAAATGCTATAAATGCTGGGTCACTGTTCTACTGTTCCCCGCTGTGGGATGTCACTAGGCATGACAATGCTGGCGTTTGTGATGTGCTCGAGTTGTCCCGGGAGACAACCGAGTTGTGTATTGGCGCAAGCGGCGGGATATCTGGGTAAACGTTGTTGTTTTCCCCGTTATCCTGGAGTGCGCGGCTAACGCTATGCTATGTTATCTATCTCTCTAGGTCGTCCTCGAACGGGCCCTCCATCGGTGCTTCCAGTCATCCCGATCCTCCATGCATCTGGCTAGCTCGCCGGTGCTTTCTGTTCCCACATCTCTCCTGAGTACGTCCACGTAGGTTAACGTGGGACGTCCTCGTGATCGATGCCCGTGTGTTGGTTCCCACAGCACAAGTTTGCTGGTTGGGCTACTGTTGGGCTACTGTTTCTGTTCTGTTTCCCTGCTGCGGGAATGTCTGTCTACACTACAGTCTTCCCTCCTCTCAACCATTCATGCTGACGGTCAATCGGTGTCTACTGGGGGAGTATTGTGGGGGGGCTTTGTTTACCTTTTCATGGGTAAATGGGCTGAGGTCTAGGGCTGGTGTGCTGTTGTGAATATTATGAATGAATGCGGGACTGGTTCTGTGAGGATTCGCCTGTCCCTGGACCTTTTTCCTGTGTTTTCCCTGTCTACTCTCCTCATCAGCCCCCACCCTTGCGATGATTTACTCTCCTCTACTCTTCACCAGCCCCCACCCTTGGACATCCTTGATCCTCTACCTTCACGCACCTGTTGGGAGTTTGCAATCACCTCGGGAGAGTACATAGGTTGCAGACTCCCCTCCAGTCCTTGTCGGTCGTTCTGTGTTCTGGATTCTGTGTTCTGGACTCTGTATCTGTATCTGTGTTCAGTGTTCATGGAGTTCTGGACGTTACCATTCTGTACGTCACCATCACCTGCCGCGTCTCCGGCGTGAGACGACGGCCCAGCCATCACCACCTGTCGCCGTTTGCCTGGAGTGGGACACCGTCTTCGCTCTCTAATTCTCTACGGGAGGTTTTCCAGTGTTCCCACTCCAGACGTCAAGGCGGCACGCCATCGCTCCCGATTCCACGGGAGGAAGGCGTCTCTTCGTGATCCTCGTTCCTGGGGTGAGGCTCGTCGTCGCTCCCTAGTATTCCACGGGAGGACGGCGTGTTCCCATCCCGGTCCCCTGGGACCCCCTTTGTTCTGCGCTGCCCGTCTGCAGCATCCGAAGAGGAGGAGGAGGATCCCCGTGCCAGGCCTCCGCCGTCGGGCCCCTGTCCCCGTGCCAGGACTCCGCCGTCGGGCCCCTGGTCCCCGTGCCAGGCCTCCGCCGTCGGGCCCCTGTTCCCGTGCCAGGCCTCCGCCGTCGGGCCCCTGTCCCCGTGCCAGGCCTCCACCGTTGGAACCCTGTCCTCATCCCTGTAAGCAGCTCTGGCCCTCGCCCTGTCCAAGGCCTTAACCCTGTTCTCTGTCCCTGTCTCCAGCCCGCTTCTCCGGGCCTCTGTCCCTGTCCCCCTATCCAGTGCCCCTGGTCCTGGCCCTGACACTTAGCCCTGGTCCTTAGCCCTAGTCCCTTAGCCTGTTCACCTCTTAAAGGCACAGTGCCGCTTTTCCATATTTCCTTGACTCTAGTGTTTTTGTGTTTTCCCTTAAAGGGACTGTGCCGCTTTTTGTTATGCAAGAAATAAATGCCCTGTTTTGGCTTACTCTCATACCTGTCTTGTGTTGTGCGATTGGGGTCGGTTACAAACCATACCAGGTTCTCTCTGGTCCGCATCCCCTTAACGTTGTGTGCATGGGCTTGCCCATTCTACAGTCTATTCGTGGTGTTAGTTCATTTATTCATTAACCACTTCATGGTGCACACCACAGTGGAGGTTGCTGGTTGCAACCACCACTGGTGCTCCGTGTTAGCATCAGTCCTTTGCTTTTGACATGTTGAAACAGTGCCCCGCCCGGTGAGTCGGCCCGGCGAGTGGCTGGTGGGCTGCTAAAGCCTGTACCGCCACGGTATGGAATTGGCAGCGATTAGTAACTGTGTTCGAATTGCTGACGGGTGGGGATTATGTCCGGACATAGTCAGGCAGGTCTGGGACCGATGCCGTGCCGCCTGGGATTTTTTCCCCCATACATCTGTTAGGTCAGTTGTTGGGGCGGGTACGTTGAGGAGCGCAGGTCCTTGATCCTGATTGCGCCGGACCGGGGCGCAGCTGTGTGGTTCCCGGTCCTGATCCAGCTCTTGGTATCCCGTCATGGCCTGTTCCTTGGTCATCGCGGGCCCTCTCTCAAGCGCACGGGTCTCTGTGTTAGTTCCCTGTGCTGGGCCAGCTGCTGATGGTTTGGCTGGTGAGAGGGTGAGTCTGAAGAGGATGGATCCTTCTGTGGTTGGTACCATCCGGAACGCGCATGCTCCCTCCACTATCGCGGGTTACGCGGGTAGGTGGCGTATTTTCCAAGAGTGGTGTAAGGCCACCCTCTTGTGAAGCGTTTCCTGCTTGGCGTTCGACGCCTTAAGCCGGTGAAACGCTCTTTGGCTCCGAGCTGGGATCTTCAATTGGTCCTCGGTCGGTTGTCCTTGGCCCCGTTTGAGCCTCTTGAGCAAGCGCTGTTGGAACAGCTGTTGTTCAAGACTGCGTTCTTGCTGGCCATCACCTCCGCTAAACGTGTGGGTGAGCTTTGTGCTCTCTCGGTGCGGCCCGAGTGTCTGTCTATTCGTTCCGATAGTGGTGCCACTCTGCGGCCTAATCCAGCCTTTGTGCCAAAAAATATCCGGAGTTCTTTCCGTTCTTTCCGTTTCATCCGCCTCCTCACGCTGTCATGTCCGGTCCGGGCTTGGGGATTTACCTCAGCCGTACTCAGGGCCTCAGGGCTACCGATCAGCTCTTTGTCTGTTACGGTGGCTCTCGTGCTGGTAAGGCACTGTCGAAACAGCGCCTGTCCCATTGGTTGTGCGAGGGCATTGCCCTTTGCTACACGTTGGCCGGGCTGGCTCCCCCTGGGGGCGTCAGGGCGCACTCCACTCGTGGGGTGGCGGCCTCTGCCGCTCTACTGGGTGGGGCCTCGGTGGAGGACATCTGTGCTGCGGCTTCATGGTCCTCACCGGGTCCCTTCGTAAGGTTTTACCTCATGGACATGACCGGGGGTTCTGTCTCCCAGGCGGTTCTGAGGTCTGGGACCTCTCCTGCTTCCCGTCCTTTGGTGGGGTAGCAGGAGTGTGTGGGTGTGGGCCACAATGTGTTGTGTCACATGTGGTTCCGCCTGTGCTGTGCGTTCAAGAGGTTCTAGTTCCCTCTTGTTCGCACTCGGGTGGAGTTGACTGCCGCCCCCTCTTCATTAGGAAGGATGGGGTGTCCGGGGTTGTCACCAGCTTGGCTGGCCGTCTGCACTGATACAATTGGCTGTATCAGAGGGTGGGAGAAGCTGGCGGGGTGGGTCCGGGTCGTTGTAAACAGCGACTCCTACAGTTCGGTCGGGGCGCCTGCTAAGCGCGGATTGGACGTGAGGGGGATAGTGTGGTCCTCCCACACGCTACGCCCTCTCAATGAGAATCCGCGCTGCCAGGTGAAAAGAAGCGGTGATTGGCTGGACGTGTGTCGGAGGAAGCACGTGGTAGCCTCCACTCTCCCAAATGATCTGACTGTGGGGGGTAAAGCGCAGCGACCAGGAAGGGACTGGGAATTGGCATACGACTAACATTGGGATGGGAGAAAATCGGAGGAAAATGGAGGGGGAAAAAGACTTATAAAAAAAAAAAAAGGAAGGATGGGGTGACGGGACTCCCCTCCCCCCTGATGTGGGCTTTCGGGTCCTCAGGGGGTGTATTTGTCACTCCTCGCGTCTGCTCTGTCCCCATATCTCGATGGCGAAGAGCAGGACGCGATTCGCCAGTACGACTATATAACAATAGGTTATGTATATAACCTAGTTATATGAGTACTGGCTGAGCGTCCTGCTCTTAGCTTGGGGAAACTTTTCTTGGGAAACGTTTTTTTCCGAGGAAGAGCGAGTGGTGACCACGCCTAGTGCTATATAGTACGTAGCACTAGGGCGGGGCCTGGCAGGTGCTGGGTGTATTGTTTTTTATTCGTTGATGGAGTACACTAGGTACTGGAGATGAGGTATATCTCGATGGCGAAGAGCAGGACGCTCAGCCAGTACTCATATAACTAGGTTATGACCTATCGTTAACCAGCTCAACACCCACTAACCAGCTCAACACCCACTATTAGGTGTTAACCAGCTCAACACCCACTGTTAGGTGTTAACCAGCTCAACACCCACTGTTAGGTGTTAACCAACACCCACTGTTGGGTGTTAACCAGCTCAACGCCCACTGTTAGGTTTTAACCAGCTCAACGCCCACTGTTAGGTTTTAACCAGCTCAACGCCCACTGTTAGGTTTTAACCAGCTCAACGACCCACTGTTAGGTTTTAACCAGCTCAACGCCCACTGTTAGGTTTTAACCAGCTCAACACCCACTGTTAGGTTTTAACCAGCTCAACACCCACTGTTAGGTTTTAACCAGCTCAACACCCACTGTTAGGTTTTAACCAGCTCAACACCCACTGTTAGGTTTTAACCAGCTCAACGCCCACTGTTAGGTGTTAAACAGCTCAACACCCACTGTTAGGTTTTAACTAGCTCAACACCCACTGTTAGGTTTTAACCAGCTCAACACCCACTGTTAGGTTTTAACCAGCTCATCGCCCACTGTTAGGTTTTAACCAGCTCAACACCCACTGTTAGGTTTTAACCAGCTCATCGCCCACTGTTAGGTTTTAACCAGCTCAACGCCCACTGTTAGGTGTTAAACAGCTCAACACCCACTGTTAGGTTTTAACCAGCTCAACGCCCACTGTTAGGTGTTAAACAGCTCAACACCCACTGTTCAGAGATGTTTTGTTCAGATGGTGTTTCTTTTGAGGCGGTGTGCCGTAAAGGCACATTATTGGTTGTTTCCAGTTGGATGTAAATCCATATCTGTAACAGATGTTTTGGCATACAGGCTGGTAGTGGTGCATGTTTCACATGTTTATAACTCTACGTGAAGATTTTAAATAAGGAAAGAGGATAGGATAGGGTAGGATAAGATACAAGAGAAGATAAGACTAAATATAAGATAAGATACAATATAAGATCATATACAATACATGAATACAATATAAGAAAATGTACAATATAAGATATATGATATACAATATAAGATACAATATAAGACAAGATACAATATAAGATAAGATAAATTAGGTGTTATAGCACACAAGATAAAATAAGATACAAGAAAGATAAGAATTTTATTAATCAGGGAGTGTTTCAACTCATGTGATAATGGCCCATACTGTAAGAAACTTGCAATTATGTGCGCAAAAGTCGGAGCGTGTCCGAGGACAGTATGAATTCAGTAGTGCGTGTGCGTCTGTGTGTGTGTGTGAGTGAATCCGCACAATATCTCACAAACTATGGGGCTGATCAGCCTGTGCAGGAAGTTACAGAGGCACTGTGTTGCACTGTTCATATTTATGACACGGATGTCTAGCTACATACTTATTAGGTATGTTATTAATAGGGATGCCCCGATCGATCGGCCAGCGATCGGTATCGGCCGATAATCAGTATAAATATGCGATCGGGGAATTCCGATAATGACTCATATTCGCCGATCGCGGAAACTGATCAAGTGGACTTCTCATTCGCTGTCTGTCTCAGACGCACAGGACCTGCAAACTGCCGCTGCTCCCTAGCCCCGCCCGCACCCGTGTAGAGTTTGTAAACAGAGGAGGCGGCTCCTCTGCATTCGACCTGAGCTAACGTTAGCTACCTAGCTATCGTTACTGTTTAAACAAAATGACCCAGTCAACTATTCACTTTTAGTAGGCATTGTCTAACGGTATTTAGCCGGCTAGCTACTGATAGCTCCGGATATCAACAAATGCCCCAGGAAGTCTAGTAGTCCATGTTGATATCTCCGTTAGCTTGCGTTAGCTTGCGTTAGCTGACGTTAGTTCTCTGTTCAAAACGAAATGTCCCATTGAACTAAAGTTCTGTCTTAACGTCATCTAGCCGGCTAGCAGTAGCTATAGATAGCTCTTGATATCAATGTCTTATAACATTGATTCAATGCGTATTGGAGCTGAGGGCTTGCTGAATGTGAAATGACCAAATAACCGTAACGTTACCAATAGGGTCCAGCTGCAGCGCCGGAGAATCCTTTTTGGAGCTGGAGGCTACTAGAGTACACAGACAGTGGAGCTGTTTGCAGATAGCGAGCATTTTGACTTGTTGCGTGGTGGCGATGTCTCGCAGATAATACAAGTACAAGTCTAATTATATAATATATATATTTTATAAAAAAAAATAATTATATATGAGTGTGTGGGAATATGTTTCACATCTGGCAACAGGAAGTATTTTTGGGGAATTAATTTCTAGCATTCTCCATTGACTTTCATGTACAGTAGTCCTGTGTGTAGTGTGGTGCACCTTTTTACCACAAGAGGACATTGGCTTCAAATGCTGCTATATAATAATATACAAATACACAATATACAAACAAATACCAATGTATGTCTTCTTATGGCCAAGGATGACTGACCTGACAATTCATACAATACACAGTGATGTGTGAGGGATGAGCAGCAGATTAATTGTATGTCATAACCAGCTAATGTAAGACTCTGGTTGGGCAGTCAAGAGTTTCGGTTTCCAATTGTGGACTACCAGATGTAAACGCTTTCTATTGGAAACAACTTGCACATCAATCTCAATGAAAACCACAAACTGTATGAAATCAGTTGTGACACATCCTGAAAATGCCACGAGACACAACTTTTTTTTCTTTTGTTCATGGTAATGCACAGTAATGCACAGTTCCATAAAAGAAAAAAGTACATTTACATTTTGTCATTTAGCTGACGCATTTATCCAAAGCAAGTCATCAGGAAGGGTACAACTCTTTCAGCTGAGTAACAATGTTCATCAAACAGTGCTGAAACTTTCATTTGAGATATTGATTGAAGAAGGGAATAAAAAAATAAAAAAAAATTTAAAGTGTGTTTAGTCGACAGCGAAAGATTGGTCAGGATTCGACTGTGGTGGGAAGTTCGTTCCACCATTGTGGAGTGAGGACCGAGATTAGGTGGTTTCTCTTTGATGACCCTCTCGGAGCTCGGATAGGACTGGGTCTGATGAGGCCAGAGGATGTAGAGCGGTGAGGGTGTGTAGTTAGAGACCATTGACCGGAGGTAGGCAAGAAGTGGGGTAACATGGGCTGACTTTGGTAGGTTGGAGATCAGACGGGCAGCTGCATTCTGGATCAGTTGAAGAGGCATGGTGGCGGTAGTTGGTAGACCAGCGAGCAGTGCATTGCAGTAGTCGAGACGAGACATGACTGTTGATTGGACAAGGAGTTGAGTGGCTTTTTTTGTCAGGAAGGGGCCGATCCTTCTGACATTGCTTAGGAGGAATCTGCAGGTCCTGGTTGTTGTGGCGATGTGAGCGGAGAAGTTCAGCCGATCATCAAGGACTACACCAAGGTACTTGGCGGTTGGGAACGAGGCCACGGCTAGATTTTCCACTGTGATGGAAAGGTCGGTCAGCAGGGAGGATTTGGCCGGCAGGTGAAGCAATTCTGGTAGGAGTGGTCGTCGAGGTTGGATGTCAGCCATGCCAGCGCAGAGCCAGTCACTCATGGTTGACCGTGTCGAGGGCTGCCGACGTGTCCAGAAGAATCAGGACAGAGGAGAGGCCCTTCGCATTTGCTAAGTGAAGAGCCTCTGTGAACGCTATGAGGGCCGTCTCTGTGGAGTGACCAGTCCTGAAGCCTGACTGATTAGGGTCTAGGAGGTCATTCTGTAAGAGATAATCACTAAGTTGGTTGGATACAGCATGTTCAAGTGATTTAGAAAGGAAGGAGAGAAGAGATACAGGACGATAGTTGTCTATGACGGTGGGGTTCATGGTTTTTTTTTAATGAGCGGTGTGACTGTGGCTTGGAGGTGGGAATCACCCCTGAGTTGAGGGAGGAGTTGATGGTTGCGTTAGGAATGGGAGGATGTCTGATGCTATGGTCTGGAGGAGTGGGGAGGGTAGCTGGTCCAGCTGGCATGTAGTGGGACGGTTCGACGTTACCAGTGTCAATGCCTTGGTGTCTAATGGGAGAGAAGGATGACAGGGTAAAGGACGAGGTTCTCGATTCAGCATTTGGAACAGGTGGGGGTTGGGAGAAGCAGCTGCGGATGCTCTCCACTTTTTTCTCAAGGAAAATAACAAAGTCTTCGGCAGAGAGAGAGGAGGGGAGGGCGTGGAGGGGGAGTGAGGACATGGTGGCGTGCAGTTTGCGAAAGGTTCTTAGCCAAGGCCTCAATCTTATGGTGAAAGAAAGAAGCTTTGGCAGTAGTAATTGTATTTCATAATCATAAAAGTATTTCAGTAAAAGTATTTCATAATCATCAGCACGTCTCAATTTGCACATTCCGTGAGAGAAAAGTAGCAAGAAATATTTTTTATTTAGCCTGCCCTTTACTCAAAACAATAAATAAACAATAAAACGATATGGTCTATCAATTACACATATTTAACAATCAATACTTACAATAACATGGGGAAAAAAGGAAAAAATATAACATACAACATGACATGACAATGACAAACAATGACAGGCCTACAGTATGTCTGTCATTCATATGGTAATATTTATTACCAACTATAGCATGTCACGGATATATTATGTGCTCCAATGAGCATCCATTCTAGTTTATATGTAAACATGTGACTGGGGCATGTGGTGCAGGACTTGCCGGTAAGGTAGTAACAAAGCGGCCAACCCAGCGGTAACGTGTTTCTTCAGCTGTGTGCTACATTCTGTGGCTCCGGCCAAGCGGGTACCAGCTGACCTTATCGGTGCCATAACAAAGGTATCAGACCTGGGAAAGCAGCCCTCATAAATCCACATGTCCATCTGAAACAGTGTCCTCGATCATGCCATTTCACATAGAAATAGTATACTGTAGAAATATGCTCTAAACAACAACACAACAGGTTTATAGCCGTGTAAGCTCCCCTCCCCTTCACATTATATGCAAATTAAACCAGTACACAAATGACTACATTATCGAGTTTTCTGATGATGCAGCCATACTCCGTTTACTGACAAAAGATTCAGACCATGCTATGTAGATATCAGAGACAGAAGAGGTTAGGCAGTGGTACGAGGAGCACAAAAAAAGAAAGAAAGAAAGAAATGGTATTCGATCCTCTGTCTGTTGGTGATCAGTCACAGAGATTTTAATCAACAGGAAGAGAGTTGAGCAGGCAACAACATAGTTCATTTCAAGGAATTAACTAAATTCTTAACCTGATAAATCACAATTGTGAAACGCGTTGTTACTACATGTGATTGTGGAACTCAATGGATCATTGAAGTAAGGTTTCATTCTTAATTCTTTACCCTTTTCTTGCTATGGCCAGCACCTCCCACTCATCAAGTGGAGTACATTTGTTCACAAGTCAGTCGTTTGCAGTGCAGTTATTGTTCCACAGGACAGCCGTTGAATCTGTTTGGTAACCTGTTCGTTAAACTAAACTCTCAAACTTCCAAAACAAGGTGGGAATAATTGGGATGCTGCTCCCGTCTTCTCTCCAGGAGATATTTGAGGAGACGGCGAGGAGGCAGCCTGTACGTTAATGCCAAGCAAGCAGTGCAAAAATGCTTCCGCATTCGTCACCGCACGCTAGTGCGGTAAAGCGCCCTTCTTTTCAGACAAATGCTACCGTGCGTGCACCGGCGGCGGCGTGCTCGCTCAGGTGCGTGCGTGCGCCGGCGTGCTCGCGCGAGGTGCCCGCGCATGCGACACGAGCGGAGCTCAATATATATAAGTCACCGCCCCTTATTCAGTATCCAACAAATAGCTCAATTGGCTAGGACACATGGCTGTGGATCCTATGGCTTGTTTGCTGGCGAGTTCGAATCCCATCGAAAATATTTTTTAACGTGATTTTTTTTTAACGTGTATTCTTTCGCCGATTAAGGTTAGGCATTGTTTCGGAGTTGGTTAAGGTTAGAACGGTTAAGTTTAGGCGCTGTTAAGGAGCTGGTTAAGGTTAGAGTTTGTCAAAGAGAATGGCAATATAATTTCTATGGTTAAGGTTAAGGTTAGGCATTGTTTCGGAGTTGGTTAAGGTTAGAACGGTTAAGTTTAGGCGCTGTTAAGGAGCTGGTTAAGGTTAGAGTTTGTCAAAGAGAATGGCAATAGACAGCCTATTTCCGCGAAAATGAAAGGCGCATTACTGCATGCCACTACGGTAAATTTTTGCACTGCTTGCTTGGCATAAAGCTACACGCGAGGAGGCAAGGCCTTAAAAATAACCTGTGACCCAAACCACATCCTTCACAAGGACGATGAGCCGATGCCTTCGGGCAGAAGGTACAGGTCACACAACTTCAAGTTGAATAGGTATAAATGTTCCTTAGCTCCACTATCAATCAAACTACTGAACAGTCAAATAAATGGTGTGTGTGTGTGTTTTGATGTGCGATATTCTTGATGTATATGTTCTTGTGTACAGTATATGGATTTGTGTGTGATACTGAATATTAACTGTAGTTTGTGTGTGTGCTGTGTGCCTGTGCTGCTGCTATGTCATCTGTGTCTCTTGAATGCCCAAGATGGATTTCTCCTAAGGGAGACAATATAGGCTAATCTAATCTAATCTATAGGCATTGTGGCGGCACAGTGGTGTAGTGGTTAACACTGTTGCCTCACAGCTAAAATGTCCAGGGTTTGATTCCCGTTTGGGGACCAGGTTTCCGCGTTGCCGGGTACCCAGGTGGGGTATCTCCCGGGCCTTTCTGTGTGGAGTTTGCATGTTCTCCCCGTGCTCGCAAGGGTTTCCCCTCCCGATAAGATAAACCCAATGGAAAAACATGCACAACAGATCACTAACGCTGTCGCGTTCCCTGACGAAGACGGACAGGAGCTCTTGGATTGGTCCCCGGGGCGCGTGGGGGGAAGGACGACGGGATGGGTCAAGTGCAGAGAGAGACATTTCATCGGCGACCCAATGCATGTGTGTGTGTTCCTGTGTGTCGCCCATCTTGCATGTGTGTGTTACTGTTAAACTGCATGACAAATAAAGACTTCTTCTTCTTCTTGATTCAAATTGGCATGTGGCATAAACTTTTACATATCTATAAATAAAGTGTTGTAGCTTTATTGGAGTTGTCCTTCATTTCACAGGGGATGCTTTCCACTGCATAGTGTGTGGTGCCAATCTCGTTCTATGATCAAATCCATTTCATCAATTCTTTTGTATCAAACTTGTATTTTAGGCGATTTCCCGTTTTTATCTTTGTTTTTATCTTGTTTTACTACTTTTAATTTTGTCTCATTTATTTAACAGAATTAACAGTCTGTTTACAATCAGACAAGAAGATAGATACCAGTTTCCTTTGCAAGCTAGCTTAGTACAAATTAATGGAAGCAGATACGCTTAAGGTCTGCACTTAAGGAGTGCAGACTGAGCTTGGATAGTCAGCCGTTTAATGCCCCAGCTTCTTGGAATGATCTTCAACTCTCGCTAAATGATACCCCACTGTCCTATGAAAAGTAAAACAAATTATGAAAAAAAAACACAATTACAAACCTCCCTATTTCAGTCTGACTCTTTTTCCCTTTGTCTTTATTTGTGTTTTGACCGGTTTTAATTTGCCTGTAATCTCAACTTCATTGAAAATGAGCGAAAACACTTCTCCTGGCCTGAGCACTAGAGCTGGCAGAGAATTAAATTAGGGTTTCCAATAATACAGGAACAACACGGTTTAAAACTTTTGTCAGTGCCTCTGGCTTGGAGGTCCATCAGATAGTGTAGTATAACTAGAATCCTTTCTTCAAAATAAGTGAAGCCCCATCAAAACTAAATCCAATGCACAAAGAAGGATCAACGTTTAATGCGAGTACTTGAAAAGTTGCTACTGCAGTTTGCGTTTGGACTTGGAATGTCGGCTCCTTGGAAGGATCTTCAACTCTAGCAAAATATCAATACCCCACTAACCTATGATCATAAACCTCCATATTGGACTGTTTTTAATTGTTCTTACATTTTTCCCTTTGTTATTATTTGTATTTTGACCTGTTTTAACTGGCCTGTAATCTCAACATCTATGAGCGAAAACCTCAATGATTCTATTGAGAATTAATAAAGCGTTTAATTTAATTGAAATCCTCTGTTGATTTAATTACTTTGTCCATATCCACAAAAGAATATACTGTATATCATTCCTGAAAGGATTATGGCAAAAATGTCAACTAGTTTAGTCTTTCTTTAGTTTTTTTCCCCTTGGCTTCTCCTGGCCTGAGCACCAGAGCTTGCAGTGAATTCAATCAGGGTTTCCAATACAGGAACAGCGATGTTTTAAACTGTGTCTATGGCTTATAGTTCCATTAGATATTGTAGTATAACTAGAATCCGCTCTTCAAAATCCTGAACAACCTTTTCTTCAAAATAATATAAAGCTCGATCTGCTTCATTGCTTGATGTAAGTGACGCCCCATTGCACAAAGCATTATCAACTTTTAATGAGCATACTTGAAAAGTTGTTACCCCATTTGCATTTGCCATTAGTGCAGCCTGTACTTGGGAAGTCAGCCTTTTTGTTTGAATGCCCTGGCTTCTTGGAATGATCTTTGGCTAAAATCAATACCCCACTATCCTATGGACAATATAAAGGATCACGCCAAGCACATTCGAATCAGCTCGCCTAGCTGTTGGCCAAAAACACCTCTCCCAGAGTTTTAAGCTACATTAGCTGTGTCACCATAATCACAGGACCTATTAGGAATTATTGCTCAAAGAAAACAATATGCCACAGCTTTGAATGACTACAAAAATAGTTGATATAACTTTCTAGTGTTGGTTGGGCTTCACGTGGCCAAGGATTGTATTTGACAATTTCAGTTCCTCATTTAGTAACATACAGGTATGGTTTGGTGGTATACAGGATATAGAATAAATCCTATCAACATTATTTTGAATTGATATTCTGTACAGCTCATATAACCCCTGCAGACCACACCAAAGGCAAATCCTAAATTATTGGTGCAAACTGTTTTTTTTTCCTCAAAGAAAAATATATTTCTACAAAACAACGCTTAGCATGACGTAATCATTTCAGAAAAAACTGACATAGTTGGTGTCAAAACAAATGTGCTGTGGAATGCTGGTAATTTTGTACATTAGGTTAACTTATATGAAACACTTGCTGTAGTGTAGTGGAAGCATAAATGGCTTCACTACTGGCAATTATTTCATACAACATGATGTCTTTAACCATCTTTAATCTTTGTTAAACTCAAATGTTATTTTGTTTTTAACTTTCGTTTTAATTGACTATTATTTGTCTCCTTTTCTTCTTCCACTCTCGCTCTCTTGCATGCCCCCGTCCTCTGTGTATTGCTGCTTTATGTTGGCTCGGGAGCAGCTCCCCATCCCCAGATACAAGAAGGTAAGGCACTGAGATCAGCTTTACACTAGGGTCCCACTTCTGTCCAAAAAACTCTCTCTCTCTCTCTCTCTCTCTCTCTCTCTCTCTCTCTCTCTCTCTCTCTCTCTCGCTTTTGTTCATATTTAGCTAAATGGGAGTGTAACTCTTAACAAAAATTAAACAAAAGGCATTGCACATGCATTGGTGTGCACTCTTGCGAGAGAGGGGGGAAAGGCGAAAAAGTTGAAGACTCGTCAACTGTGGGACCCTAGTGTTACAAACCCTGACCAACCCAACTGACCCGACCTAATCAACACCTACCCCTCTACCTGTACGATCAAACAGAACTGAGAAATGTAGCCCCGTCTCTACTCGTGTGAGCGTTGCTTTGAACCTTGTGTTAGCTCCCACTCACGGTGCTTCATCCATGTTGACTGGCCCTATGAAATTATTTATTAGCACCCTCCTAGTACCCTGTAATACCCTGTAGAACCATGTAGTACGTCTTAGTACCCTGTAATACCCTGGAGTATCATGTAGTACCCTGTAATACCATGTTGTACCCTGTAGTACCTTGTAACCGCCTGTAATGCCATGTAGTACCCTGTTATACCTTGTAGTACATGGACAGTAGTACCCTTTGATACCCTGTAGTACCATGTAATACCATGTAATACCCTGCGTACCGCGTAGTATCGGGTTATAACCTGCTGTAGTACATGTAGTACAATGTAATAACGTGCAGTACCATGTAATACCCTGTCGTACCATGTACTACCATGTACTATGTAGTACCATGTAACACTGTCATACCATGTAGTACCCTACTGGCCTACTGCCATGTAGTACCCTGTAGGGCCATGTAGTGCCATTTAATACCCTGTGGTATCATGTTGTACCTTGTACTGTACCTGTAGTACTATATGTTTTATTATAGTCTCACCCATTCATTTTCTTTTTGGAAACACCACAGATGTACAACGTTTGAATACAACACTTAAAATGCAATGAAAGTGGTGAATGAATTGATTACTGTTGTCTAGTTGTCTAGTGTGCAGGAATTCATGACACCTCAGGGCAAATTCAGATGAAAGAAACCACGTTCCTGACGAAGGAAGGTTGTAAATTAGCCACATTTGACCAGAACACAAACTGATGTGAAGACGACATGCAAGTATTTTTGATGATGTCAACAGTATCATAGTTTCCATTTACATAAACTATAGTATACACCATGTCTAATTGTAATCTATTACGTTTTTGGCTATACAGCATTCATGGCAGGCCATTTCATATTCACTGTGAAACGCATGAATGGTGAAGTACTTTGCTGTATAGTGGATGGCGAATCTCTTGCTCGAGTTAAACACGTTTCATTCAACGCCTCTTTGACTGAGTTTGTGTCACCTACTATGTAGCAAAGCATGTTGCCCATCTTACTCCGACCGTCTCTTTCCATTGACTGTACAGTCATTGGCGCCATGTTGACATTTCTTGGCGTGTTCTGTCTGAATATAGAGCTTTTCTGATTTCACAACATAAGTATTTTAAAATGGTTTATTTCCTGTTGCGATGTTTGCTAATACAATAGCTGACGGGAGTCAAAGCTGCTCCCTTAGTAACGGAATAGCAATGGAATTCTTCTGAAAAGTATAGACGGTTTCAAAGTGACAACGATAACATTCTAAAAAGGACCCACGTTTATTTCCTGTTGCAATGTTTGCTAATGTGATTTTATTTAGGAAACATATTTGGGTCCAAACTGTTCCCCTAGCAACAGCATTCTGGTGAAAAAAGTCTATACAGTATGAATGAATGAATGATTTTATTGAATTAATGAAATAATGAATGAATGATTTTATTTTGGTCTTCTTTTACAAAGCAATGTACAGTAGTAGAACATTTATAAACAAAAGAAAATGACCGAAAAAGGTGTAGGCTGAAGCCCAACCAACTCTAATACAAAACCATAGCAACCCATAGCTAACCCCCAAGAGGCAGTTTTTCCATTACCATGCCTTTTCATTCATATGCAATACCTAAAAAAGATGTTCCTCATTTAGCATCTACTCCCAAACCCTCAACACACACACACACACACACACACACACACACACACACACACACACACACACACACACACACACACACACACACACACACACACACACACACACACACACACACACACACACACACACACACACACACACACACACACACACACACACACACACACACACACACACACACACACACACACACACACACACACACACACACAGAGATAGGGGGTAACAGACGGTATACATTTAGTATAGATGTTATCAACCACATGGGAGTTGAGTACATTTTCTCCGAAGGTGAGCAGTCTACACGTCCAGTGGGAGATACTGTTCTTATACTGAGAAATGCACACATTTCAGATTGATTCATTTATATTTTAGGAGATTACACTTCAAAATGTCAGGCTACTACTGGCAGCTATAGCACTGCTATAGTGCCGAGTCTAATTCAATGTTTTATATCAATTGTGTGAAAAGTGTGTGTGTGTGTGTGTATGTGTGCTGTTGGGAAATTATTTTCAATATACTGAAAACACATTATGGAAGAGCCAACAGAGAGAGAGCCACATGTGTCATCAGCTGGCAGTAGTTGGTGGGACAAGAGCCTCCCAACCCCAGAGTGGATATGGAGGCAATGGCCACACCTGGGGCTCCTCATCAGAGCAGGTGTCTCAGGTGTGTTCTAAAATGATTTGTTTTGGTTAGCGTCAGTGGTTAAGATTTGGTCAGGTTCAGGTAATAAAAAGGTTTAAAGGTTAAATGCATATTTTCAGCTAAATGTCAAAACCACTGGACATAAACCAAAAAAAAGAAACATCATAAGGCTATTACCACTATAATTTACATCAATATCAGACTGAAAATGAATTGGTCACATCGGCTGTTGTATCTCTAGATAACCCCCCTCCTCCCCCCACCACCACCATCAACAACAAAGGACATGAAAGACCCCCCCCCCCCGCTTGCTTAACGTGGACATTCATTGTTGGTGAAGAATCAGGGACCAACCTTTCAGTTCTCCATCATGTCCTCCTATACATCAGTTACTGGTTTGCTCTTCCATGCTGGTGGTCAACCTTTATCCCCCGCAGCTGCATTGATTTTGCGGGGCTCCCGGTGGATTTAAGCCCTCTCTTGAACCCCCACGGCGGGTCAGCATACCCTGGATGAGATCAGTGCCTGACCTCGTCCATTCCATTATCTACTGCTCTCTGTGATTGATGCTTCCGCCTCTCGCATGCAGCCGAGCCAGTCAGATATGCTAATGAAGATCTATGCCTTGAACAGAGATGTGAAAATGTGGACGGGGCCGACGGCAGCCGTGAGGAAACCGAAGCAAACATTTTAGACGCCACGTCGCTGCAGCCTTTGACCCAATGAAGAGAAAGACGTGCTGTTAAAGCAGAGGAAGGTTTCCTCCGTGTTTTCTCTCACTATACACTATATGTATGCATGTTTCTGTTCACGTGCACACCGTTACATACTATAACCATACCATACATTACCATACCGTACCATAACCATACCATGCTGTACCATACCCATTATCATAACCATACCCATACCATTCTATTACCATAACCATACCATACCGGCCCTAACACCATGTTCAATAATGTTGTCATGGAGACCAGTGATGTAGAAAATGTATGTGTTGCGATACCATTACCATACCATACCATGCTATGCCATACCACACTACGCCATTCCATACCATAGCAAACAATACCACACCATGAGCATTCCATGAAGACATTTTAGGCATTTTAGGAGATTATGGTTACCCACAATGCCCCTGGAGAAGCCCCTTTCCATTCAAGTTCTGTGTTGAATACATGTGATGCATGTTGCCCATCTGCCTGTCAACCCCCTTCCCCAACCCCAACAATATAGTTATATATCAACTGGCTATCGCGTCCCGCTCTGCCTACTGAGATATAACTCATCATCTCTAGCACCAGAGACCAGAGAAAGACTTTCGTCTTGTTTACATCAGGGTCCCCCATTTTCAATTAATCATAAAATCAATGAGCATCTTGTGAATACCCGCCTGGTCATAACGTAAGGTTATCCTATAACCCTAGTTATATGATACTGGCTGAGCGTCCCGCTCTGCCTACTGAGATATAACTCATCATCTCTAGCACCTAGTGTGCTCTAGGAAATAACAACAAATGCACCCACTTGCATGTGACCACGCCACTCCCATGTGCCCTATATTACACCGGAAGTGGTCACGCCTCACCCTTCCGCGTGAACACGTAAGGCAACTAACATGTGCTTCCGCATTGCTCTGATTGGCCCACTGACCCCACGTGACGCTACGCTCGTTTTCGCCCGCACGCCGGTAACGCAAGCGAGCCTTGTAATGTTAAGCGACCTACTCGCGGAAATGGGAATGTACAGTACATATTTATCAAAACAACTACCAACGCGATTCACTCTACCAGACAACTACCAGATTCACTCTACCAGATTCACTCATAAACGTTATATAACATAACTTTATATATTCTTATTTCGCGTTTTATTCATAACGTTTATATGCTGTTATTTCACGCTTTATTCATAACGTTATTTCGCAACACAGCCCAGCTGTCAGAAACTGTACATTGAGGGGGTTTGATTCAAAGCCCTATCGAAACTGTCTTGCACTAGTATAAAGCATCAATGTGCAGAAACTGTACATTGAGGGGGTTTGAAACACTGTACATTGAGGGGGTTTGCATCACTGTTTACACTCATGCCTTACTGTACCATGTTCTACATATAGAACCCCATCTCATGCACCGGTTTGAATCAAAGCCCTATCGAAAAGTACTCAAGCTCTACTGTCTTTAACTATAAATGTTTACACTCCCCACTTACTGTAGAACATGGTACATGAGTATATAGTATATAGGGATGTTGCACTTGAGCACCAAATGTACAGTGTACAGTGCCCCCCACCTACCCACGCGTCACTCTAACATTACCTCACCGGCAACTTATCTAATTTAACAGAAAATTAAAACATCTTTTCAAAATCTTTCTTCACATCTTTGTAAATTCCACATAACCTTAGATCTTGTTCTTAAACATTACGTAGGCCCCTTACCCGCTCGTGAATTGAACTCCACCCCATACGTTAAGCTAAAATCAAAGATTTTCGTCCATCACCCCGTTTTAAACAGCGTAAATACGACATTTCTCTCAGTTTTTAAAGCAATCAACTTATATACGCCAACTCCCCCACACCTTAGCTAGTATCCCTCAATTTTTAACAACAATCAGACGGTCGCTACATATTTAAAACACATAATTCATCGCTAGTCATTACACGCCAAGACGCTCGTATTTTCAAACCTCTTTGTCTAGTTTAGCGACACGACACGACAATTCAACATTACTTTTACAGTTATACTGTTTATTAAAACACACGTATTTAACAATGACCTCAAGTACTTCCTATTGTTAGATCCTGATCAATCTGGCCAGTATCACGTCTTCTTGTGTTATCCTCTCTCCATCCAATTCCTCTGCGTTGTGTAATTTTAATGGTCCTGACGTCTCAGATACTGGCTGAATATAATCCTTATCTCTCCCCGTTAGTACGATCCGCAAACCATAATAATTCTCCACCTTCGTAAGAATTCGACACTTTGACAACGTGAAATACCTTACAAGGAGAAGCGTGGTTTATTTGATAAACAGGAGCCTCAGCTCAGATGTTAACAGATGGTATTGTCCTTGAAAAGTCTATTCTAATGATCTTTCGGTGTGTTCAGTCTATTGTCCCTCTGCTATTCAGTCCAATAGTGGTTAGGCCTGGTCGTCAGCCAAGACCATCCTCGTGGTAGCCGAAGCTAATGATGATGTGGCATCCTTCCTCCCCCCCCCCCTCCTCTATGAGAGGAGAGAGTCTCTTGGTCTCTTCCCTCCTGTGGGATTCGTTTCTTTGGTCTGCCTCACACCCGGAAACACTGTTCGACTTCAAGTTCAAGTTCTTTAATAGTTGTCATACAGAAGTACAGAATACTTTCATACAAAATGCTTCTTACTGTTACGCTCCAGAGACTGTGCTAGACAAGATAGTATCAAATAACATAATAACATAATATAGCATGAATTTAGAAGAAGAAAAATGAGGTCACAGTGTTCGGTATAGACATATGTACAATGTTCTGAGTTACCATATAATATACAATACACAATACTATGCAGTGTACTAATGTACAGTACTATCTAGTGCAAAGCAGAAATGGGATGAGGTACAATTTTAGGTACAATTTACAGTAAGGTGTACGAGTTGTAGTGCAATCCTTTATCCATAAATATAAAGTGTGGGGAGTGGGTGCTACAGTGTGTTTGTTTAAAGTGGGTGTGTGCTATAAAGTGTGTGGAGTGGGTGCTACAGTGCGTTTGTTTAAAGTGAGCGTGTGGATGTGTGTGCTATGTGCGTTTGGTGGTTGTTGTTGTGTAGTGTTCATTCATTGTTCGTTTAGCAGCCTGATGGCCTGGGGATAGAAGCTTCTTCTGAGTCTTTCTGTGCTCGCCTTGAGACTCCGGTATCGCTTGCCTGACCGCAGCAGTTCAAAGAGGCAGTTGTTCGGGTGACTGGAGTCTTTAATGATTCTCTTAGCCTTGCCCTTGCAACGCTTGTTGTAAATGTTCTGGAGGGTGGGGAGCCCCCCTCCAATTGTGCGTTCGGCTGAACGTGTCACTCTTTGTAGTCTGCTTCGGTCTTGTGCAGTGCTATTCCCAAACCAGGAGGTGATGTTGCCGGTCAAGATGCTCTCTATTGTACATGAGTAGAAGTTCTTAAGGATCTTCTGGCTGACTTGGAACTTCCTTAGGCGCCTGAGGAAGTAGAGGCGTTGTCGTGCCTTCTTCACAACACTGTCAATGTGTGTGGTCCATGTCAAGTCCTCGGATATGTAGGCTCCGAGGTACTTAAAGCTGTTGACTCTCTCAATCGGTGCCCCGTCGATGCTGAGGGGGCTGTAGTCCTTGACCCCCGACCTCCTGAAGTCCACAATCATCTCCTTTGTTTTGCTGACGTTCAGGGAGAGGCTGTTTTCCTGGCACCATCCCGCCAGGACCTTGACCTCTTCCAGGTAGGCCCTCTCGTCGTTGGCAGAGATCAGGCCCACCACCACTGTGTCGTCAGCAAATTTGATGATTGTATTGCTACTCCGCTGAGCCACACAGTCGTGTGTGTACAGGGAGTAGAGGAGGGGACTCAGAACACAGCCCTGGGGGGCCCCTATGTTGAGGGTGATGGATGAGGAGGTGCAGTTGCCTGCTCTCACCACCTGGGGTCTGCCAGTCAGGAAGTCCAAGACCCACTGGCAGAGGTCATAGCCCAAGCCCAGGTCCCTGAGCTTGGCTATGAGTATGGAGGGGACTATGGTATTGAATGCCGAGCTGTAGTCGATGAATAGCATTCTCACATAGTTCCCCTGCCTCTTGTCCAGGTGTGATGCTGCTGTGTGCAGCACATGGGCTATGGCGTCCTCCGTGGACCTGTTGGGGCGGTATGCAAATTGCAGGGGGTCCATGTTGATGGGGAGGGAGGAGCAGATGTAGCCCTTTACTAGCTTCTCAAAGCACTTCATGGCTATGGAGGTGAGAGCTACAGGGCGGTAGTCGTTGAGGCAAGCAGGCTTGGATTTTTTGGGTACAGGGATAATAGTGGACTTCTTCAGGCAGGTGGGGATGACAGCCTGTTCTAAGGACAGGTTAAATATGTCAGTGAATACTGGGGCCAGTTGGTCGGCACAGACTTTTAGGACGCGGCCGGGGATGCCGTCCGGACCTGCTGCCTTCCTGATATTCACTTTTTTAAAGGTCCGCCTCACCTCATGCTCTGTTACCCTGAACACTGCGCCTCCATCAGCAGCCGACCCCCCCCCCCCCCCCATTGCCGTGGCTTGTGAGCTGGTGTTGTTATTACCAGCATCTTATAGATCTTCGTCATAGCAACGACAGCCCGCGCCCCTCTCCTGGTTGTCATGCGACGCGCTGTCATGACAACTGCCAATAACCTTTCACACACATCAAAACGCAGTTTCTACTGTCAAAACCTCCATCGCGCTCTGCCTCTGTGTCCACGTTATCTTTGTTTTGTCTTAGATCGGAATTCAAAACAAACACCCTCCTAACGCGGCCTGTGCCTGTGAAACCACTGGTTCACCACCGTCAATATCATCCCGTGATGATAATGATATTACCCTCTTAAAGCGTCTCTTTATATCAGTCTATAAACCAAATATACATAGAAAAAACACCGTTTTCTCTCACTATTCATCAATAAATGAAGCAGAATACTCATCAATAAATGAGGCAGAATACACATTTATTGCACTTGTTCCTGCTGCGTTCCTGCTGCAAATGAAATCAAAGATGGCGGCTTTCTGTTTTCGTTCTACGCTCGGTGCGTAGAGCTGCTGGGATTCACGAAGGAGAGCACTGGCCAATCAGAGCAATGCGGAAGCACATGTTAGTTGCCTTAAGTGTTCACGCCACCCTTCCTCTTTCGTTTCCAATGCGGAAGCAGCTAGATGCACTTCGGAACTGCAGATTGTTATGAGCAAGAAGGTGAAATTACACAATGTTGGGAATTCGCCAGAAGTTCGCCAGCACCCGGAACCTTCTCAGCACGTCCTGACAGCACGACGGCCCTATCCTGTTTGTTCCTCATCGCATGACAGCAGACCGAGGGACTTCGCGCAATGGCTGGCAGTCGAGCCGCGTTGCGCCCAGGTAGGGCCTGTATTAGCAGGCATTGGTATATGTAATACTGCTCGTTGTCTCGTGAGTCAGCCGGGTGATGTGTTGGCGCCGGGGGCAGGATATTTGGATGAACGTGGTCATCATGACTCACTTTTGGATGTTTTTCCAAATATCCTAGCGCGCAGCTAATGCTAATGCTAAGATGCTTGGGGCGCCGTTCCCATGTGCCCCGCCGGGGCTGTCACCACTCTTCCCTCCTCTTAACCGTTTCATTGCTGAAGGTCAATCGGTGTCTAATGTTGAGGGTTTTGCTGAGGCTTTTTGACCCTTTACACGGGTGGATAGGCTCATGACAGGGCCCAGGACAGGTGTGCCGTGCTTAGAGGAGCAGGTAGCATCGGTCCTTTGCCCTGGCATGGTTGAACGGTATCCCACCCGGAAGCCGACGCCGAGTCGGCCCGGCAGGTGGCTGAGTGGGCTGATGAAGCTTATACCGCCGAGGGACGGAATTTAGCAGCAACCAATAACATTGCTCAATTGGCTGATTTTCTGTCCAAAATGGTGTCGGGTAGTGGGGCCTTGGGGCCAGCCGACGTCAAAAACATTGCGCGTGTTTTTGAGGTTATACAGCTTTTGACCCAGCCGCAAGCTATAACTGCAGGGAGGGCTAGGATGCTGTCAACACTTGTTCACAGGCATCTTTGGTTGGAACAGTCTCCCCTTGAGGAGGAGAGGAGACATCCCCTCCTCAGGGCTCCCCTCTCCGCAGAGGGACTTTTTGGTCTGTCTGCAGGGGCGTGGGCGGTATTTGACCTGGGCCCCACACCGCCCCACACCACGCAGACAGAGGTGAGAGCACGGCCTCACCGCAGCCATGTTTCCCCCGCCTGAGATACCCTGGGCACAAAGCAAACAGGTGATAACAAGGCCGCCAGCCTCGGCGGCCGAGGGATCGGCTACATTAGATGAGCACGCTCTAAAAAAACGTCGCCATCTAGCTGTGTCTAGCACGCTCTCCGGTTACTCCCCCCCGCTACACTACGGGACACAGGGCTCTGATTTGTTCCCTTCAACTCCGGGCCGCGTTCTTCCAGTGAAGCGTAAGCGGCCCCACATTTCGCTTCTCATGCATGGGACAGGGGCTGACACCCAGTTGCTAGCTAGGCCTGGGTCTGCCTATGAGAATGCTGTGCTGTCAAGCGGCTCCCACACCACACGTCCTGCGTCTGTGTTTGGTGAGCCTGTTGTTGTGTCTGTCGACGGAGCAGGGTTCCCTGTATCTAAAAAAGGTTGTCAGATGGAGAACTCTAGGCCCAGGAGGTTGCAGCGTGAGTTCCCCCAGCCCCACCCTCACCAGGCCGGGTATCACGTTGGTGCCTCCCCCAACCGGAAGACCGGCCGTGGTCAGTCAGGCACGCGTGATTTGGGTGGTAGTAATATCACTACAGGGCTACGGTGTGTAGGGACTCACCCTATCGGGCAGTGTGGGGACCACACACCTTGCATGTCCAGCTGCAGAGCAGGCTGTCCTCAGCAGTCTATGCCAGGAAGATGCTCAGCGGGGGAGCCTATGTCACCAGGGGTGATGGCCGCTCTCCCCGTATCAGACCGGCCCTTTCTGTCGGGGTCCCACCTTGGGTGCGATTGCCTCGTTGGTAGAGTCAGGGTGCGATATCCCAACTCCGTGAGACGCCCTGCTCGCGCGGTTGGCGAGTCCAGGGTTGGCAACACACAGCGGGCGGGACCGGGCCTCCTATCTACGGTTCCTGGCGGACCAGCGCCATTTGGCTGCGGGTGCGCTTTCGGATTATCATCACGTATGGCTACAGCAGTGCCATATGTCGAGGTGGATGGAGAGAACGTTGAGGGAGGGGCTGGTGTTACAGTTTTCACAACCCCACCCTCCGTTTTTGGGTTTGGTACAGACCCTCTTGTCAGGGTCCGCGGCAGTGACAGCTCTGGCCGACGAGATCCAATCTCTCTTGGCGAAGCAGGCCATCATCGTGGTCCCAAGGGAGGACGTGATGCGTGGCATTTACTCCCGCTATTTTCTGGTGCCCAAGAAATCGGGAGGTGTCAGACCTATACTGGACCTGTCCGTGCTCAATCGTATGATTGTGGCGAGAAGGTTCAGAATGTTGACCGTCAAACACCTGTTAAGCGCTATCAGAGTGGGAGACTGGTTCACCTCCATAGACCTGAAGGATGCGTATTTTCACATTCCGATCTTCCCTCCTCACAGGAAATTCCTACGCTTCCTGTTTCAGGGCATAGCGTACGAGTACCAGAGGCTGCCCTTCGACTAATCTCTGGCTCCTCGCACTTTCACCAGGTGCGTAGTGACCGTGCTGGGCCCTCTGCGTCGTCAGGGGATACGAATCTTGTTCTACCTCGACGACATTCTGGTCCTCAGCCGGTCGGAGGAGGTCGCCAGGTCTCATACCCGGCGGGTGGTGGAATTCCTCACCAGCCTGGGGTTTGCTGGGCTTGGTTCTAAGCTCAAGGCCCATGAGGGCAACCCTCTGACGGGAGGATATTCTTGGCGCGCTGAGGAGGTTCCGTCATGGCAGGACGGTTACGGCGTTGTCCGTGGTGCGCCTGCTCGGTATGATGGCATCTGCTCACTCTTTGAGGAGGATACAGAGGTGGTTTTCCAAGATGAAACTAGACCCGGTGAGAGACAAGTGGAAACGACTGACGGTTCCTGTGTCAATACTGGGGGATCTCGACCACTGGGGGAGACCTGGTGCCCTCACCAGCGGGGTCCCCATGGGCAGCAGGCTATCACACGTCACAGTCTTCACCGATGCCTCCCTCACGGGATGGGGGGGGACGTGTCGGACCTGCATAGTAGGGTGCAGATGGCAGTACCATGCTGCCCGGTCTGCTCTACATATCAATGTGTTGGAAATGAAGGCAGTCCTTCTGGTCCTCAAGCGGCTTGGCCTGATTTGGTCAGGACGGACAACACGACGGCAGCGTCTTATATCAACAGACAGGGAGGAGTATGCTCCCTCCGTCTGCACCGGGCGGCGGTCGAGCTCTGGCTGTGGGCATCTCTCAATCTGCGCAGCCTGAGGGCTCTCCACATCCCCGGGAGGGAGAATGTGGGTGCAGATGTGATGTCGCAAGGCGGTCCTCACCCCGACGAGTGGGGACTGCATCCAGGCATAGTCAGACGGGTCTGGGACCGCTTCGGGAAGGCCGCGGTGGACCCGTTTGCAAGCAGACAGGCCCACCGGTGCCCCTTGTGGTTCTTGGTCAGTCGGAAGGACAACCCCCCCTGGAGGTGGATGCCTTCTCGGTGTATCGGTGGCCGCCCGGGATTTTGTACGCGTTCCCCCTGCTCAGCTGTTGGAGCGGGTACGTTGGGAGAGCAGGACTTTGATCCTGGTCGCGCCGGACCGGGCCACGGCTGTGTGGTTCCCGGCCCTGATTCAGCTCTTGGTGGCCCCGGCGTGGCCTGTTCCAAGGTCGCCGCGGGCCCTCTCCCAGGCTCACGGGACGCTATTTCTGCGTCCTGTTCTGGGACAGCCGTTGATGGTTTGGCTGCTGAAAGGGTCAATCGGGAGGTGATGTGTCTGAACCCTACTGTGGTTGACACCATCTGGAACGCGCGCGCTCCATCCACTACCACGGTTTACGCTGGGAAGTGGCATATATTTCAAGTGGTGTGAGGTTGGGGGCCTGGACCCAGTGTCTTGCTCCCTGGACTCGGTTCTTGCCTTCCTCCAGACTATCCTGGATAGGCTGTCGGCCTCGACGGTGAGGGTATACGCTGCGGCTATATCCTCCGGTCACGTGGGCTTTGAGGGCGGTACGTTGTTTAGCCACCCTCTAGTGAAACGTTTCCTGCTCGGCGTCTTAAGCCTGTGGAGCGTTCTTTGTCTCTGAGTTGGGACCTCCGACTGGTCCTGGGTCGGTTGTCGGAGGCCCCGTTTGAGCCTCTTGAGCGGGCGCGTTCCTTTTGGCCATCACCTTGGCTAAACGCGTGGGTGAGCTTTGTGCTCTCTCGGTGCGGACTGAGTGCCTATCTATTCGGGCCAATAGCGGGGCGACTCTGAGGCCTAATCCAGTCTTCGTGCCGAAGAATATCCGGAGCTCTTTTCGCTCCAGGGATATTGTGATTCAGGTGTTTCATCCTCCTTCTCATGCTAGTGATTTGGAGTCAAGCCTGCACCTGTCGTGTCCTGTCCGTGCACTGGGGGTTTACCTTAGCCGCACACAGGGTTTCAGGGCCTCCGATCAACTATTTGTTTGTTACGGTGGCCCTCGTGCAGGTGAGGCGCTGTCCAAGCAGCGTCTGTCATATTGGTTGTGCGAGGGCATTGCCCTTTGCTACACGTTGGCTGAACAGGTTCCCCCCGGGGGCTTCAGGGCGCACTCCACTCGTGGTGTGGCGGCCTCTGCTGCCCTGTTAGGGAGGGCCTCGGTGGAGGACATTTGTTCTGCGGCCTCCTGGTCCTCCCTGAGTCCTTTCGTTAGGTTTTACCTCATGGACATGTCTGGGGGTTCTGTCTCCCTGTCTCCTGAGGTCCGGGACCTCTCCTGCATCCCGCCATCAGGTGGGCTAGCAGGGGTGTGTGGGTGTGGACCGCGGGGTGCTGTGTCACACGTGGTCCCGCTTGCGCTGTGCGTTCAGGGGTCCTTGGTTCCCCCCTTTTTCGCACTTTGGTGGAGTTGACTGCCTCCCCCCTTCGTTAGGACGGGCGGGTGGACGGGACTCCCCTCCTCCCTGGCTGGGGCTTACAGGCCCTCAGGGGGTGCATTTGTACGCGCCACGCGTCTGCTCATCCCTTATCTCAGTAGGCAGAGAGGGACGCGATAGCCAGTTGATATATAACGTAAGGTTATCCTATAACCCTAGTTATATGATACTGGCTGAGCGTCCCGCTCTTAGCGCCCTGAGGTCCCTTGGGGTTTCCGCTTATGGAAATCGAACTAGGAAGGGTGAGGCGTGACCACTTCCGGTGTAATATAGGGCACATGGGAGTGGCGTGGTCATGTGCAAGTGGGTGCATTTGTTGTTGTTTCCTAGAGCACACTAGGTGCTAGAGATGATGAGTTATATCTCAGTAGGCAGAGCGGGACGCTCAGCCAGTATCATATAACTAGGGTTATAGGATAACCTTACGTTATGACCAGGCGGATATTCACAAGATGCTCATTGATTTTATGATTAATTGAAAATGGGGGACCCTGATGTAAACAAGACGAAAGTCTTTCTCTGGTCTGCATCCCCTTAACAATTGTGTGTATTGAGCCGTACTGTATTGTACCCATTCTGCAATCTGTTAATAAAGTTTTCAATCAATCAAACTCAATCAGGTTATTTATTCCTCTCATAGTCTCTGTGCATCTCTGCTTAAATTACAGCTGTTTAGACTGGAATTGAGAGTAGACGCGGATAAAACATGAACCTCTCAGTCACCAGAATGGTACAACAAAGTGGCATAGTTATACTATGAGAAATGCATGGCTGAAATATCAGGGAAAGGGGATATATTTATCTTGGAGTGCGGCAAATAGAAAAGTGAAAACAGAAAAACGATTACAAGTTAACTAGATCGGGAACTATATTGCTCCATAGACAAAAAGATATTAAAAGATGACATGGCCCAGGGGGATCTATTATACAGGTATATTCGCTGTTTCAGAACTCACAACATACTGTAGATTAAAGATTGTTTGGGTATAAAAAAAGGAAAGCTCATTATTCTGTGGATCCAAAAGGTCTCCCATGTATCCTCAATGGAGCAGCTCCAGACTTGATGACATCACACGTTTGGATTTTACTTCTCTGGTTTCTGGCTTTGGAGAGTAACTCATGTTATCAGATATTGATTGAACTTTCCTGGGCCATGGAAATATATTATGTGACGCAGCACGGTCTAGGCCGCCTTGTTAAGGAGCTGACGATTCTCCAGAAAACTCCAAAATGTTGCAATTCAGAAATAGGTTGAAATGGAGATATTGGCAATTTTGAGTGCTTTGAAATGTTCTCTATATATCTCCTTATTTGCAAAACGTAATAAGACTTGTAAATATGTTAATTATTGTTGTTTATTACATGGCGTTTTCACATTCGCCGAAATGCTTGCTTGTGATTGGTCAATAGCGCTCGTCAGAGGTCCGATATTACTCGATAACGGACCTCTGCCGAACAATAATGACCGCTGTGCGCAGCTGGACCAATCAAACCCACTACACACACTGTATCAGTGCTGCTCAGCATATGCACAGCTGCACTCAGTCATGCAATCAGACCACAGACCTGCCGGCTGCCGATAATAATAATCACTTTATTTGGGCTGACAGAGCCACAGAACAACTGCGTCTGCATTTGATCTCATCTTGTCGATGAATTAGGTATATTGTTAGTAAGTTAGCCATGTAATAAGCGGGATAGCCTATACTTGGTCATTGGTCATCACTGACGTTTAAAACACCTCGACTGCGCCTCTGTGTTCTAAACTCTGTGTCGGTAAATTATTTTGCGACAATGACCTCGTAGCTATACATTATCCCTTACATAATTTCCCTCCCGTTTAAATAACTACAGTTGTGTCGCAGTTCTCGTAAAATAAGTCTCCTGCCATATTTCAGTCTTAGGTGTCGGAGACGCGCAAAAATTACAGCTACCAAATCCATTCCATTTCTCGAACAAACGATCTATTTCTATATTCTATTTTTGTAAAATAGTTCTCCTGCCATATTTTTCTCCCCTTCACGTAATTCACTCACAGCTCGGGCTGTCATTGCTTGTGGTAGAGACATGAGGTTTTTATGCACCCAAGTCTCCCGAACATGTAGAGACAAATCAATGTTTTTCTTATTTTTTTCTTTTTGGTAATGCTTGTTACTTAATTGGGGGGGGGGGGTTAATGGCAATTCTGGTCGTTAAAAGTGGAACACCACTTTACAGTAACTCCAGGCACAGAGTTTAGGGTCTTGTTGAGCAATCTTAAATTCGTTTTTTTCCATTATAGGAAGGAGATGAAGAGAGGCTTTTGTATCACAAAAAAAAACGATTTAACTCACACTGTAAGTTAAAGCACTTTGGTAGCTTATTAGTGGTTATCACCTCCTGAAGTTATGGAGTGCTTTTGTGATCAGGTTTTTATGGACCTGAGTCTCCTGAACACGTAGAGACAAACCCAGAGTCGATCAGAGCTTCCTCTGCTGAGCTATGGTAACTAGCGCATAATACCTCCGGAAAACCGCAACAATGAGGCATTCACTGGTAGGGGGCAGGTGCGGAAAAGTTACCATACTGTAGCCCAGCGTAGGAAGGTCCGATCGACTGTGGGCGATACAAAAGCCTCTGTTCCTCTCCTTCCTATAATGGTAAAAAAATAACTAATTTAAGATTGCTCAACAAGACCCTAAACTCTGTGTGTGAGGATTGGTTCGTTCCCCGCCACACGCTTCTTCAAGGTACTGTGATGATTGGTCCATTCCCCGCCACACGCTTCAGGAGCGATTATCAATTCCATCACGCACCTGTTGTTGTTTGTAATTAGCGCTCCAGAGGCTTCATATACTCGGACCTTCTATCAATCGTTGTCGGGTCGTTTTGAATTACTACTGCTATGGCCTGTCTCCCCCTGTTGTTGTACCTCGTCTACTTTTCTCCAGGACATCTTTGGAAGTCTCCGCTGGTGTATATCTTGATCATCCGTTTGGAGCTGTGCCTCGTTGCCCGCTTATGCTTTTGCGCTTTGGTGAGTTTTTGGAAACAAACCTTTTTGGATTATCTGTTTTTGTGTGTTTGGATAACACTGAAGAAATACCGTTTTTGTTTTGTACTGGACTCAGCTAATTTGTGTGTTTGGATAACACTGAAGAAGTACCGTTTTGTTTTGTACTGGACTCAGCTAACTTGTGTGTAGTTTACACCGAAGATCAAGTCACTTGTATTTCATACTGGACTCAGCTAAGGGAGGACTGAACTGCACTGCCTCTGTGTACAGTTGGACTGTTATTGATCACTCTCTCTCTCTCTCTCCATTTCCACTCCGAGTTGGATCTGGGAGTATCTGCAGAGCCGCAGCGGCGCCTACGCCGATTCCCCACCTCTAACACCGGGAGGATCTGCAGAGCCGCAGACAACTCTGCCGAAGGCATTCTCCTATTTGTGAATTCTGTTTTGTATTTTGGCTCATTTTTTTGGTTCAGTAATAAATACGCCCTAGTGTTTGGCTAACTCTGAACTACCCGTCTGTGCCGTGCTGTTGAGGTCGGTTTCAAACCCTAACACTGTGCCTGGAGTTACTGTAAAGTGGTGTTCCCCTTTAATTATAACTGGGCCCAGCCATAACCTTTTAACGACCAGAATTGCCATTAACCCCCCCCCCCCCCCCCCCCCCCAATCAAGTAACAAGCATTACCAAAAAATAACTATGAAAGAAACATTATTGATTCCTGACTATGTCCGCTGCCCATGGTGCTGAAAATATCTCATCATATGCTATGGCTTGCTGTTATGATAAGATTATATATTTGGATCAACTATATCTGGGTTTCAATATTTTTAATACAGCTTACGTCATTGAATCTCCCATTTGCAGATTGATTTTCAAAAGAATGCAAGCATTCACAATGCAAGTCCTCACATCTAATACAGCATTTGTTTATATGTTGTAACTTGGAAGTATGATTTGGAAACGCTGTTTGTAATGCCTATGCAAGAGACTATCTAATTCCTGCACACACACACACACACACACACACACACACACACACACACACACACACACACACACACACACACACACACACACACACACACACACACACACACACACACACACACACACACACACACACACACACACACACACACACACACACACACACACACACACACACACACACACACACACACACACACACACACACACACACACACACACACACACACACACACACACACACACACACACACACACACACACACACACACACACACACACACACACACACACACACACACACACACACACACACACACCTGATGAAGATGATAAGCGATAATAGGACTTGGAGACCCTTTTCTCATTAATGTTGACAAAGCAAAAACGGTTTCAGTTTCCAAATTGTGCGCAGAGTTGACATTGTGACCCAGCTCTCAAATGGAATAGGCATGTAATTAAGGTAATCTCTACACCCTTCTCTGCTGCAGTGAGCATTAGAGCTGGGTATGTTGCCTTTTAATGCCATTGCATACAGCTATGATTGCACCCCACTGTCCGTGGGAGAGACTCTGGATGAAATCACTTGACTAGGTGAAGGTAACCGCACGCAGGGACAGGTCATCAGACGTCACGTGGTTTCATCCAGAGTGTCCCTGGAGTCTTTTGTTGCCAAAATTGCACGTTCAAGTTTCAAGTTTCTTTAATAGTTGTCATACAGAAGTACAGAATACTTTTATACAAAATGCTTCTTACTGTTACGCTCCAGAGACTGTGCTAGACAAGATAAGTATGAAAAGAAATAAAGTAGCATGTAAAAGAAGTAAAAATATAGGTCCCAGTGTTCAGTATAGACATATGTACAATGTTCGATGCAGACTAGAAGTAACTGAGTTACCATACAATATACAATATACTATGCAATATACTAATATACACAGGGGGTGTGCGAGCAATGCGGTCGCACAGGGCCTCGCGGGAAGGGGGGCCTCGCACAAAAAACCGACTCATTGCCAGACGTGAGCGATTCGACTCACAATCACGGCAATGAATCGGCTCTTATGAACGAGTCGCTCATGACCGACCCATCACTAGCGTCTGACTATTTCGCGCGTGCAGCATTGGAGGTTATGCCAGCCAAGATGAAGAGGACATCGTTCGGCAGATGGACTGAAGATGAAAGTTGTTGCATGTTAGACAGTTCAGTCAGGCTAGCCATCCCGGCTAAAGACAGGGACAGCTAGTTAGCTTTAGCTACGTTATAATATTGAGTGCTAATGTGTGGTTCAGTCGGGATATAGCCATGATGATGTCGGCTAGTAGCTAGCTTAGCTAAAGGCTAACTAGCGTTAGCTAACCTAGAGACAGCGCATGCAGCATTGTTATGCCAAGATGAAGAGGATGGTCGTTCGGCAGATGAACTTCGTCAACTCCACGCGGTTGTCTCCATCCTCTTGGACGTTTGGTGAGTTTTTAATGCACTCTATTCTATTCCCGCTGTGGATATTCTCTCTCTCTCTCTCTCTCTCTCTCTCTCTCTCTCTCGGGAGCCAAACGGGCCGACTAGCTGTTGTAGTACTAGTAGCTAACGGTGTGTGGCCTGGACTTGTTGCCGGCACCGCTATGGTAAACACCACTCTGTAGTGGGACGTGTATTGCCTTCTTTTTCCCTTCTCTCTTCGTATGAGAAGAGGAAAACACAGCGGCTGTCTGAAGTGTTGGCCTGTATTGCTTTTCTCACGTTGTACAGTTTTTCAGTGGTAGCCGCATAGCTTGCTCCTGCGTTATCTAATGGTTAGCGATAGCCGGGTTGAGCTAACTGTTAGCCAGTTAGCTGTTTAGCTACGACGTTAGCTGCCGGCTGCGCTCGGCTGGGAACGTTAGTTTGATGCTATCAGTTAGCCTAGAGTTAGCTGTTAGCTTGTGCTACGACCATTGACATTAGCCGTGAGAATAGCAGGGGGCCCTGGCACTCTGACTACGACATCATCTTTGACAGAAGATGTAGTCGGGCCTACACCATGACAAGGCTCCGGCCATAGCTTCTTTTTGTCCCGCCAGCGAGAGGCCTTTCGTCAACGTGGAGACCTGTGTTACGGCCTTTCGCCCTGCGTTCCTTGGTGCAGGTAAGATGTCCATTGGACATTACCCCACTCTTCCTTCCTTCCCCTCCGAATGTTTTGTTAATAACGATGTTTTTTTCCAGGCAAAACATATGTTACTTCACAACATTTGGAGATACGACATGTGCTGTGTGTGAATTGTCTTGGTCGTTTGTGTAGCTTGGCCAAAGCTGTGTGTGGCCTGGTGTCAGTACCTGGCTACTCTATTTGCAGTTAGCCTATTTAGCTGATGTCGGCCCTTGGCTCCTTGCTACTTTGTTTTCTCTGGTATAGGGCCCTCTTCTCTTTGGATTTAAGTGTTGATCTTTGTCCTTTTGGATCTATGTATATTCATGTTGCCTTTGTGAAGTTATCTTTTCCTTCTGTTTTGTTCTTCCATTAAAAGTTGAATATCCTTCAGGGGCTCATCTTTGCTTATCTCTCTCTCATACATGCTCTCTCTAACACACACACACAGGACACACAGACATGCTCTCTCTCTCTAACACACAAACACACATGCTCTCCCTCTCTCTCTTTCTAACACACACAGTCTGCCTATGGCGGCCTTTCTCGATAGCTAGGCTGTGCTCGCTGAGTCTGTACCTAGTCAAGGATCTTCAGTCACAGTGCGCAGGTATTCTGCCACTGTGTACTCTCTGTTTAGGGCCAAATAGCATTTCAATTTCTTTACAATGTGTCTCTCTCTCCTCTCTCTCTCTCTCTCTCTCTCTGTACACTGTATATTGACTGTAGAACGGGAGCTCTCTCTTGCTCTCTCTCTTGCTCTATGTTGACTGTATCATGCCCAGCCTCGGGCAGCGCTATTATTTAAGAATATGTTGACTGTAAAAAAAATAAAAATAAAAAATTATATATATATATATATATATATTTTTTTTTTTACCTTTTGGGGGAGGGGGGGGGGGGGGGGGGGGGGGCTTGCGTTTAAATCTCGCACAGGGCCTCGCATTTCTCCCAGGTGGCCCTGAATATACAATACTATATAGTGCAAAGCAGAAATGGGATGAGGTACAATTTAGGTACAATTTACAGTAAGGTGTACGAGTTGTAGTGCAAATCCTTTATCAATAAATATAAAGTGTGTTTAGGTGATCTAAAGTGTGGAGAGTGGGTGCTGCAGTGTGTTGTTTGTTTAAAGTGAGTGTGTGCGTGTGGATGTGTGTGCTGTGTGCATTTGATGGTTGTTGCATAGTGTTTATTGTTCGTTGAGCAGCCTGATGGCCTGGGGATAGAAGCTTCTTCTGAGTTTTTCTGTGCTCGCCTTGAGACTCCGGTATCGCTTGCCTGACCGCAGCAGTTCAAAGAGCCAGTTGTTCGGGTGGCTGGAGTCCTTGATGATTCTCTTAGCCTTACCGCTTGTTGTAAATGTTCTGGAGGGTGGGAAGCCCCCCTCCGATTGTGCGTTCGGCTGAACGTGTCACTCTTTGTAGTCTGCTTCGGTTTTGTGCGGTGCTATTCCCAAACCAGGAGGTGATGTTGCCAGTCAGGATGCTCTCTATTGTACATGAGTAGAAGTTCTTAAGGATCTTCTGACTGACTTGGAACTTCCTTAGGCGCCTGAGGAAGTAGAGGCGTTGTCGTGCCTTCTTCACTACACTGTCAATGTGTGTGGTCCATGTCAAGTCCTCAGATATGTGGGCTCCGAGGTACTTAAAACTGTTCACTCTCTCAACCGGTGCCCCGTCGATGCTGAGGGGGCTGTAGTCCTTGACCCCCGACCTCCTAAAGTCCACAATCATCTCCTTTGTTTTGCTGACGTTCAGGGAGAGTCTGTTCTCCTGGCACCATCCCACCAGGACCTTGACCTCTTCCAGGTAGGCCCTCTCGTCGTTTGCAGAGATCAGGCCCACCACTACTGTGTCGTCAGCAAATTTTATGATTGTGTTGTTGCTCCGCTGAGCCACACAGTCATGTGTGTACAGGGAGTAGAGGAGGGGACTCAGAACACAGCCCTGTGGGGCCCCTATGTTGAGGGTGATGGATGAGGAGGTGCAGTTGCCTGCTCTTACCACCTGGGGTCTGCCCATCAGGAAGTCCAAGACCCACTGGCAGAGGTCATAGTTCAAGCCCAGGTCCCTGAGCTTGGCTATGAGTTTGGAGGAGACTATGGTATTGAATGCTGAGCTGTAGTCGATGAAACGCATTCTCACATAGTTCCCCTGCCTCTTGTCCAGGTGTGATACTGCTGTGTGCAGCACATGGGCTATGGCGTCCTCCGTGGACCTGTTGGGGCGGTATGCAAATTGCAGGGGGTCCAGGTTGATGGGCATCCCATTGTTGATGGGCATCCCATTTTTGATGGGCATCCCATTGTTTACAAACGGTACAAGGGTCTATAATTGGTGGCAAGTTAGTTATACAAGCTTTAAGATGGACAGTGTGCCCTGTCCGTGTTCCCCAACATATTCTACTGATTTAAAGCGACAATGTGTTTTTAAAAACAATTATTTTCTAGAGTTCTGTGTGAGGCTGTGCGCGGAGCAAATTGAGACTACCGGCGCCTCAACTTAGTTGCTTAGTGTTGTGTCTCAAAAGATATATACCGGTAATAGAAAAGACACCATTGTCCCTTTAAGTATAAGATGCATAATTGTGTAGATCTGATCTTGGTCTTCTATAAAATGTAAAAAATTATAATAAAAACATCAAAACAGCTTTTCTGTGTCCATATAAAGGTTCAATTGTGTGCCACCTCTGCAGTGTAGGAAACTGTTACGTGTAAATGATAAGCGATGAAAAGAAAAAGATTTAACCCATTCAGGCATATAGGGATTTTCTACAATGCTCCCTCTGAATTGTGTCTTGCAATTCTAGAACCGAAGATCTTTCAGTGGCCGGTAGCCATGGTTACATCTTCATTAAATGGTTCACTCCTCAACATACTATCTCACATGAGAGATAGTGCAGCTCAGAGGGTTATAAGCATCACAATCAGGCAGGCATTATGTAGATAGTGTTCTTATGGACTGGTGGAGGACCACTTACTGAGCGAGGTACATAACTGTGTCTATTGTAGACTGCAGCGATTCTAAATCGGTGTCTCTTTCAGTGCAAAGTCCCATTGAGCTGATTCCTTTATGGAATTTAAACTAGTATGGTAAATTATACTGCAACCTTTCAACATACACATTTAATA
Organism: Notolepis coatsorum; assembly: GCF_963971535.1. Classification (NCBI taxonomy): domain Eukaryota; kingdom Metazoa; phylum Chordata; class Actinopteri; order Aulopiformes; family Paralepididae; genus Notolepis; species Notolepis coatsorum. The sequence goes on along the minus strand of NC_140172.1, from coordinate 30,754,433 downwards.
GCCTACTTTTTAGTCTTTATTTAATAACTTAATATAAATTAATACTCAGACAAATGATCTATCTAGGAAATGATACAATGGGGGATTATTCAGTATGGCTATTAATTCCATCATCGATTTCATTGCCATTTTTTCTTTTGCATCTTTGCTTAATTAACATATTTGACACCGTGTCTGATGACACCTTATTGAAGCAAAGATACAGCCTGAGGTTAAAGGGGAGATGAAGCATAGCGATATAAACATAGGCATAGCATCAAATGAGTATTTAGATAAGCCACAGAAAAAAATCACGTTATAAAAATAAGTAGGGATGCTCGATATTGGCTTTTTTACCGATACCGATATTCCGATATTGTCCAACTCTTAATTTCCGATACCGATATCAACCGATATCAACCGATACCGATATATGCAGGGTTCCCCCCCCCCCCCCCCCAAAAAACTGAATAATTTCAGGTAACTAATAATTTCACTGGATATAACAAATATTGTTATTGTTTTTTTTCTTTTTTAAACCGATACCGATATTTTCCGATATCACATTTTACTGCCGATATTGTCCGATAATGTCGGTCGGCCGATAATATCGGACATCCCTAAAAATAAGCAGTTTCTAAGAAAAAACTATTTGTTATGTCCTTTTTTGAAGCATTTATCAACATGGGCGCCGCCATTTTGTTTGGTGACGTCACAGTGTTGGTTTGGTCTGGCTCCTGCTGCTAGCTGCCTAGTAAACATGGAGTGTCAGTAAATGCAACGCTGGCTACCTAGCTCCACTTCAGCTAACTAGCTACATGCAGCATTTAGCGAGCTGGGTTAGCCGGCTAGTTGGCTTTGAATCCCGGCTGCGGCTAGGTAGCCAGGTAGCTAAATGCCCCGCGACGGTGGTTGAACTGGAGCTAGGTAACCAGGTAGCTAAATACCCCGCGACGGTGGTTGAACTGGAGCTAGGTAGCCCTAAATGCCCCGCGACGGTGGTTGAACTGGAGCTAGGTAGCCAGGTAGCTAAATGCCCCGCGACGGTGGTTGAACAACACTGTTTTTTTCACTGGTAGTTTGTGGAAATGAACCAACTTTCCTCTCTTTCACACGGTAAAATTTGTTTGAACAGCCAGGAGCAATACAAAAAGAACCACCGCGGTCCCGTTGTTTGGTAGGCAACGTTGCATTTACTGACACTCCATGTTCACTAGGCAGCTACCCAGCAGGAGCCAGACCAAACCAACACCGTGACGTCAGCAACAAAATGGCGGCGCCCATGGGGAAAACAGGGAAATTATATTTGGTTTTTCAGACAAATAAGCAGGATTTCACATTTGATTATAGGACCCTGTCTTACACAAGGTGCACAACAAACAAACTAGGATCACATTGTTCAATGCTTCATCTCCCCTTTAATGTTAGCTTTAGCTGTGCCTAGTAGTAGCCTACTGGTCACCTCTAGCTAAGCTTAATGTTTATGATAGTGATGGACGCTAACATTAGCACCAGCAGGGTGTGAAATGCTGTAATCAATTCATCGTAAATTTTATAGCTTGGCTTTCTTTCACATCATGTCAGCAAAGCACACAGGAGTTGGGTGGGTGGTTGTGGTGCTTTAGTGGCTTAACCTTTGCTAATAAGTAGCCCTTAGACTGTAGTGCATGCATCAAGTGCCACTGAGGATATACGGTACGCACATAATTGTTTACATCATACATATATCCCGATTCCCCACTGGCACGTATCCATGACAACTCACATAGGCCTATAACATTTCTGCTTGTGGCAAATCCAGTAGCCTACGTCACACAGTAATATTTTGAGGAAAGTGAAGATGTCAGCTCTTAGTGATGCTATGTGCACTCTCAGTGGCGATTCTAGGATTTTTTTTAACAAGGGGGCACAGGGGGGGGGGGGGGGGCATGAGCTAGTATGGGGGGGCAAAAAAAAAACGGAAGTCAACATTTAATTTTTTGACATGCATTTAAAAAAATAAATAAAAAGATTATAACTACGTATGACCGGTAAGTATAAAGGAAGTTGGTTTATCTAGACAGGTAGCCTAAGTGTAGCAGGTAAGGTATTAGGTAAGTATATTAGGTTACATTATTTTACCAATAGTAATATGTTTTTTTAACTGAGGGGTTGTATTTTAATGTATTTATTTGTATGTATTTTAGTGTATTGTAACCTATACTGATTCCTACTGTGTTTTAATTATTGTACTATGTTTTAATTATTGTTGTGCTCATGTCACCTGCCCCAGAGACTACAGTTGAAAATTAGCCAACTTGGCTAAACTGGCATATTTACAGTCAAATGTTCCTTAATATGCACTGTCTCTGTATTTTAAACCAATAAATACAAATACAATAGCCGATCAGACAACTCTTTTCAGCCATTGGGGTTCATAGAAAATATTTTATTGGCACCACTGCTGTACAAGTCTCTTTTTTTCACATGAAAGACACAACAATACAATAATAATAATAATACATAAGACATCACAGGACAGAAACGTATTGCAATAATGACAAGATAAGAGATAAAATAGAATAAATAAAATTAAAACAGAAATACACATTTTATTATATTGATGGACATTACAAAAGAGATTCCTAATTACAACAATAATTGTTCACCCAAGGACTGTCTACTATTAACAAACCTAAAACATGTTAGCCATTGTAGGTCATTCACCAGGTCAGAGCGAAATAGTAAATTATAGGTAACGGGTCTATTGTTCTAAGAATAACATTCGTCTAAGAGCCCAATAGCCAGCAAGGCCACTGGACTGGAGATCAGAAGCAGAGCAGCCATTGTAGTGCTGTACAAGTATTTTAAGTGTTTTATCACTCAATAAATTCAATTAATAATAAACTAAATTAATTGTATCACTCTATCAAGTTGCCCCATGGCATGAAATTATTCATTCATATTAATTCAAGTATTTGCATGTGAGTGAAAGGTACATGCATCATTTCAAATATTGTATTTCCACCAGTGCTGTGCTTATTTACATTTATACAACTGGTTACAAATAAAAAAGTATTTTAAACAAGTGTTTTCTCACTCAATTATCAAGTTGCCCCATGCCATGAAAGGGATTCAAGTATTTCATGAATGCAAGGTACATACATAATATTTTATTGCCTCCACTGCTGTCAGACAACTATTTACTTCTCCAAGTATTAACATAAATGACCACTCATTAGCAGATCAGACTTTTCTCTTGTAGTACTTTTACCACTGGATGGCACTATCACTAAATACCACCTCTGCTTGTAAATACTGTATGGTGCAACAAGCTCTGGTAAATATGCAACAGGTTATGGGCCAAGATCGACGCTAAGAAGCTACACAGAGTTTTGTGTGAGATGAACAGTAAGTAAATAAATACAGTAAAAATATACTGAGGTCTACAGTAGGTGTAATATTGCACAGTGCTGGTTCAAAAACTAAGAGTCCAGGAAGATGGTAACTGTCATTCTGTGCTCAGTGATGCAGTGAGGCACAGTGATGCATTGTATAGTCTGATGGCTGTTGGAATGAAGGACTTCCTGTGCCGTTCAGTGCTGCATTTGGGTAGTGTGAGCCTGGCACTGAACATGCTCCTCCTGTCAGCCAAGTCTGTGTATAGTGGGTGGGAGGGATTTTCCCTGATGGCCTGGAGCTTAGCAAGGCTCCTCCTCTCCACCACCCTCGCTAGGCATATATACATATCTTCTGTATATTGCTATACAGACATGTATAGCAACCTATAATTGACTCTTTGATGTCTGGCTCTGACCTTTTTTGATTGATTGATTGAAAACTTTATTAACAGATTGCAGAATGAGTACAATACATTACGGCTCAATACACACAATTGTTAAGGGGATGCAGACCAGAGAAAGACTTTCGTCTTGTTTACATCATGGTCCCCCATTTTCAATTCATAATGACTGTTATGTTGTACGTCCGTAGTATTTTGTATGTAAGTAGAGGTGTAGTAATAAGACTCAGGAAGCAGGATTACTCGTTAGCCTTTTAGTCAAGCACGTAAGGTTACAGCATGGTACAGCATAGGGCTGGGCGATATGGCCTAAATATGATATCACGATATTTTCTGACCTTTCGGCGATACACGATACACATCACGATGTTTTTCTTTTTTTCCCCAAACAATTCATTATGAGGCTTACCAAGACAGTATTTGAGTTTGCAAGCTAACATTAAAGACTAAATAAAATACCCATGCATTTAGCATTTTTATATTATATATTAGATTTAGATTATTGGATTATTAGATTATATATTGCATATATTTAGCAATGAGATATTATATGATTTAGATATGAAATATGATTAATTGAAAATGGGGGACCCTGATGTAAACAAGACGAAATACTTTCTCTGGTCTGCATCCCCTTAACAATTGTATGTATTGAGCTGTACTGTACCCATTCTGCAATATGTTAATAACGTTTTAAATCAATCAATCAATCAATAAATAGCATTTTAGCATTTTTATGAAACTACTGTATATTTGTATGTCTCTAAATGTTTTGATGAATTGAAAATGGAGGACCCTTATGTAAAAAAGCCGAAAGTCTTTTTCTGGTCTTCATCCCCCAGTCCACTGTTGTTGTATTGAGCTGTACTGTATTGTACCCATTCTGCAATCGTTAATAACGTTTTCATTCATTCGAGAATAATTTTGATTGACAGTCGAGTCTGCCAATTACGTCACACCGATTGAACCCGCCCTGCTGTTCTTAGCACCAATCGGCAAGCTCTATGCGTTTTTTACTTCCGCAATTGATTTTGACGAGAGCTGAGCTCAGCTCAACGACAACAACAGCTCCCAATCCCCGAGTGATTACCAGCGCACCGCAGCATGACTAAACAAGCCATAATGATTTTATTGCAACGAATGTTATAATAAAAGCCTTTCCATACATCTGTCTGATTGAAAACTTTATTAACAGACCGCAGAATGGGCATGCACAACTCCGCACGGGCTGAGATATGAACAGTAACGCTTGCTATCTGTCGTCATCGGACGTTGCTATGTTTGGGTAAATACGCTAATGTTATTGAACGTGTAACTATATAACGTTAATGCCACAAAACGAATGCCTTTGTTAATAATAATTAGTAACTTTGATGCAGTAGTGTGTGTGGGGGCGGCGTTGTTCAAAAGTTTGAACGGGTGTGGACCAGATTGACGCGACACAATCCTCTTGGGCAAAACATCACGATATCCACAATACGTTAAAAAAGTGTATCGTTAATGAACTGTACCCGATATTTATATAATATCGTCATATCGCCCAGCCCTAGTACAGCAGGGTATCATCATACAGCATGTGTGCTCTTCTTCTGCACTTCCTGTAGGCATAACATCATTCTATTAACTATGCCCCATGTGGAGACTCTTGGGAGTACAGCTTCACCTGTAATGTTAGAGAACACAACATCTCCCTTTTCTGTGAAAAGAAGCTTACTTGCTACTCAGCATTATGCACATTTTTAACTTTTGCTTTTTCACTTTAAGTAAACTGAACCAACAGTCAGTATCATAAACGGGTAACTCAAGGTAAACATTAAACAAAGGGAGCACAGGTTATTCAATCATTATCAAGATATAATTATATATGCTCAACCAATATTACTCTTATTTCTCACTCAGTGTGCAACAAAGTCCTGATGCCAACTAGGCTTGTTTCTTGCACGCGACTGTGCTGGAGTGTGACCGCTGAGCTCTGTCAGGGCAGGGCGGATCCCTGAGTCAGGCTCATCTGGAGTGTTCGAAGTGTGAGCCAGACGGGATGCCTTCCATTTCTTTCCATCGCTGAGCAGAAAGGTGCTTTTGCCAATCTTCTTTTTCACTGTCATTGGTGCACTGTATCTCGAGTGTGCTTTGGGGACGTGATGTGGCGTTCTAATCCTGACTCTCTCCCCCTCCCGAAAAACAGGTGCATGAGCGCCACGCTTAGCATCTGTGTAGCGCTTCATTTTGGCTTGCTTGTTTTGGACCGTTTCTCTCACAGTCTCGTCCTGTGCACTCACAGTAGGCTGCAAGGGCAGTACGTCCAGTTTGGTGCGCATTTTACGACGGCAAAGCAGTTCATGTGGTGAAACGCCAGTGGTGGAGTGGGGAGTGGCTCTGTATATTTGCAGACAACCCAACACAGCCTCTTTCCACGGTTGAGACTGCTGGATCGCTGTCTGAATGCAACTCCTCAGAACACGATGGAAGCGTTCGACAGCACCCTTCGCCGCCGGATAGTAAACTGAAATCCGATAGTGAGCAATGTCTCTTTCCTTGAGGTACTCGGCGAAGGCTGCTGATGTGAATTGAGGCCCATTGTCTGTGACGACGCTCTCTGGGTTACCATGGCGACCAAACACAGAGCTTAGGAACATGGTTACATCCGTAGTTGTAGCGTTGTGAGAAAAGGCTACCTCTGGCCACTTAGAATAGTAGTCCGTCAGTGTGATCGCGTAACGGCAGGCTGGCACAGCTGACTCGAAGGGCCCGACTATGTCGAGGCCTAGCTTCTTCCACGGGCCGTCTGGCAGTGGAACTGGCTGTAGTGGTGCAAAATAAATCTTGGCCGTCTTGTCATTAGACTGACAAGACACATTTGGATATGTTGGCCTGAACCTGAGCGTCCATCTTCGGCCACCAATAGAGATCCCGCAGACGCTGCTTAGTGCGTACGACCCCCTGGTGGCTCTCGTGTGAGCAATGTATGGCATAAGGACACTGGTGCAATGAGGCGGTTGCCTCTGAGGACGTAATTGTCCTTGACTGACAGTTCCTCTCTGATCTTGAAGTATCCGATCAGATCTTGGCTCACTGATTTCGCTGAGTGAGGCCAACCCCTGTTAATCTGACCACACAGTGCAGTCACTTCAGGGCAGGTAGAGCAAGCAGCCCCAAACTCAGTCACCGACAGGGCACTGAGTGTAGCCGAGATGTGTGCTACTATCTCGGGCTCCACATCCATAGCAGAGTCAGTAGAAGCAGTAATAGTAGCAGCAGTAGTAGTAGCAGCAGTAGTAGTAGTAGTATCCGCAGCAGCAGTAGTAGCAGTAGTAGTAGTAGTAGTATCCGTAGAGACGGCGTCCCTGACCGTGAAAGGCAAGCGGCGTAACTTCTGGTGGACTGGCTTAACAGTAGGTACATTTTTACACAATGCACAAAGCCTTTTGCACAGCCAAATGCCGTAGGAGCTGTGACAGTAGTAGCCATCACAGGGGCAGGTGTAGACGGCGTAGGGAGGACAGTAGTTCCACTAATGCAGAGGTGGAGTGCAGTCAACAGGTCCATTCCCAGTAGGGGAGTTCCTTTATCCACGACGTAAAATGTAGCAGGGACCGTGACATTGTCTCTCCTCACCTGAGCCTGTAGGCACCCCATGACAGGTATGCTAGCCTTGGTGTACGACACCAGCCGAACAGTAGGTGCAGATAGGGTAGTTTTACTGAAGTATTTCTCATAAGTAGTTTCACTGAAGTATTTCTCATAAGTAGACAGTGGCATTATGGATACTGCTGAGCCTGTGTCCACAACCAGTCTCAATTCCTGAGCCTGGGTAGTAGGTGTGTGTACATGCACATTGCACACAATCCTTTTTGTAATGTCAGAAGCTCCCAAGCATAGCACTGTAGTTTCAGGAATTTTCACTGACTGTGTTTTAGCACAGCAGACACGAGCAAAATGTCCTGTTTTCTGGCATAATTTGCACGTCACTTTCACTGCTGGACATTGTGAAGAGTTCGCCAGGTGGCTCCCCGAACCACATCGGTAGCAAGAGCGAGTGGAAGCAGAATCAGTAGCAGCAGCAGGTTTAGCTGGACGGGAGCGCTGCCAGTCCCGTTTTTTTAAAGTATTATGAGACCGCGGCGTCACGGCATGTACTGGAGCAGCACGCTCTGTACTGATAGCTGTAGCATGCAGTGTAGCTGCTTCAAACTGCGTAGCTAGGTTGATAGCCTTGTCCAGCGTCAAACCTGGTTCAAGCAGTAGACGTTCCCTTATCTGTGGGCTAGCTACATGTTCAATCAACTGATCCCGGAGATTTTCCTCAGTTTTATTATCAAAGTCACATCTGGTAGCTAGGTCACGCAAAGCAACAACGTATTGTGCAATGCTTTCATGCGGTGCTTGTGCACGCTTTCTGAACGTGTGTTGCTCGACTACTACGTTGATTCTTGGAGTGAAATGTGCATCCAACGCTGCCACGGCGTTAGCCACAGAATCACCTGTATCTGGCAATGTGTAGAAAATCCGCTGACCCTCGGTACCCAGGCAATGTAGAAGGGTAGCTCTCTTCCGAGCTTCGGACCAGCCATTTCCAGTCGCATTTATTACCAGCATGTAATTCGTGAACATCTGGTGCCAAGTCCTGAACGGCATAGTAGGTTCTCCGGGGCAGGGTAAAAACGCCGTCAGAGAAGGCACATGTAAATTAGCCATTTCTCCTGTAGTAAAATGTAGTTAAAAAATTCCCAGGTTCAACTTCACTCGTCGCCAATTGTTATGTTGTACGTCCGTAGTATTTTGTATGTAAGTAGAGGTGTAGTAATAAGACTCAGGAAGCAGGATTACTCGTTAGCCTTTTAGTCAAGCACGTTAGGTTACATCATGGTACAGCAGGGTATCATCATACAGCATGTGTACTCTTCTTCTGCACTTCCTGTAGGCATAACATCATTCTAATAACTACGCCCCATGTGGAGACTCTTGAGAGTACAGCTTCACCTGTAATGTTAGAGAACACAACAATGACATTTATGACATACACGACAACATACAGATATATTATATACCATGACATTTATGACATACATCTACATGACATAGATATACAGTACGGTTACATTTGTGACATACAAGATATTTTTTATGGCTGTGGGTAGGGCGTTCCACATTGATGTGGCATAATTGCAAAACGTGTTTAGTTCCTTGTTTGAGCCGAATCTGGGTTGAACATGAAAGCAGTGAGGTAAGTTTGTCTTCTTGAAGTTGTTCTCACTGAATCTGCAGTGCACCCGGCTTCTCAGTCTGTCGTTGTTGCACTTCCAAATTGCAATCAGTGCTGGAGTTGTCAAGGGTTGCTTCTTGAAGCAGTCAAAATGCGCTCCTTGGCTACACCTACAATGGTTGTCAATCATTTTGACATCAGCTGTGACCGGTTAAGAAGAACCCACATTGAACTTGAGGTTATGTATCCTTTATTCCTTCCGCGCCGGCAAATTATAGTCCCCTGTGTAACTACTGTAACCAGAGTGCTACGGACTGGTTTAAATTTGCATCAGCTTGCGCCAATATGGGCAGGGGCACAATGGGGGCACAAGGCACATACATTTAGTCATTTAGGGTAGGGGCACAATGGGGGCACATACATTTAGTCATTTAGGGCAGGGGCACAATGGGGGCACGAACATTTAGTCATTTAGGGCAGGGGCACAATGGGGGCACATGTCATTTAGCTGACGCTTTTATCCAAAGCGACAAGTCATCAGGAAGTTTCAAGTTCAAGTTTCAAGTTTCTTTAATAGTTGTCATACAGAAGTACAGAATACTTTTATACAAATGCTTCTTACTGTTACGCTCCAGAGACTGTGCTAGACAAGATAAGTATGAAATAAAATAAAGTAGCATGTAAAAAGAAGTAAAAATAGAGGTCACAGTGTTCAGTATAGACATATGTACAATGTTCGATGCAGAGTAGAAGTAACTGAGTTACCATACAATATACAATATACTATGTGTAGCTGAGGGGTACAATTCCCTGACTGTATTGTTAGATATGATATTTAATACCACTACCTCATGTACTTTAACTTCTGGCCACCCAGTACAAGATATAAGTATGATGAACACTTTCCCACCTGATGAAACGAACCAACACAAATGTACCAAATCGAATATTTAATACAGCAAAAGGTGTATACAACATTCACTTAATTACATTTATGATTTGAAATATTGAATATGCACTTTTATGGCAAATGAGTATTCGTAGGTAAATCAACATTGAATGTCCAATCTCTGGTTGCGCAGGGAGTAAGTATACAACCTGGAATATTTAGGAAACGATAGCGATGGTACTTAAATGATTATAGCTGGATACACTAAGGGGGGGGGGGGGGTCCCGCTGGTTGTAAGACAGTAGGAGGGGGGGTTAGAGAAGCCGCTGGCGGTATCCCATCTGGCCGACGGTGTCTTGGGAGAATCCAAAGTCTTGGACACAGTGCCCACAGAACCTCGGGCCGCAGACGAATACAGCTGGACCCTCTGTGGAACGGTATCTGCCGGTCCACAACGGAGAGACGTGGTGCGACCTCACGTGTAGAGCGCCACCTCACCTGGAGTCCTCTCCGGGGGGTAATTCCAACACTCGACAGTGTTGGCCTTTATCCATGGAATAATCAAAGCACACAAAGCATAATCCAAGAGCCGTGGAAGGCTCGCCGTCGTCGGGTAGAGTAATCCAATATACAGGTCCAGTCGCTCTTGACCCGGAGCTCCTCGGATGCAATCACCACTAGGGGTCTGACCAGCCTGGATAAGCGTCCAGATAACGTCAGGAACGATGGGGGTACTGGTAACTGTAGAACTCGAACCGAACGATGCACCATACATAAATAGACTATTATTAGCTTAATAGAATACGTCCAACTCCACGGTATGGTGCCAAACTATGACCATTCAACTATTAATCTACACGATATCTCAATGCCTATTCTGGGCCAAGTAGGCCCTACTACACCGCACGTGCGTCGTGGGGAGGCTTTTGCGTCTGTCACTCTGTTGGAGGGTAAAGAACTGGACTAAAAGGAAGTTCTACTTTACGAGCGCCATATATATATGCGCTATGAACAAATAGTACCATTCGTATTTCGCCCGGCATATTACTGCGCGGAACCGGGGGTTGCCTCGACATGTTAGGCGGCACGATTGAACTTGGACCTAGGGGTATGGCAACCTGGCGCCAGGTTCTCGTCCAATGGTAGAATGAAACTATTATGGGCTGTTTAGTAGAAACAGGGATATTCAATGCATATTGTACAAGGAATATACAGGGGATATCAAACGATATACAAATACAATTAAATATATATATATAAATAAATATACATATTCGGTTTAATCTGATCCTTCACAACAGCCGCCCCCTAATTAGTCCCACCTAATTAGCTAAGCAGAGACAGATTAACCGCACTGTCTTCCACTCAAGGTCCGCTGTAAGGGTCAGTCAACTCACAAAGTCATAGGGTCATGGTCATCATCGATAGTATCTGGGAGTCGGGGCAGTTCTATGAGCCTCGCCACGGGCCGTGTGTAGGTGCGCCCTTGGACGAGTACTTCAGCTGCTCGGACCTTGCCATCGGCACCGGTGATCACTTTGCTTACGCGGCCAGCCGGCCACATAGCTCTGGGGAGTGACTGGTCAACTATCATGACGACTGTTCCTTCTGTCAAATTGTCTCTCTCTTTTACCCACTTCTGGCGGGTCTGTAGAGACGGTAGGTAGTGAAGTAGGAAGCTGCTCCAAAACTTGTCAGCTAGTACTTGGCTGTACCTCCACATTCTTCGGCCGCTCGCTTCTTCGGGCCTGTACATTGTCTGGGGTAGCGCGGGGTCCAGCCGCCCCATTAGGAGTGTGTTGGGGGTGACTGGGTCGACATCTGCTACATCACTGGAGACGTAACCGAGGGGCTTTGAGTTCAATACTCCCTCGATCTCCGTGAGGACTGTCATTAGGACTTCCTCTGCCACAGTCTGGGCTCCGAGTACGGCATACAGGGCTGTCTTTATAGAACGTACTTCTCGTTCCCAGGTTCCACCGAAGTGGGGTGCGTTCGGGGGATTAAACTGGAAGTCAACCTGGGCTGGAGCGAGGTGGGTCTTAAGTTCTGGGCCCATAGCTTGGAAGCTCTCTCTCAGCTCTCTTTCTCCGCCTTTGAAGTTGGTCCCGTGATCAGACAACAATGTAGACGGTTGTCCTTTCCGTGATATGAATCTCCGGAAGGCCATAAGGAATGAGTCTGTGCTCATGGTCGGAAGGAGCTCGATATGTATCGCTCTGGTGGTCATGCATTTGAATACAATACCCCACCGCTTCTCGGTGCCTCTTCCTCTCTTTATGTACAACGGGCCAAAACAGTCCATGCCTGTGGAGTGGAATGGCTTGTCGCCGATTCGGAGTCGACAGGGGGGTAGGTCAGCCATCCGTGGTATGCTGGGCTGCGCGCGCCACTTACGGCAGTCTAGACAGGTTCGCTGGAAGCGCCGTACTGCTTCTCTGCCTTGCAATATCCAATAACGACGTCTGATCTCCGCGAAGACTCTCTCTGCTCCTGCGTGGTGCACATCCTCGTCATATTTCTTTATGATCAGCTCTGTGACCTTGTGTCGGCTGTTCAAGACGATCGGGTGCTTAATGTCATCTGGTAGATCGGGGGCTCTCCGCAGGCGACCACCCACTCTGATGAGATTATGTGCGTCACTCTCTGGTGCCAGGTGAATCAGTCTGCTGTCTGATGGGACGGGGTTTCCTCCCTGTAGACAGTCTAGCTCATCGGGGAACGAGTCTCTCTGGGCTCGTTGTAGTAGAAGAAGTTCTGCTTCTTCGTAGTCAGCTGCTGACATGTCAGTGGTGGACTGAATCTCTGGGTGGTGCCGCAGGAATGTTCTTTGTTGCGCACTCTCTAGGGTAATGCAGTCATCTATGTTCGGGTCTGTGGAGGCGACAGTGCTCAGTCCACAGAACATAGGCTTCTTGTTCTCAGCCTCCTCTCTACTTGCTTCCCTCGGGGTGGGCGTAGGCCAATCTCCTTCCGGGAGCTGGAGGAATGCTGGTCCGTCACTGTAGATGTTGCGACGGGTTAGGTCATCCAGGGACATTCCCCGGGTGATGACGTCAGCTGGGTTGTGTTTGGTATCCACATACCTCCAGCTTGCTTCTTCTGTTAATTCTTGAATCTCTGTGACTCTGACTCCCACGAAGACTTTGTATCTGCATGAATCAGACTTAATCCATGTGAGTACTGTCGTGGAATCTGACCACAAGATTGTTCTATGCACCGGAATGGTGAGTTCACGTTGGATTAACGTGGCTAGATGCGCTCCTGCGAGGGCTGCGCAGAGCTCTAGACGTGGGATAGATTGTTGCTTACGTGGGGCTATTCTTGAGCGGGCCAGTATGAAAGCAGTGTGTATCTCTCCTCCCATCTCTTGGGCACGCAAATAGGCAACCGATCCGTAGGCTACTTCGGAGGCGTCGCTGAAGACGTGTAGCTCAATCTCGCATGTCTCTGGCCTCACTGTGGATGGGAAGTAGCTGCGGCGTATATTGACACCTGGGAGTGAGCGGAGTTCCGTCTCCCACTCTCTCCATGTTGAGGCAAGGTGTGCGGGTATTGGGTCGTCCCAGCCCTGGTCCTTGTCCCATAGTGCTCGTACAATCATCTTTGCCCTGGTGGTGTAAGGTAGAATACATCCCAGCGGGTCATATTGTCTGGCGAGTGTTCTGTACACACTCCGTCTGGTGGTCGGTATCGCCGCCGACCTTCCTTGCTCTGGAGCCAAGGGTTTGTGTCTATAGTGGAGCGAGTCTGTTTTGAAGCGCCAGACTAATCCTAGTGTCATTTCTTGGGCTTCTCCTGGGATTGTCGCCATCCAGGTCTCGCTGCTGGCAGCCTTGTCTGCGGAGGAGAGGCTGCGCAATACGTGCGGGTCACTGCTGGCCCACTGCCTGAGATCAAAGCCTCCTTTGATTAGGGAGGCGCGTAACTTGATTAGGAGAGCCTCGGCTTCTTCTTGAGTCGAGACGCTTTGTAGACAGTTGTCTACGTAGAAACTGTTCTTCACACTGTGTTGGACCTCTTCATCTGCTGCTGGGTCCTCTGTGACGTGTTTCTGTAGTGCAAATGTAGCACAGCACGGGCTGCATGTGGTTCCGAAGGGGAGTACTTCCCACTGGTAGATGGATGGGTTCTCATCTCCGATCTTCTCTCTCCATAGGAACCGTAGCAGAGGCTTGTCCTCCTCTACTAGTCTCACTTGCAAGAACATCCCTTTGATATCCCCGCTTATAGCCACCTTGTCCTGGCGGAAGCGCAGTAGCACGCCTAGTAGGGAGGGGCCGAGTGTGGGGCCGGGCAAGAGCTCTTTATTCAGATTTTGGGATCCGATCTGGTAGCTGCAGTTAAACACAATGCGATCCTTGCCATTGTGATGGACCTTGTGATGCGGCACGTACCATGATTCGGTCGTCTGATCGGCCTCTTCAATGTCAATCTTTGTTACGTGTCCCGCTGTGATTAGCTTCTCAATCTCAGCTCGGTACACACTTTGTTGAGCGGGGTCTTTGGCTAGGCGCCGCTCTGTGTTCAGTAGATAGCGCTCCGTGGCGTCTTTCTTTGCGTGAAAGGGGGGCATTCCCTCTCGCCTCAGGAGTGGAGTTGCGTATCTCATCACTCCGCCGACTGTGACTCTCTTTGTCCCCTGCTCGAGTAGGTGGATGGCGTAAATGTCTTCTTTAGAGCGAATGTCTTTCTTTTCGTTCTTAAAGGGCATTGTCTCTAGGGTCCATAGCCTCTCGACATGCTGCAGGAGAGTGGTGTCTTCTTCTGTCGTTCTGGAGTGGAAGCAGCTAGTGGCTGCGGTTCGGTTGAGAGATTTAGCGAGGGGGCCTTGTAATGTCCATCCTAGGCGGGTCTCGACTGCTGCAGGACAGCCTCGGGGGCCTGTATGGACCCGGTCAATCGGGACTATGAGTTCTGCATGGTCGGAGCCTATCAACAGGGTCGGGGTAGCGCCGTCTATGAGCGGGATAGGTAATTGGCGCAGGTGCACATATTTATCCATCAACTTGGTGACAGGGTAGGTGTACTGCGAGAGTCCTATTTCTTGGCTGGTGAAAGCATTTGTGATCTTGTACCGTCGCTCTGGCTGCCCGTTGGCTGCGATAGTGAAGGAGACATTCTCGCCCTTTATCGTCTTTAAATCTCTTCTTATTGTCCGAATCGTCATTTCGTTCTTGCTCCCCCGCAGTCCCAGCTGAGTCGCAGCGGAGGCGAGCAGAAGGGTCTTCTCTGACCCGTCATCAAGGACGGCGTAAGTGTCCATGACTTTATCCTGGTAGCTCAATGTCACACGGACTACCTTTAAGAGCACTTGAGCTCCGTTGCTGCTGGCGGGGTCAATGTACATGACACTTGCCTTGGTGCCGCTCCGTGGTGCAGGTATAGGCCGTCTTCCGTTACTATCGTGTAGTATATCCAGATGGGCTCCATCGCACCGGCTGCACTTTCTCTTTAGGCGGCATTCGGCTGCCATGTGGGGCCGCGCACATCGATAACAGCGCCGGTTGGACTTTATCCATTGGCTCACTTCTTCTGCATTCATCTTTGTGAATGAGTCACATTGTGACAGCCAGTGTTCTTTCTCACAGTAGGGACACGCTATCTTCCACTTCTCCTTTCTCGAGGGGGTGCTGTGACTCTTACTGCTCGGTACTGACTCTGATTGGTGCATGACAGTCACCGATCTTCTTCCATCACTTATTCTCCTGGGTCCCTCTCTGGAGCTTGGCGTGCTCCGCCCGAAGGTGTCCAGTCGTAAGCTGCTGACCTCTCTCGCCAGGAAGTCGGCCAGATCAAGGAGGGATGGCTTGGGGCCGTCGGGATCTCGGTAGTCCCTCTGCCGCCGAAAGCGCTCCTGTCTTGCGGGTGGCAGCTTCTCCAAAATCCTCTCAACGTTAGAGTTGGCGTACAGCTCATGCCTGCCCTTCTCCCGTTGAGCTCCCAGCATCCCCACCAGGGACTGCACTTTGATTGACAGGTCGTCTAGTGAGCGATTGTCTGTGGCTGGGGGTAGGCGGTCAATATGCCTTATCTCCTGGATTACGTAATCCCATATACGTCCATATCTTTGATCCAGCGCTGCAAGGGCCGCTGTGTATGGGGTCGAGGAGGTAGCATAGGCTAGCGCTATATTGTGCGCTCGCGGTACTTTCAGGTGCTTCAATAATATTGCATACTTGTGGCGTTCATCAGCGACATCCACCATCATTGTCTCTAAACACATCCGGAGCTCCGTGTACTGTGCTCGACTCTCATAGGCAAAGTCTGGGAATGACGGCGTGGCGTTGTATGACGCCGTGGATGGCTGATACATCGGCGAGCGTTGGGGGAGAGACCTCCTGGGCAAGTCCCCTCTTGCGCCTCGCTGTGGGCTGGTACTGGCAGGGTACCATGGCCCGCTGGTCCAGGTACTGTTCCTCGGGGCTGGTCGTGCGTCGTGCTCACCCGTAAATAGAGTCGGGGGTCTGTAGCGCAGCGCCGCGGGGGTATAGCCTGGACTGTATGGGACCTCCTGGTCCGGTGGAGTACTGTGCTGTCGTCGGGCTTGGTTCTCCTCTTCTCCCTCTTCTTCTTCTATCAAATCTTCCAGATCTTGTAATCGTTTATTTAGCTTCTCCGCAGTGTAGGCCGCTCCTTCCTTGTAGCTGGGTCTCGCTTGGACCGGTATGGGAAGGGGGTCTGCGGGGGGTCTAGACTCGGTCTGTCGGTCAAGTTCAGGGTCGCTTGCTCGTTGCGGTGACGCTGCTCTTGACTGCTGTCTCGACGAGTTCCTTGAGCCCCTGGCGGAGGGAGAGGGAGTTGTCCTTTTGATCAGCTGCTCTATTAGTTGCGCTTGTAGTCTGTCGCGCTCTGCGTATCTTTGGGCACCGGCAGTGGCGCGCTGGGCGTCGGCCCGGTCTCTTGCCATATTCTCTTCCATCTGGAAGCGTCTCATCTCCAGACTTGTGCGCTGTTCTTCGCTCCGTTGCTGTGCTTGGAGGTGTTCGCGCTCGCTGGTCGCCTGTGCTTGGAGACGTTCGCGCTCGCTAAGCGTCTGTGCTTGGAGCCGATCGCGTTCGGTAGAGGCTGTCAGGCTGACGAGGAACGCCTGTTGTAGTATCCTCTCCGCTTCGCTGGGGGAAGGCGGTAGTGGAGGTGAGCCGCTCCTGCGTGAACCGCTCCTGGGGGTACTCGTTGGGGAGTCCTGGAGCTCTAGTTCTTCGGCGCTCTCCTCTTCTT
Organism: Notolepis coatsorum; assembly: GCF_963971535.1. Lineage (NCBI taxonomy): Eukaryota > Metazoa > Chordata > Actinopteri > Aulopiformes > Paralepididae > Notolepis > Notolepis coatsorum. Next base: position 30,737,360 of record NC_140172.1, on the reverse strand, counting down.
CTTCCGTGCAGAGTTCTCTCTCTGTAGGGTTGTCTTCCTCCCGGGGCGTGTCGGGGACTACTTCTTTAGTAGTGGCGGGGGGTAAAGGCATGTCAATTCCCTCCTGGTCCCCACCGTGGGCTTGGTCAGTTACATTAGGACCTACTAGGGCCTCTGTGGTCGGGGAAACCTGGTCGTTAAGGTCAGACATAATTTTACTTTCTACTTTTACCACGTTTACCGTTTGTCGAAGGCTAGGTAGTTGACTGACAGTGTAAGCCTCTAAGTACTGAGGTGTCTGTCGTCTGCGCCGCGGGCGTTCTAGGTTAGGAGGATCGTTTCGTGGAGTGTTCATCATAGGCCATTTCGATATTAATAACACTATATTAATATTACACTAGTTACCATCCGGCTCGAAGGACCAATTGTAGCTGAGGGGTACAATTCCCTGACTGTATTGTTAGATATGATATTTAATACCACTACCTCATGTACTTTAACTTCTGGCCACCCAGTACAAGATATAAGTATGATGAACACTTTCCCACCTGATGAAACGAACCAACACAAATGTACCAAATCGAATATTTAATACAGCAAAAGGTGTATACAACATTCACTTAATTACATTTATGATTTGAAATATTGAATATGCACTTTTATGGCAAATGAGTATTCGTAGGTAAATCAACATTGAATGTCCAATCTCTGGTTGCGCAGGGAGTAAGTATACAACCTGGAATATTTAGGAAACGATAGCGATGGTACTTAAATGATTATAGATGGATACACTAAGGGGGGGGGGGGTCCCGCTGGTTGTAAGACAGTAGGAGGGGGGGTTAGAGAAGCCGCTGGCGGTATCCCATCTGGCCGACGGTGTCTTGGGAGAATCCAAAGTCTTGGACACAGTGCCCACAGAACCTCGGGCCGCAGACGAATACAGCTGGACCCTCTGTGGAACGGTATCTGCCGGTCCACAACGGAGAGACGTGGTGCGACCTCACGTGTAGAGCGCCGCCTCACCTGGAGTCCTCTCCGGGGGGTAATTCCAACACTCGACAGTGTTGGCCTTTATCCATGGAATAATCAAAGCACACAAAGCATAATCCAAGAGCCGTGGAAGGCTCGCCGTCGTCGGGTAGAGTAATCCAATATACAGGTCCAGTCGCTCTTGACCCGGAGCTCCTCGGATGCAATCACCACTAGGGGTCTGACCAGCCTGGATAAGCGTCCAGATAACGTCAGGAACGATGGGGGTACTGATAACTGTAGAACTCGAACCGAACGATGCACCATACATAAATAGACTATTATTAGCTTAATAGAATACGTCCAACTCCACGGTATGGTGCCAAACTATGACCATTCAACTATTAATCTACACGATATCTCAATGCCTATTCTGGGCCAAGTAGGCCCTACTACACCGCACGTGCGTCGTGGGGAGGCTTTTGCGTCTGTCACTCTGTTGGAGGGTAAAGAACTGGACTAAAAGGAAGTTCTACTTTACGAGCGCCATATATATATGCGCTATGAACAAATAGTACCATTCGTATTTCGCCCGGCATATTACTGCGCGGAACCGGGGGTTGCCTCGACATGTTAGGCGGCACGATTGAACTTGGACCTAGGGGTATGGCAACCTGGCGCCAGGTTCTCGTCCAATGGTAGAATGAAACTATTATGGGCTGTTTAGTAGAAACGGGGATATTCAATGCATATTGTACAAGGAATATACAGGGGATATCAAACGATATACAAATACAATTAAATATATATATATAAATAAATATACATATTCGGTTTAATCTGATCCTTCACAACACTATGCAATATACTAATATACAATACTATATAGTGCAAAGCAGAAATGGGATGAGGTATAATTTAGGTACAATTTACAGTAATGTGTACGAGTTGTAGTGCAAATCCTTTACCAATAAATATAAAGTGTGTTTAGGTGATCTAAAGTGTGGAGAGTGGGTGCTGCAGTGTGTTGTTTGTTTAAAGTGAGTGTGTGCGTGTGGATGTGTGTGCTGTGTGCATTTGATGGTTGTTGCATAGTGTTTATTGTTCGTTGAGCAGCCTGATGGCCTGGGGATAGAAGCTTCTTCTTCTGAAGGGCACAACTCTATCAGCTGAGTAACAATGTTCATCAAAGTGTTGAGTGCTACAGTGTAGGTTAGTATATTAGTGCATGATGACAGTAAGGTTAGTTAGGGTTATATATTTTTTATAAAAAAATTATAAAAAAAAAAAATTAAATAAAATAATTTCTGGGGTGGCACCTCAGGGGCACCTGAGATTTCAGGGGGGGCACGTGCCCCCTGGTGCCCCAGTGGTAAAATTGCCACATCTATCGTGCATGTGTAGTCCAGAACTGCAGAAAGTTGTTTTCTAATAATGAGCCAGTCTCTTAAGTGCATGTGTCGGTGCCTTGGTTGATTGGTTTACTCGTCCCACATTTACAGTTCCACAAGGGAGGGAGCATTTAGAGTTCGGGGCGTTTAGAGCTGTGTCATACCACATGCCTCCCGCCACACCGTGCACAACATGTGTCTTAAAGAGTGTGACAGGAATTCAAATGAACAAGCTGTGCTACGCTCATTTACATGATAGTAAATAGCACACTACTAGGCGCAGATCTTCAATGCCGAAACCTATTTTGCGATATACAGTGGATAGTTTGGCACCAAAAACAATCATCTCAAATAATAATTTTGATAAATATGGACACGTTTTACAAAAAGGGGCGCATAATTCTCCAGCTAATGTTTTAGCCGCACATATTATGTCGGTGTCATTCTAGTAGAGCCAAATGATAGGCTCCTTGAGACGAGGCTTGAATTGCATAGTAGTACACAGTGCTGTGCACAGCGATATAGTTCAAAGTGCAGCAGACCATTACTTAGACTTAGTGGTGGTGAAGGAGGCTATTTCCACCCTACATTGTGGGGAGCGCTTTGAGTGTCTAGAAAAGCGCTATATAAATGTAATGAATTATTATGAATTATTAGACAATTTCAAAATGTATTGCTTAAAATCCTTCTTTGTCTCATTTGCTTATTGTCTCGTGCAGAAGGCAAACCTCTGACTATACAATGTTTTATTTTTTGTTGTTACTGTTGTGCAGTGTGTTCCATGTGTTTTATATGTCAGTTACAGTACCTTTAGGTGCAGTTTGAGTAGGCTGTTTTCACAGGTTTAGGCAAGTCCATCTTGGCTGCTCCTACACTTAGAATCAGAACAAATATAAAAAAGGTGCAGGTTTGAAAAGACAAGGTTATGGCCTGCTGCAAAACTGACACTGTGAAGCTAATATTAACCGATACTGTAATACCTTGCTACCTCTATCTTACCTTGCTACCTCTATATTTTTGTATAAAATTGTTTATGCTCTCTTATGCCTGTATTTTTTTACTGTTGTGAAGCACTTTGAACTGCAATTTATTTATGAAAAGTGCTATACAAATAAAGTTATTGTTGAATATAGAGGGTGTATGTATGGTTGTAACTGACTGTAATTGCTCTCTCTACTGCCCTCATGACTGCATGTATAGCTGTGTCCACTGGAGGGCGCTGTAGGCGGAGCGTCTACTGTCTACACCAGGTTGGAACTATATAAACCTTGGTTCCCTCCTACTGTTTTTTCTTGTCACTTCTACCCCTCCCGGAGGGGAGATCATAGTGCTGCTGTATTATGAGACAACGTGATAAATAAACCGCTGCCAGCAGAGCAAGGCCAAAGATAGAATACCATGCCTCTTGTATACATTATTGTCGCCCCATTGCCAAATCTGTTAACAGTTATTATTATTATTATTATTATTATTATTATTATTATATCGCCACATGATCATGATTGACCACATAAGCAGAAATCAGTGTTAGAGACCAGAACCCCTCTGGGCTTAAGTCTCCCCCCGTTTCTATTCAGCCAGCGAAGCAGCGGTGTCGCGGGGGCATTGTTATTAGTCATCTCTACCTGTGAACATAGTGCTTCCCTTGGCAAGAATCCACCCACACAAACTGAAATGTACTCAATAAGTCAGCCTTCAACCACCTGTGAATGAAAATCGGTCACAGTGATCTCCGTTATCAAGGTTAATTCCAACAACAGACAAGAATTTTGCAGGCAGTGTTGTCTGTACTGTTCCCAAGGTTTCTATGTAGGCGTTAAAGGTATATATCATCTGTAATCGTGTCAAACAGCAACCTCTAGAGACAAAAGAGCCCCACTGGGTATTAAGCACTTTGAACTGCAACTTCTGTATGAAAGTGCTATACAAATAAAGTTATTATTACATGGTGTCTGATGTGTGGGTTGGAGTTGAGTGGGGACAGGGGAGGGGTTGCTATTGCTGGCCACAACTCAGGCTGTGCCAAGAGAGATCTGGAGAAATTGACAGTATTGTAACGCTTACGGATGCTTATAGGCTCGCTAGACTGATCGGACCCTTTTGTTGACCGGTTAGCGCTGTCGCCTGTGGTCTGGGCAAGTACCCGGGTTAAATTCCCGGCTGCCCCTTGAATTCGATAGATTGGTCAGGTGTCAGAAGTGGGGCCATTGGAAACATGTGCGCCCAGAGGCGCGAGCGAGGGAGCCGACAGGCTGAAGCACAGGGACATGCTTCCCGAAGAGCAAGGGGGTCGAGTAATGACCACGGAGGCCTAGACTCACTAGCTCTCGGCTAATGGCTTTGGATTCTTTAGTTGACTGGTTAGCGTCGCCGGCTGAATTCGCTACAGTATGATAAGTTACTACTAGAACTACCCACACAACAGACCTAAACATGAAATGTAAACAAAGTGCAATTCCAAAAGTGGGCTATTTTTCTTAGAGGTTCACTGTACAAGGGTCAACATACAGGTTTTAGCCCAGGAGAGAAAGTGAAAGTCTTTGCTAGCATGAATGACACCTGTACCACAGAATCTTCTTCCCCAAAATCTTTCATCATCATGATTGATTACGTAGCCATAACCATAAGCTGGTATGTGAATGTACTGTAGAGACCTGTAGAGACCTTTAACCTCAGTACCCTAACGTCAACAACAACAACAGAGAGGAACAGAGGACAGGGATAACACATAACTGATGTCTGGTCTCATTCCTGATCATACAAGTACAGTAGTTATACATTTAAGGTGGGGTAGGTAATTTCTGAGAAATCAAATGAAACAGTGATCACATGTCCAACTGAAATGGAGTAAGTTCTGCATAACTTCCTAAACCCAGTGCTGTGCACTATGCATGCAAAACAGAAGATTCTAACATTTTCAAAAATTCATTTAAGAATACTTCCAGGCCTCAGATCAGGCCTTCAGTGTGGGTACCTTTCGACAAGGAATGCAATGGTGGTGTTAGTTTTCTGTCTGCAACGTTTATGACATCTTATCCTGAAGGTCAGTGTGCTGCATCACATGATGGAATAATTAACTGATTATGCATGCGTGTCTGTATTGCATACAGTGTAACGACTGATTACGTTTATTAGCTACTGTAGCTAAGATATGTAAAAAAAATATATATTCAAAAGTGTAAAAAGAAAAGAAAGAATGGAAAAGGAGAGAAAAAAAGCACCTTGTAGATTTTGATCTTTCAATAACTGGTGGTTGCCATTCCATTTTCCAGTTCATTCATTTAAAGGGGGCACATTTTAGTCCTTCAACAAGTTAATAAAAAGGTCTGAGTTTTTTTCAGGTAAAAAATACCCTTCTATACCCTTACATTTCAGTCCTGTTCTCAATGAGCCGTTTCGGTGTCTATAATGAGCGAGCCACCCGTGCACCGTCTAGCAGTGTAGCACTGTACCGTCGACGGAAATTCAGATCAAACCTTCAGACTAGATGTTGCAGATCAAATATGACAGCAATAGCATATGAAACGTACTGTTACAACTTTTGTCAGAAACACATTTTAACTTCAACTTCAGGTAGAAAACAGAAAAATTACGAACGTTGTACACTTGCATTTCTTAAAGATCTCTTTGCACTCACACGCAGGTACATATGAGGTGTTCCTAACTACGTCGATTTGTGGCTGGAATTCTGAATGGCTCATTTCAAGAGCCAGGGTTCTTGTCACAACCCCTCATTCTGTATAAACAATGCAAAACACAGGAAAAGGCCATTTTCACAATAGGTTCCCTAAAGAAAAGAATGTAATGCCTTTCTTGATGTCTGTTCCTCCTTGTGCATAAAAAAGCAATAATAGGCGATCCACATTTATAACATGAAGGGGCTGTTGTTGGTGTGAAAGTGGACCTCGTCTGAAGGGAATTGAACCAGAAAAAAGAGAGATGATGGTACGCTGATATTTCTTTATTTATAACGTGTATTTTCTTACTCAAGCATTGCACTTTATTACAGTTTTGAGGTAATAAAAGTGTAGGGAATTGGTGAAATAATTGTATTCATGAACATGTGCAATTCATAATGCTATGAAAGGTTGCACACAAGTTTTGTACATATCTCATGAACCGCCAATTCTGCATATATCCCTGTGAAAAGGCATTTTCCAGAGGTCACTGACACTTCAGTGAACTTTACCATTAAATTAACATGGAATAACATCATAACAAGGAACATGGCAACATTATGGGAACTGTGCTTACCGTCTTCTCCAGAGTCAGACAAGAAGATAAATACCCATTTCCTCTGTGCGTTCAGTAGAATGTTATCTGGCTGCAAACAAGGCGGATACAGACCATTCGCCTAGTTAAAACAGTTTGTGTATATTTGTAATTGGTCTGTTCTGTTAACATCAACGTGCAAAGGGACTACAGATGGAAATTAGCCTCTGGCTGTAATCTGGCATATTTACATGAAAATGTCTATTCATATGTACTCTCCCTATTTGAAATAAATACATACAATTAAAAAGGTGGTTATTTTGCTTATTAGAGATCTTAAAAAAAATATAACAAATAAAAAAGCAACCTTCACTAACCAGAAATCAGAACCCCATGGTGGTTCCAGTGATGAGAGAAACTGCTTGACATTCTAACGGCTGCTGCAGCGAGAGGATAAACAGGTGTATCCACTTCAGAAAGAAATTATATGATAGGCCAATCAAATGTCATGCCTCGGTCTCAGCTGTGAGATGATTGAACCACCAATTAGGGGGAAATTACATGTTTCGGAATGATATATATTATGAGAAATATAAACCGTCAAGATGAATTCATTTGGAAAGTTGATGACAACTCATATTTATGCGCATTGACTAAAAAACTCCTTTTACAGGACATCTAATGGCATGAGGTCATCATTAGTCGAACTCTCATCCTCCCTCTCTCCAAGAGTAAAATCAACATCACGCCAACATATCTATCCGTGTATCATTCGATCATTTCATATCCGATTTAGAATCCAATAACTAAAATATCCAGTTTAATATAGAACATGAGAAAATGGGATATTTGTTGTCTTCGATATTGTCATTGAGTGGCCAATCGATCACAGCGTAAAATTACCCTGTTACCCTTTTCAACCAATTATCCAATGACAACTGTACACCTGGTATAGGTTGACTATATACTGTATGTTGTTTGCCGCACGTCTCTGTTCCACCTCGACTCTGATGAAGACACAGTTGTGTCGAAACGTTAGTCTGTTTGCATTAAAAGCTGTGAATGAAGCTCCAGCCTAATAGACTGTTTTGAATGCGTTTAACCCTGGCTTGCGCAAAAAGCATAAATGGAATGTCTGAAATGTCTACTTTGTGTTGCGTGTAAAATATAGTACACAAACTACTTTCAATGACCATATTCCATTGTAATCATTTAATATTTAAAATATTTTATAGAATTATTGTATTGGAGAGACTGAATTAATTGATACCCAATTCACTATTAATCGGACTAATCTACTTGACAAACACAGAACAAGCAACACAAGAGAGCTTAGTTTCACCTGATATGTCCTGGCCCATACCCTCTGTCCTGGTCTGGCTATCCTCCAATATTATCTCTAGTTCTGTCCCAGCTTTACGTTTTTTTATATGAGCTTGTCTTGCTATACATCCCTAAAAAGATACCCCAATGTATCCCCACCCCCACCCAGCTGCTAATCCCTAGCTAGATAGTTTAACCTCCAGAATTAAAGTTTAAGAACCTTTGTTCTGTGACCACCCCAGTATTCGCCATTTTCATCTCATGTGCGATTCATTGCCCTCATAGAAATGGTTGAGGTGAGACCTAGAAAATTCACAATACTAAAATGTAAAGAGTGTGCCTGTACCTCTCTAGTCTCTGACCACAGCTGTTATCTCTGTACCTCTCTAGTCTCTGACCACAGCTGTTATCTCTGTACCTCTCTAGTCTCTGACCACAGCTGTTATCTCTGTACCTCTCTAGTCTCTGACCACAGCTGTTATCTCTGTACCTCTCTAGTCTCTGACCACAGCTGTTATCTCTGTACCTCTCTAGACTGACCACAGCTGTTATCTCTCTACCTCTCTAGTCTCTGACCACAGCTGTTATCACTGTACCTCTCTAGTCTCTGACCACAGCTGTTATCTCTGTACCTCTCTAGTCTCTGACCACAGCTGTTATCACTGTACCTCTCTAGTCTCTGACCACAGCTGTTATCTCTGTACCTCTCTACTCTCTGACCACAGCTGTTATCTCTGTACCTCTCTAGTCTCTAGTCTCTGACCACAGCTGTTATCTCTGTACCTCTCTAGTCTCTAGTCTCTGACCACAGCTGTTATCTCTGTACCTCTCTAGTCTCTGACCAGAGCTGTTATCTCTGTACCTCTCTAGTCTCTGACCACAGCTGTTATCTCTGTACCTCTCTAGTCTCTAGTCTCTGACCACAGCTGTTATCTCTGTACCTCTCTAGTCTCTGACCACAGCTGTTATCTCTGTACCTCTCTAGTCTCTGACTACAGCTGTTATCTCTGTACCTCTCTAGTCTCTGACCACAGCTGTTATCTCTGTACCTCTCTAGTCTCCAGTCTCTGACCACAGCTGTTATCTCTGAAACCCAACTATTTTATTGAGAGTCAGTGAAGTTACCCAATAGACAAATCTCAGGATCAATGCCGTCTTCTGTAACCCTCCAACATCGCAGCTCCAGGTACATTGCACATCATCATCATCCCCCATAGAGCTCCCATTGAGTAGCCTTGCCTCTCTCTCTCTTCATTTCTCCTCCAAATGACTTCCAGGATATTTCCTAGAATTATAAGTGGATGAGTCACACAGCCCCAAGTTATTCAGCGCTGCTACTTCTTACCACACTTCACAGGGAAGCCATTTTCGAACGTTTCTATAGCGACGCTGACCCGTCGTTCTTCTTCTAGTTGTATTGCTTCCAGGCGACGAGTGGTTGGGAGGGAGCAGTGGCTAGGGCTTGGAAATAGTGTGTGTGTGTGTGTGTGTGTGTGTGTGTGTGTGTGTGTGTGTGTGTGTGTGTGTGTGTGTGTGTGTGTGTGTGTGTGTGTGTGTGTGTGTGTGTGTGTGTGTGTGTGTGTGTGTGTGTGTGTGTGTGTGTGTGTGTGTGTGTGTGTGTGTGTGTGTGTGTGTGTGTGTGTGTGTGTGTGTGTGTGTGTGTGTGTGTGTGTGTGCGTGCGTGCGTGCGTGCGTGTGCGTGCGTGCGTGTGCGTGCGTTAGGGGGATGATGGAAGGGGGGGATTGCATACTGTATACTCTTTGTACTTGAGAATAATTCCCTTTCTGAGATAATAAAGTGCATATTGATAGTTTTGAAGAGTAATAAAACAGGCAGCCCCTGTGAAGCTAGATCAACACTGATCACAGAATGACTCTTGCCACATGTCACTGCTTTAGGGTTCTAGGGTTCTAGGATTTTAGTATGGAGGAAAAGCCAGAGAATAGCAGTAGGCTACTGTGTGTAAAACATATCTGTCTAGAATTAGAGAGACCCCACTCAGACCAGTATATTAAGATAGACAGAATAACATATTTTATACCCAGTTTAATCACCTGTACATTGTTTATTACTATTGCACTTTACTGTTACATTTGCACTGGTTGGATGCCAAACCTATTTTCGTTGTACTGTACTTGAGCTGTATAATGACAATACATTAAATCTAATCGAATATAGATTTGTCTACCTATAGGTGCATTAAGACTGTGCCCATTGGCATGTGTTTCAGTGCAAGCATATAACATAGTCAAGTGCAACAGTCATATGAAATGTTTTATTGAGCATTTAAAATCAATAAATCTGTTAAGACAACTGCATATGACGCCAGATGTCTGATGTGAATTGCCGACTAATAAACTCATGACAACACCGGTATTACCTGTGACATTTTATATGATGCTCAATATGAGTGCTTTGATCTTTAACGTCTGTTTTTTATTAATTTTCAATGACTAGAATCCATTTGTTGGAGTTGATGTTAGGTTCTAATTTTAAAATAAACCAACGGACAGTAATACCTTCCGTACATTTTCTATTTGACGGATCAATGTAGCTGTTATTTAGCGCATCACACAAACATACTGTTGCTGGTCTGGACTGATTCTATTTCACTGCTGCAGGGTTTACATCCAAAAGCTTGTCAAATCCTCCACCATCGTTGTGTAATATTGTTGTGTCGCCTCTAGAGTCTTCTTTTTCTCCTTCATGTGAAGTTAAATCTACTCAAGAAGTGAAAGTGAAACTTAAGCTGCTCTGTATTGCGAAGTCTGCGTTTATAATGTTGACTGACATTTTACAAATTCGTTTTTTTGTATTTGATGAATGTGGGCACTGATATGCAAAAATGAAGTAAATGGGTTTTATTTATCTCTCTGTCTCTCTCTCTCTATATATATATATATACTATAGACTTTTCTCTTTTGATGTGATGACTCCAATGCACCTGTCCAAAAAAAACAGGAGTGCAAAAGACACAACTTTTTTTATTTACAATCTATTTTCCAAAGCTAACCAAGTCAGTCAGTGGTCCCTGCCTGCTTCAAGATGTCTACCATCATCCCTGTACCGAAGAAACCCTCCCCAACATGTCCAAATGACTACAAACCGGTGGCACTCACCTCTGTGGTCATGAAATGTTTCGAGAGGCTGGTCAAGGACCACATTTGTGCCTCCCTCCCCAGTGATATGGACCCTATGCAATTTGCATACAGGACAAACAGGTCCACCGACGACGCGGTCTCCCAGGTACTGCACAGCACCCTCTCGCACCTTGACCGTCAGAAGGGGGGCTATGTGAGACTGTTGTTCATTGACTACAGCTCAGCGTTCAACACCATAGTCCCCACCAGACTGGTGGACAAGCTGATCGAGCTAGGTCTGAGCTCCGCCCTGAGCGCCTGGGTACTGGACTTTCTGAGCGAAAGACCCCAGGCGGTCAGGGTGGGGGGTCAGACCTCCAACACCATCACCCTGAGCATCGGGTCCCCCCAGGGCTGTGTTCTGAGCCCCCTGCTGTACTCACTCTACACACACGATTGTGTGGCCAAGTTCAGCTCCAACTCCATAGTGAAGTTCGCAGACGACACGGTGGTGGTGGGGCTGATCTCGGACAACGACGAGAAGGCCTACCGGGAGGAGGTTGAGGTACTTGAACGCTGGTGCCAGGACAACAGCCTGCTCCTGAACATTGGTAAAACCAAGGAGCTGATCGTGGATTATAGGAGAGGACAGCAGGAGACGCACACACCACTGATGATTAACGGGGCTACCGTGGACAGGGTGAGCAGCTTTAAGTACCTGGGGGTCCACATCTCAGAGGATCTGACATGGTCAACACACACAGTAGTACAGTTTACACAGTAGTAAAGAAGGCGAAACAGCGCCTCTACCACCTGAGACAGTTAAGGAAGTTCAGAGTATCGGGGAAGATACTCCAGTCCTTCTACTCAGGAGCTGTAGAGAGCATCCTGACCGGAAACATCACTGCCTGGTATGGAAACAGCACGGCACAGGACAAGAAGGCCCTACAGAGAGTGGTGCGCTCAGCCGAGCGTACCACGGGTATTGCACTACCTCCCCTGCAGGTTCTATACAACAAGAGGTGCAAATCCAGAGCCTGCAGAATAATGAAAGACCCCCACCACCCGAATAACAGCCTGTTTCAGCTGCTGAGGTCAGGCAGACGCCTGCGAACCCCAGCTACTAGGACAGAGCGGCTTAGGCTCAGCTTCTTCCCCCAGGCCATCAGAGCCCTGAACAATGAACATTGAGTGCCACAGAACACTGAACTATCCACATGCAAACACACATCAACACACACACGACACGCACGCGGTGCACGCTCACACACTAGCAGCCACTTAACACTTTAACACGAGCGGGCATGAATGAATGAATGAATGAAAACTTTATTTAACAGATTGCAGAATGGGTACAATACAGTACGGCTCAATACATACAATTGTTAAGGGGATGCAGACCTGAGAAAGACGTTTGTCTTGTTTCCATCAGGGTCCCCCATTTTCAATTCATATAGACATATATGACATACATGACATACAGATAGTCAGTACTGCTACATCTATACATTTATGACATACCAGATTTGCAAATACAGTACTGTTTGTGATACAGAAGGAGTCAAGAAAAGGGAGTATATACATTTGACGTAGAAACTGTACATTGGAGGTTGGGTGGGGGGGGTTGGGTACATTGGGATATTGACAACCATACTGGGTAATTTACATTGGAGGTGGTTGGGGGGGGGGGGGGGGCGGGGGGCATACTGTATAAACAAGTAACACTGTACATTGAGGGGGGGGGGGAGGAGACACTGTACAAACAAACACAATTGTACATTGAACTATTGACAAAACCATACTAGGTAAATGACTGTACATTGGAGGGCACACACTCATGCCGCACACACGCACACTTATGGCCAAAAGGAAAGGCCACTTTAAACTAGAATAACAGGAACAGTGTATTGCACTACCAAAGCTACCTAGCATGTCCTATATATATGCTCTGTAAATAACTATGTACAGATACCAAGATGTCACACCATGTTACCTGTTACCTGTTTATTGCACAATGTTTTTTTTTTATTGGATTCTATTATATGTTGTACCACTGTATTGCACATCGTTGCGGGCAAGACCACCCACATTTCATTGTATACTTGTATGCCGTGACAATTAAAACTCTTGACTCTTGACTTGACTTGACTTGAGTGTCCTCTCTGTGTGCACCGTGCCTTCACCTGCCTTTTTGGAAAACAGCAGAAACTTTAAATCAGTAGGCATTTCTGATGTACTTAAAGGAAAACTCCAACATTTTTGGAAATTCGCTTATTTAACATCTTCCCTGGAGTTAGACAAGAAGATACCTTTTTCGTCTCTCTGCATGCATTGGGCTTAGGGAATGCCTGGACCGTTAGCCTAGCTTAGCTTCATCACTGGAAGTGGGGCAGACATTTAGCCTAGTTCACTACAGTCAGGAAATTATACTCCAAATACAATCAAAATACAACTCCCAAATGTTCCTGTAAACATGTTGTGACCTGTGTATTTACCACATCTCCCAGTCAACAAGTCACGAGTCTCCCAGTCACACAAGTCTCCCAGTCACAGAAGTCTCCCAGTCACACAAGTCTCCCAGTCACATGAGTCTCCCAGTCACACAAGTCTCCCAGTCACACAAGTCTCCAAGTCACACAAGTCTCCCAGTCACACAAGTCTCCCAGTCACACAAGTCTCCCAGTCACACAAGTCTCCAAGTCACACAAGTCACATGAGTCTCCCAGTCACACAAGTCTCCCAGACACACAAGTCTCCCAGTCACACAAGTCTCCCAGTAACACAAATTTCCCAGTCACACAAGTCTCCTAGTCACTTGTATGAATGGGAGACTCGTGTGACTTATGTGACTGGGAGACTTGTGTGACTGGGAGACTTGTGTGACTGGGAGACTCATGTGACTTGGAGACTTGTGTGACTGGGAGACTTTTGTGACTGGGAGACTTGTGTGACTGGGAGACTTGTGTGACTTGTGTGACTGGGAGACTCGTGTGACTTGTGTGACTTGGAGACTTGTGTGACTGGGAGACTTGTGTGACTGGGAGACTCGTGTGACTGGGAGACTTGTGTGACTTGTGTGACTTGGAGACTTGTGTTACTGGGAGACTTGTGTAACTGGGAGACTCGTGTGACTTGGAGACTTGTGTGACTGGGAGACTCATGTGACTGGGAGACTCGTGTGACTTGTGTGACTTGGATACTTGTGTGACTGGGAGACTTGTGTGACTGGGAGACTTGTGTGACTTGTGTGACTTGGAGACTTGTGTGACTGGGAGACTCGTGTGACTTGTGTGACTTGGAGACTTGTGTGACTGGGAGACTTGTGTGACTGGGAGACTTGTGTGACTTGGAGACTTGTGTGACTGGGAGACTTGTGTGACTGGCAGACTCGTGTGACTTGGAGACTTGTGTGACTAGGAGACTTGTGTGACTGGGAGACTCATGTGACTGGGAGACTTGTGTGTCTGGGAGACGTGTGTGACTGGGAGACTTGTGTGACTTGTGTGACTGGGAGACTCGTGTGACTTGTGTGACTGGGAGATGTGGTAAATACACAGGTCACAACATGTTTACAGGAACGTTTGGGAGTTGAATTTTGATTGTATTTGGAGTATATTTCCTGACTGTAGTGAACTAGGCTAGATGTCTGCCCCACTTCCAGTGATGAAGCTAAGCTAGGCTAACGATCCAGGCGTTCCCTAAGCCCAATGCATGCAGAGAGACGAAAAAGGTATGTATCGTCTTGTCTAACTCCAGGGAAGATGTTAAATAAGCGAATTTTCCTTTAAAGCCTGAGATAATACAGACATAGTTTGTAGTCTAGCCTCGGGACTGGGCTACATGGTACATTACCTATGGTAATGACAGTTTTTGAAAATATTGTTCAGTGTCTCACTTAATTAAATAATAACATGTTTAGTTATGTAGACTATATGGTTTATGGCTCAAGCCAAGCTGAAGGGCTGATGGTGGAGGGCCAAGCTCAGAGCGCAAAATCGGTTGTTGAATCTGCGCATCAAAGAGGTCACATCTGTGTGTTAGTGTTTACACCCCCATTCCGCTCTGTGTTCTTTTAAAGATCTACCTGTACGTCGTGTGCCATGTCATCATCACCAAGTCACCATGTCACCATGCCATGCTGGATGTGAGCTATCAGTGCCACCAGTGTGAGGGAAACACAATACTGTCTGCATGCATGTCTATTGTTGCACAAAACACTGGTACATACAGTAGCTTGTTTATTTTGTTTATTAGCAAAGGATCCCCATTAGCTGACGTCAATTCTTCCTGTGGTCCGAGACAACATTAAAACATTACAACATATACAATTAAAATATAATACAATTAAAACATAGCAGGATGTACAAACCGAGGAAACGCAACAACATTAACACACAAACAAATAATATCTAAATAAATACAAATAAAAATCTAAGGTAACATAACATATTGCATTACCCAACATTATCATTATTGGCTCACATGTAAGATTTTTATTTCTTTTTGAAGCTTGCTACACCTCTTATGTCACGTACTGTATGTCACTTGGAAGACAATTCCATGCCCTGATAGCCCTATATAAAACTGTTCTTTGTATAGTGTTCAATTTTGCATGGGGTAGAATAATCTGCCCTCTACTATGTGCACATTTGAGCTGTAAATTATTTCATCATAGATATATTTAGGACTGTGGGTTGTGATGACTTTCTGAAAACAAATTAGTAAGTTGGCAGAAAGTATTTTCTCAACACTCCGCCAACTAAGACGTTCATGCATTTGAACAACACTAGTCCTATTGAGCAGGAGATACATCATTTCCTGCAGAATTATCTGCAGTGTAAAATGATTCAAAGGCAGATAAAGGACTGCTTTGGAAACTGATGAAACATGATTCATTCGATCCAGGGTCTGCAATGGTGTTTTAACATTACTTTCAAACACAATATACTTGTCACCATAAGTGACTTGTTCCCACCGACACACACACATACACACAAACAACAACACACATACAGTAGTAAGTTAATTAATTAATACAAGTGTTCTTAAATTTGTAAGTGTGTTATGCCCACGATTTTTCATGCTGTGACCTGTACTGTATTTTTTAAGTAGTTGATTTACTCAATTATCTCCAGCTCTTTGTACAAACTGCTCTGTTGTTGTTTTACTCTGTAAACCCTTTTCATTACATATGTTTCTGACCTTTCAGCGTCTTCGGTTAATTGGAAAATGTTCTCACAACAGTGATTATCATAATGTACTGTGTGATCTTGCTGCTTAATTATATGACTGTTTCTCTGTATTTCCTTCACAGGGGCTTAAACCAATGGATCACAATGGACTTTCAGATCCCTATGTCAAATTGCACCTGCTGCCTGGGGCCAGTAAGGTGAATACAATCTTCTATATGACTTCTGAATTCCAGTTAGTTACTACTGTGTCAACTCAGATGTCCTGATCATCGTTACACATCGGTGGTCATGAATCCTTACTCTGGTCTAATACTGGGATCAGACAACATGAATTCAGACAGATTTTGACATGATTTTGTTGTGGTCAACATATTTCTAGCGCCATGCCCAATTATGAATATCAGGAACGACAGATGGACATCTTTACCCCTTGCAGTGTGATACAATCAACAAACAGTGATGTGGCATCTAGGACGCCAGCAAGCACAAGTCATTGGACTAATTGATTAGTTGCTTTACTCAACATATACTGTATGTAAAATGCAGATGGACCATCTTGTGCTTCCAGATATCTGCTTATCATTTTTCAGGGGTATAACTAATTCAGCATGGGGGAAAATATATATATATAAAAGGACTACTAAGCTGCAGATGCAGACATTTTAACTAGACAGCAGTTTAAGCTGTAATGTCTTCACCTGGACAGTTTTGGCCGTACACGTCATCTATATGAAGCCTTTATATCTCACACCCAAATGAGGTTTATATTCTAGCATTACCAGAATGTCTGAACCAGGAATAAAGCCTAATTTGGGTGTAAGAGCTCACACAAACATTTTATAGCTTCATAAATCTAGAGCTCCATTCATTGTGTGTGGAGCTGCCCTGAAACACTGATTGGATGTCTAGCTTTAGGAGAGAGTGGTGCATGTTGAGTAGTTAAACCCACCTAAAGACACAACTTCACGCAACACAGCCCTGCTCCCAAGTAGTCCACCCCCTGACTATTTTCTTTTAAGCCACAAACCCTGTTGTTTTTGTTGTTTGTTTGTTTTTGTTTTCTGTTTTTTTGTTTTAGTTTTTTGTTAACTTTCTTGTTACCACTTACTTGTTTTTTTTACAGTGTCCTTGAGTCTGAGAAAGGCGCTTCTCTCTTCAAATTAAATTTATTATTATTATGTTCACAAAATACTGACTGAACTGTCCTGGGGCACCGGAAGAACATACATGGATTATTAAAATGGGTGACATTCCCATAAGAACAACCTACGTTATGTCAACACGGCACGGTGGTGTAGTGGTTAACACTGTCGCCTCACAGCTAGAAGGTTCAGGGTTTGATTCCCGCTTGGGGACCAGGTTTCCGCGATGCCAGGTGTGGTATCTCCCGGGCCTTTCTGTGTGCAGTTTGCATGTTCTCCCCGTGCTTGCAAGGGTTTCCCCTCCCGATAAGATACACCCAATGGAAAAACATGCACAACAGATCGCTGACGCTGTCGTGTTCCCTGACGAAGACGGACTGGAGCACTTGGATTGGTCCCCGGGGGCGCGTGGGGGGAAGGACGACGGGATGGGTCAAGAGCAGAGACTAAATTTCATCGGCGACCCAAAAAATTGCATGTGTGTGTCACTGCATGATGAATAAAGACTTCTTCAAAAGTCCAGTTTATATTATAGTTTATACATCCCATTTGAGAGTGTGGGTGCAATGCGCTCCGTTCAAATGCAGTATGGTGCTCATTATGGTGTGTGTGATCTAATGTGGCCTAGGGCTGGGTGATATGACCATAATATCATATCACCATATTTTTCGTAGTTTTGACGGGATAGCGGTATGTGGCGGTATAGGTTTCCAGTGCAAATTACATCATGATATGACATATTTTCTTTTACGTCTTTATCTAATAATTATTATGATCCTATTTCATTCAAATTTTACTTTTAAATCCTGCTGCAAGAAATCTTAAAAAATATTATCAGTTTGTGTATATACGGTATAATAAAAACCCATACTGTACCTTTGCATGGATCCATGATGGTATACCTTCATATTTGGTATACAGTACCTTCCAGCCCTAATGTGGCCTAATGCTTACCAGAACTTGTTTTTTTTAGAGAATTGTTACGAACTGGCTCAAGCTCGCAACAAGAATGGGGAGACACAGGCACAATTGAAGAAATAATAAAATAATTTATTTAATCTAAAGGACTAAAGGAGCAGCCAATATATATCAGCAGTGTGTGGATGAGTGTATGTGCAGCATGAATGTTGTAGGTGTAAAAGCAAAGAAAGCAACCAAAACCAAAGGAACCAAAGACAGCAACCAAACCAAAGGACCAAATATGTGGGGAGTTCCCCCAACCAGCAGAGGCAGCCTCTATTATCTTGAATGGGACACACCGGCCCAGGTGTGCCCCAATTAGCTTGACAAGCTTTCCCCAGCTCTGCTCTGCCACTAGAGCAGAGGAAGCCAACACAATGTGGGGGAGGGTCGTCACAGGACGCATGCTTGTCAGGGTGTGTCTGTGATTGATATCTTACACTCGGTGACCCACAGCGTTGCATTGATTTGACGCTGACATCGCCGAGTGATGCATCGTGTACGAGCACTCAGGCAGAAGAGGCAATGCTGGGCTTCAAAGCCCAGTAGAGTAGCTGTGGGCACATCCAGCCTGATCTTGGCCAGGTGCAGGATGAAAGTAGGATGTGAAGAAGATAGAGGAAAATGGATATCCGCACATTGGATACACCATTACAGCCCCCCCCGATACTTTATATATAACAAAAATGGAAGGAATCTCTGTCTGTATGTCTGTTCTTCAATTCTCTTGAGAACCTGTTCATCCGATCGTCTTCACACTTGGGAGGTGTGTTGCCGAGGACCAAAGAAAGTGCAGCATTGAGTGTGAAGTTGATTGGATGAGTGATTTTGATTTTATTTTATTAGGGATCCCCATTAGCTGGTGTGATAGCAACCAGCTAGTCTTCCTGGGGTCCACACACACAAAAAACATACAAAAACAATCACTATTGCAAAAACAAAATTATTAAAAGTCAGTACACACAATGCATAATGAAACTAATGTAACAATTAAGATAGCTAAAATTACATTAGTGTAAAACAAAAACAAAAAATTACTTTACAGTGTTAAAAACAATTTAAAAACAATTTAAGATTATTTAAAAAATATATCTCCCCAAAGCGCTGGTTCTAGGACCTGGCAATTCAAGCTGACCACTACTGGAACCACTAGTGTAATGCTCGTGCACAGTATTACTAAAAACAATCTGATTATGTATAAAAACAGGAGTCTTACTGCTCATGACCAACTTGAACAGCACAAGTATATTAAAAGACAATCTATTTTCAACGTTAAGCCAAGAGAGGCGGGCATGCATACGGCTCACATTAGACCTTAGTGAGCAGCCCAGTACCAACCGTGCTGCCCTGTTCTGGACCACCTGGAGCTTCCTGAGGTCACCACTGGCAGCAGATGACCACATCGCAGAGCAATAGTCAAGATGACATAAAACTAAACTTTGCACTATCTGACATAAAAGGGGACGGGCAACAAAAGAAGCAAATTTCCTGGAAATACCAATTGCTCTTCCCATTTTTTAAACAATTTAATATGCTGAGACCAAGACAGAGTGCAATCCAGCCTCACATTTCACTCGAGAGAAAGCAATACGGGTGGGGGGGGGGGGGGGGGGGGCACGCACAAGTTGACTGTTTCAACCCAACAGGGTCTTCGATAAGCCAAAGACATCACACTGACTCACTGTCAACCGATTAATTAGGCTATATCACATTGGTCATGGCTAGACGGCATCCACATTGCAAGCTGGCTGCGTTGCATTGTGGACTTGTCCCACCTCCTGACATCACAGGAGGTGTGTTCATACTGGCATGAACACACACACATACACACACACACACACACACACACACACACACACACACACACACACACACACACACACACACACACACACACACACACACACACACACACACACACACACATACACACATACACATGCAATACACACACACACACTTGGCCACCATGCCAAAGTTCTGCCTCCAAGGGCGAAACCTGTGGCCGCTATAAACTCTTTTCTTTCACTTTTATGCTTTACTAAAATATGTTTCTTTAGGCAAGAAATAAGACATAAACATGCTTGATTTGACAAGCATTTGAACAAGTATAGGGGAGAATTAGCTCATTTTAAGCGGTAACCAGGTGCTTCTTGACCATAAAAACATGTAAATGTTTGTAAATTCAGTAAGAAATGAAAATATTAAACTGGGAAATGGCCATAATATGGGCTCTTTCAATTCTGAACCTTCCCATTCATCTCTGTAAGAGCAAAGTTGCATGACATCAGGTATGATATTAGGGGCCTGTGTAACCCATCTGGATACAAACGCAGGTCCTCTTCATGGAATAATTCGACTTACTAGGCTTCAGGCCAAGAGAGATATTAGGCATAAATGGGAAATGGCTGCATTTATATAGCGCTTTTATCCAAAGTTCTTTACAATTTCTTCCTCACATTTTACCCATTCACTCACACATTCACGGCGGAGGCAACCATGCAAGGTGCCAACCTGCTCATCAGGAGCAATTGGGGGTTAAGTGTCTTGCTCAAGGACACTTCGACACGCTGCCCGGGAGGAGTGAGAATCGAACCGGGAACCTTCGGATTACCAGACGACTGCTCTACCTCCCGAGCCACTGTAGCCCCCAAGACTTACTAGGTTCAGGTCAAGAGAGAGACATTAGGCTTACTAGGTTCAGGCCAAGAGAGACATTAGGCTTACTAGGCCTACTCTGCCTGCAACCTGTAATGTTGACTCACCTGATGACAGAAGTGGTGTCGCTACATCGCTGAGACGTCAGTGTCTGGCTGCACTGATTACATTCTCTGACTGGCTCCTTTATTTCTGTACTCGGAGGTTCAATGCCACAAGGGCTGAAAAAACTGTGTTTCATAAAAAGGTAAGCAGCCTGAAATAGAATCATAAACATTACGGCCTTGGACGGAAAGTACAGGGAAAGCGCTGCAGCCTTATTGGAAAGTTCAGGACACTTGGAGGTGACATGAATCGGAGGGCTTGGCTTTTTCATCTTTATACATATACAGTATCATCAAAGGTGCAGAGGAGCCGCTGCTAGATCCTACCCGCTGGGAGTCAGGGTCTTTCCATTTCGTCCAGCCTAATCAGATGGGATATGGCTCCAGAAAACCCCAAACACCACATGATTCAGTACAACTCTGCACTCCGTGTAAATGACTTCACATGAACCTATCTCCCAAAATCCCGCTTGTGAGTTACACCCCCAGGCAGTGTGCCCCTGGTACTGTTATCCATATTGCTTTGCTAGAAGGATGTCTGTAGTGTTGTTGGGGGCTTTCGTTATTAATGTCAAATAGTGTATGTGTTCACAACACAAAGGTAATGTATGATGGTGTATTTACACTGCACCAGAAATAAAGGGTAGGGCCCCAGAATCGTAAAAGGATACTGGATACTGACTCCAAGAATAAGCTCAGAATTAGCAAAAATGTTACACGACCAGGCGAACCTTTGTCTATGTAGGTTTTAGATGGTTCGATTCTACTGGGTTGAAACTGTCCACGAGGCAGGTGGTTATCGGCTGCCCTTACAGCAGCAAAGAAGCAGAGATGGAGGCCCCTCTCACACCTTGCCATATGAAACAACAGGTGTCCACAGTAGTGGACCTGGCCAACGTGGAAATGGCAGAGATATGCATGGAAAAATATCATGTTATTTCATTCATTGAGGCCATGCATACAGGCAAAATTATCTCACCTGAATTCAGATGAGCTGTGGAGCTCTGTCCGTTCTCCATGTAGCTCTGTCCGTTCTCCATGTTACATTTTAATTTCCTCTTTGACCGCCCATGGGAGGGAATGGCCCCGACTGTCAGTCAAGCTTAATGTAACTGTCAGTCAAGACATTGATCACAAGCGTAATGTAATGGTGATTTTCATGGGCCCCTACCCAACCCCCCCCCCCCCCCCCCCCACAAACACTCCAGACAATTACAAAGCAGACAATTGCTATTACTATCACCATGGAGAAAGGCAGCAGAGGCTCACCATGCAAACAACCAGCCTTTGATCAGCACCTTGGACAGCAGCCGAAGCGCTGAATTTATCAACCCTAATCTAACAGCCTGGACTCAAAACACCAGTCCACCACAGCCTAGGTTTACGCAGTGTGTTGATGATGAGCATAGAACAAATACCCCTAAAGAAAAGCACAGCAACTCATTATAGGCAGTGTGAATGAATGGATGACGGCACCTGATCACACAATCACTTGCATTTATAGAATTATCATTCATCATCAAAGCAGCCAAAATCTCATCACAGACACAGATTACAATAGTTGCACATTTTCCAACATATGATAACTTGTACTCACCCATTACAAGTGCATCCTACAGGCCTTGCACTCAGCATATGTTAACAACACATATAATGTTAACAACACTGTAGTGCTGCTCCCAAGTCCAAATTCCTGGTTCTGGTGTTCTCTAGTGAGCGTATAGCCAATCCACTGAGTCCACTTTCTTGTCCCTTGCTGGTTCACAGCTGTGTACACTGCACCTTGAATAGAATATAAATACTTTAATCATCCCGAGGGAAATTTGACACTACAAATCGCTCACAGTAAACATTTAGACATTTAGACAGAACAAAGTCACGAATAAGAATAACAAAACAAATGGCTTAAGAATAAGAATAAAATAGCCCTAAGAATAAGATAATAATAATAGAGTACGGACCGGGATTCACATTTTCTATGTTGTGTATATACATTCTAGTATTGTTGAAATGGTCCAACTTGATCCAACAACTGGCATCTCGATTAAAACATAACATATGTAATTGTAACTCCCAAGGTTACACATTCGATGCACCATGGTAGCGCCATGACTGGTAGCGACCAGAAGTTGGACCAGTGTTATACGCAAGGTGGAAAGATAGTATATATATATATAATACACAAGGTCTAGAATGCATATTGTATATGCATTGTTATCATGCGTTGTAATTAATCATATGAATAATTGGTTATCGTCACGGGGGAATGTCATGGGGATGGTGAATTTTTTGTGTAAAACGACTCCAACCTGAACCAAAGTGTTGGTCATTGTTCTTGTTTTGACATATTTGTACTCACTTCGTGTGGGGCTCCTTCAAGTTACCGATTCAGCTATGGTCTTCGTATGTGAAAGACCTTACATTTTTGGCACAGGCCACTAGGTGTTGCTACTTTTGGTTAGCGTTTCAAAACTATGTAATCTGTAGACCGTTTTCGCCTAAAGGTACATGCCTAAGTAAATGGAAGATTGCTCCACTTCTGCAAGGTCAATTTGCATGTTCTTGGTATCTAGGAATATCTAGGGACCTGGGGGTATGTATTTCCAGTGTCAGAAATATTGTGTCTGTTACTAGGCTGAGTAAATTGTAATGAAGAAAAGGAGAATATAAATTATGATTTATGATTTTTGCATCTTTGATCAAAAATGTATACGGGTAGGAGAAAATGCTCACTGAGCTCATTCACCACCTTATTGAGATCATGTGTACAAAAAATTTAAGCAAACGAACCGCGGGAAGATGATTAAACGGAAGGATTTGTAGATACAGTAATTAATGATAATCGACTTTAATTATAAATTCATATTTGACCTTGAACTTGACCTTGACCTTATTATGGCCAAATCAGACATCTATGGGTGGGGAAAATGCTCCTCTTTCCAATGGCAGGGTTGAATCTGGATTTAGTAATTTCTTGCGGTTTTTACGATAATTAGCATTTTCAGATAAATTTGTATTTCCGATAAATCGTATAAAACATCGGTAAAAATGAAAATATACACTTTGACTACTGTTTTTGATAGGGTTATGGTCTTTACTCTTGGCTACAAAAAAAATAAATTAAACATTGACCTCTTAACATCCAAGGGCCCACATGTGGACGATTCTTTGCCGACCTCTAGTGGCTCAGGTGTGCATTTCTTTTAATACAATTGAATCCCTATTTGTTGCCTGTCGATTGCCCTTTCAGGTGACAAAATCCGTTCAGCGGTTCTTGAGTTACATGCCGATATGTGAGGCGTGCCCCAAAGTACGCAAAAGTACACATTACCACCCCCGACTCCCGGGGCTCTAGCTCCGTCAATCATTTGGCGATCTCGAAAATCTTTGCACAGGGTTGTAGCCAATGAGTGTGGCTTTCCTTGCGGTTCTTACGATAATTAGCATTTTCAGATAAATTAGTATTTCCGATAAATCGTATAAAACATCGGTAAAAATGAAAATATACACTTTGACTACTGTTTTTGATAGGGTTATGGTCTTTACTCTTGGCTACAAAAAAAATTAATTAAACATTGACCTCTTAATATCCAAGGGCCCACATGTGGACGATTCTTTGCCGACCTCTAGTGGCTCAGGTGTGCATTTCTTTTAATACAATTGAATCCCTATTTGTTGCCTGTCGATTGCCCTTTCAGGTGACAAAATCCGTTCAGCGGTTCTCGAGTTACATGCCGATATGTGAGGCGTGCCCCAAAGTACGCAAAAGTACACATTACCACCCCCGACTCCCGGGGCTCTAGCTCCGTCAATCATTTGGCGATCTTTGCACAGGGTTGTAGCCAATGAGTGTGGCTTTCCTTGATACCCCATGATATTATAATTGGGGATCTAATACGGTCTCTATTGATCGATTTATGATAAAGAAAAGAAAAGTCCCCTATAGGGGGACCTTAAGGCTTAACAGTAATGTCTAGAATGCATATTGTATATGCATTGTTATCATGCGTTGTAATTAATCGTATGAATAATTGGTTATCGTCACGATGGGAATGTCATGGGGATGGTGAATTTTTTTTTGTAAACCGACTGTTTACTAACATGAACAAAAGTGTTAAAGATTCAGGATTGTGTGGGTGGATCCATGTATATCCATAGTTTGTAAATATTGGGAGTTTGGACTGACTGGACTTGTGATTTGGAGCGGAGGGGGGGGGGGGGGGGGGGGAGCTTATAGATGTATCTCTCTCTTATACTCATATCTTACATGAGCAAGTGTGACAGCCTTGTTATGTCCTTTTATGTGTTGGCTGTGTTATGTTGTACATGTCGTGGGATTCCGGTCAATCCCAATGACAAGTAGCCACCGATGTGGTGTTTACGAGCCTCATACACTTTGCTTTAACGGCTTGATTTCTGCTTGATCTCACTTATTGATTCACTGTCCAGCCGCCCAATACCGGCCATCAATCTATTTTGAGCGCTGTTGCTAGTGTAGCTAGTTCAAGTGACCATTGGACTGGTTGATGAACGTTACGTAACATGTCTGGTCATATAATCTATTTACCTTTTAGATTTGATCTAAACGTACAATATGTTCTTTTCTGCCACTCGGGGTCTCTCACTCAAAACAATAACAAAATACAACGTTTGATGACGTTGTGAAGGAGTGTGGGATCATGGCAGTTGTTGCCTTCATTGTTCAAATGCACTGCACTTTTCTCTGCTTTTAGCTAGTTTGAGAATTCAAATTAGCCTGACATGGTTTGAACGCTACTGGCAGACTGCCGTACATCACCCAAATCTCTGTATTAATCACAGAGTTGATAAGTAGCTCAAAGGTGTTTGAGTATGGTGAGTATGCCACATAATTATTTATATTTTTTTATCACGGATTGAGGCTTTAACACACAAGTAAATTAACTATCTGGATTTGAAGGTGTGACGCAGCAGAACCAAATCCTTTCAGCAGTTGAAATCCTTGAACCGACATGATGTCACAGTGAAAGGCTGTTTTGAACATAATTCAACTTTACATGACAACCATTTTGCCACCCATGGTGGGAACAGGGTGGAAAGCCAGCAAAATGGCCACCGTGTGAATATGGCACCTAGGGGTGTAAAGGTACACGTATCCGTACCAAACCGAACCGTTTCATTGTGTACCGTACCGTACTGAACGGCTGTGTAGTGTACCGAACGAATACAACGGTATGTTAACCACTAACGACCGCCCACCGGGGGCTGTTTTTTTCACGATCGAATATAATTATTATAATGTAAAAAAAAATATTACAAGTCAATTATTAATTTCAATATAGAATATTTGTTGACAGCCTTACAAGTATAATTAGTTACTGCACACTACATCACCCCTGAGTGGAACATGGAAAGCCAAACTTTCCCCCACTGTACCGAAAACCCGTACCGAACCTTGACTTCAAAACCGAGGTATACGTACCGTACCGTGGTTTTTGTGTACCGTAACGGTTACACTCCATATGTGAACGTCAAGGCGTTAAGTGATGCCTAGTTAATGCACATGAACATGCCTTGGTTGGTACTTACCTTCCGATATTCTTTTTCATTTGCAGAGACACAGTGGCTTTGGCTACATTGATATTCTCAAGTCATGTCATCAGGTATCCTCAGTGTTTATCAAGTGAATCATCTTCAGACTGGTTTATTTGTGCATAGTTCTTTAAACAGAGCCCTTCCCCCTTTTTTTCATGACATGTTTGCCCACAATCACCAAATTCATAATTACCCCACACGTAGTTCCTGTTTGCTTAGACCACCCTTTTCCCGCACTTCCCAATCTCAGTTTTGTTTGCTCTACCGAGGGTCAAAGTTGTGGAACTCTTTGCCTCCACATATTTTGGAATTTTCTTTTCTGAAATTCAAAAGAGCACTGAAATCTCATCTCCTAGATCACCAATATTTCCCATATGGACTTCCTTTACAAACTGTAGTCTGATGGCTTGATGTATTTTGTTATTGTATTTTCGTTTTATTATATATTCTTACTGTCAGTGATTGTTTTCTCTATACCAGAAATCGTATGGCATGGGGTGCCTACTTCGGTGTCTATGTAGGCCTGCTTGTGTGTGTATGTTTGTTATTTTATATTTATCTTGATATAATGTAATTTTGCTTCCTGGTGAATGCCACATGCAAGCCCCTTGAGGGTTTTTAGGCAATTCTCCTACACATCCCTTGTGGACTATATTGTATTATATATGTAACTGTTTTTATATGTGTAAATAAACAAACAAACAAACAAACAAACGTAAATCCATGTGACAAGCTGTATTAGTGCATTGATCAAGTGATCACTTAACGTCGCTATTGCATCATTAGTCATTGTGGTATCTTCTGATGGTCGATGATGGTCAATAATATCGTTGTAGGGAAAAGAGCTCTGTACTACTTCTTAATATCAGAAGTTGGTTTATTACAAAATAAGGTCAGTTGACAATAAGTTAAGTCACGACGAGTTGACTTCAGGCTTCCATCTAAGTAAAAACTCACGCACATGTCAGGCAGGAACCAGGAGCCAAAGCAGGGAGCAGAGAGAGAATGTTTCCTCTCTAAGAACAGTATTATATACTAGCAATGAAATCCCTCATATTTACTCCTATTCCAAAATGATTCACCTAATTAATTATACTTCCTTATTATTCTGTCCATTCACAGCTCTGTTAAGCCCCTCTAATTTACATCTCATTACATTTCTAACCAACTAACTGATTACCTCTGTCCTAAACATAGCTATTTATTGCCCTAGGCCTAGGGTTACCTTATTAGGAATTTGCTGAAAGCCGCATTGGTCCCTATAATAACAAGATGGCTCCTGCATGTTCTTTTGTTAGTGTGAGTGGGAATCTTAATACATGCTCATCTGATGTGTGTTTATACACTCTCTTCAGGCACATCTATGCACCCTAGCAGGGTGGAAAGGAACCCAACCTGAGCATGACATAAGAGCAAAATGGCCGCCATTTGAATATGGTGAATTATGTTCAAAACAGCCTATTGCTGTGTTCAACTTTAATCTAATACATTCTGCTGTGTCACAACTTCAAATACAGACAGTTTATCTACTTTTGTGTACAATCCCCAATCCTTGATTTAAAAAATAATAATATTACATTAATATGGAGCATACTCGCATACAATCTCCTTCAGATGTTATTAGATGATTGAGCAGCCATGGACCGAGGCATCTTTTTTTTTTACCAGGCATTTGAGATGTCACAGCCACGGATGTTAGATGATTGACAGTCTCCTGGAAAATAATTTATGTGTGTGTGTGTGTGTGTGTGTGTGTGTGTGTGTGTGTGTGTGTGTGTGTGTGTGTGTGTGTGTGTGTGTGTGTGTGTGTGTGTGTGTGTGTGTGTGTGTGTGTGTGTGTGTGTGTGTGTGTGTGTGTGTGTGTGTGTGTGTGTGTGTGTGTGTGTGTGTGTGTGTGTGTGTGTGTGTGTGTGTGTGTGTGTGTGTGTGTGTGTGTGTGTGTGTGTGTGCGCGCGCGTGTGCGTGTGCATGAGTGTGGCACATCCCTCCTATGTAAATGAGCCACTGATTGTTTCAATCAGTGAGACCTTTGTTATCTGGAACACTTACATCAGACTCCATGCAAATAACCACACCAGCTAATTGATTAAATTAAACAGAATTGGATATTCTCAGTCTGACTCACAGTACCTTATTTATCTAATTACACTGAACTGCTCCAAGGATTTACCTACCGGTAAACACAATACTCTGAAAAGGCTCCAGCCAGAGTTACCTTCATTGCTGGAACTGGACCTTAACCCCGGTTTATTAGATTACTGACATTGTCTGATTTGAGATTGGTCTTTTAAAGACCACATTCTCAATTTATTACATTCACATTAGACTCAATCAAGATACTGTGTGGTGTCAGAGGACCATTATAAAGTGGTGTACAACAGGGCTGTCATGCACACCCACATTTTTCGAGAGGCCTAATATTTACATTTAGTAATTTAGCTGACACTTTTATCCAAAGTGACTTACAACTTTTGTACAACAAGTCAGCAGGAAGGGCACAACTCTGGCAGCTAACATTGTTCACTAAACAGTGTTGAACTTGGGTGCTACAATGTTGAGTGCATAGTAGTATAGACAAATTAGCATTTTATGTAGTAATATAGGCAAGTCGATTCCTTATTATAAAAGTGCATAATAGTTAAAGACTATTATATACAAAGTATACAAAGGTTAGTCATTTTTCATTTCAGATATTGATTGAAGAAGTGTACATAAATACTGTATGTACACAATGCAAATTTAAATTTTAAGCTGCACTGTGTAGTTTGGGGGGTAAACTCTGAAAGGTCAATATAAAGTATGATATAGGCTATAAGCTATGTTAGGAACCAGTAACAGGTAGGCGCAAATGCACAACACAGGAGACAGAGGAATGTTCAACCCCGAAGGGCATTTAATAATACATTGCAAAAATGAGTGTGTGTGTGTGTGTGTGTGTGTGTGTGTGTGTGTGTGTGTGTGTGTGTGTGTGTGTGTGTGTGTGTGTGTGTGTGTGTGTGTGTGTGTGTGTGTGTGTGTGTGTCTTGAGCCTGGCGGGTGGGTAACCGTGACCAATGGGAAGCACGGGAATGAAACTGTGAAGACAACGGAGAGAAAAACGGGGTAAGTCTTCTCAGCAAAAACTAGTTGAAGCACACAGGGAAAACACGAGACCAAAACACGAAAAAACATGGAATGGGTGGATACACGAAAACACAACCGGAGTAAGGTTAACATGTAAATGACGAAAAACATATTCAGTGGGAGGAATATCAAGATACTTGCCAGGCCATCAGTAAACGAAGATCTGACGCTGATTCATGGAGATCCTGGTCTTCTTGTAGGGTGGTGTAGTGATTAGACGGCAGGTGCAGAGTCTCCATCCATCAGCGTGATGATTCTCAGCTGTGCCTTTTGCGCGTTGTTTTGCCGTAGAGCGCGCGCCGAAGTGCAGGGAGTGAATGGGACAGACAATTTATCTAGATTAATCTATAGAGTGAACATTTTTCAACATTCTGAACTTTCAGCAGTATCTTTGCTTGTTCGTTTTTTGCATTGACTCATCCACCTTTTTTTTTATCCACTTTCTCCCCATTTTCTATTTTTCTCCCATCCCAATTTCGTATATACAATTCTTCCCTCCCCCGTCTTGAGCATTGCTAGACTATGCCTCCCACAGGTCGATTCTAGTGAGGACAGAAGCCTTGCATCACGTGTCCCCTCCGGTACACGAGGAGGCAGCCTGTCGCATCTTTTCACCGCAGCATCTCAAACTCTGTGGCGAGGAGTAACGTGTGGGAGGCTCACGCTGCCCCCGTCACTTCCTGCTTCCGTCGCACCGGCTTCACCAAACCTGTAGGAGTCGCTGTCCACAACGTCAAATCCCCACCCACCGGCTTTCCCACCCTCTAACACTTGCCAATTGTGTTAGTATGAACGACCGGCCAGCCGGTAGCAACGGCGAGAGCTGGGCTCGAACCCAGCGTCTCCTGCGTTAGAGTCGAGCACCTTGCCCACTGCGCCAATCAGCCGCCCACTCATGCACTTTTTTTTTTTTTTTTTTTTTTATCCACTTTTTCTCCCATTTTTCTATATTTTCTCCCATCCCAATTTCGTATCATCCAATTCAACCCTCCCCTGTCACGAACGCTGTTTCTTGCCTCCCACAAGCCGGCTGCAATGTGGACTAAGTCATACATAGCACAAGTCCCCTCCGGTACTTGAGGTAACAGCAGTCGCATCTTTTCACCTGCGCAGCTCGATCTCTGTGTCGAGGAGTAACGCGTGGGAGGCTCACGCTGCCCCCGACACTTCCCGATTCTACTGCGCAGGCGCACCAACCGACCTGTAGGAGTCGCTGTCCACAACGCCCGATCCCCACCCATCAGTTTCCCACCCCCTAATACGGCCAATGTGTATTAGTATGAACGACCAGCTAAACTGAAAGCAATGTGGAGCGCTGGGCTCGAACAGGCGAGCCCAGCGTCTCTGCATTCGTGGCGAGCGCCTTGCCCACTACGCCCGCTCATGCACCTTTTTGAAAATCATCTGACATGAAGATGGAACACATTTGTTGTTAATATGATTTATATTACTGGTAATTCATACAAGACATTATCATCCTCTAACCAAATCTGCACTTTAACATAGGCCTGGGTTGTTTTTATTTCTCTTAGCGTCACGGATATAAGAAAGCGGTCTAGCTGAGTCAATGTTGATGGTTTTGTTGAACATTTATATTTCACAGGAGAGAAACTGTATTCAAAGAAAGCTATTAAAATAGTCTTTGAATCTAAATATACATCTTTGTGAGTTGATTTTACATTAATTCCATGATTTTACTCAAGTAAATGTCTGTTACAAGCTTTGGTCTTAAGTAGAAAAATGCGATTTTTAATCTAGATTAATTACAGAAAATTGAGAGATTAGTTCATTTTTTTGTATCTATTGACAGCACTAATATTTATATATAAAGTTGCTGTCAGTCAATGTATCAATCGGATGAGTAGTATAAATATTCAGAGTTACTGAACTCAAGTCATTTTAGAGGAAACATTTCAAGCTATAAGATATAGTATTACCACGGTCCGGTCATTGATTCAAGATTCAAGAGTTTTATTTGTCACATACTGTACAGGGCATACAGTGAAATGCGGGTGACAATGCCCGCTTTGATTGTGAAATACTAATAATAAAATAGACATAAAAAACAGGTAATAAAAATACATAAAATGGGTATGATAAAATAGACATGCTAAAGTCCTGAGATAGTGCAATACAATGTTAGCTACGGATTTAAGGCACTGGGTCCTATGTACACTACTATACAATATACAGTTTTTACTCTATATCCTTATGCTATATCTAAAACTATACAAGAATCATTAAGAGGGCGAAACCGGAGGTCGTCTTTTTTTCAAAAACTGACACTCGTTGGCTGTTTGGTTTTATAATCCGAGATTGGAAGCACATAATAGGTCAAGCAGGGTGTCAAACGGCGGCCATTTTAGCTTTGTATCAGAGATACACAACGGGACGCCTTCGGGCCATCGGAATTTTAAGAGGTTATGATGCCGTTAAATGTGGTGACATTGTACCACACAAACATTCTAAATACATCTATTATGTTACGAGTTGGGTAGGTGTGTTGGACCCAGGTGCAGTGCAGAACGGATAGACGAGAGGCAGGTGTTGATTCTCAAACAAAAGGCTTCTTATTTATTGTTTGACAACGGCTTCTTATTTATGTACCTGCCGACAACGGCGCACAAACAAAAGTGGGAGAATGCTTCGTCTCCAAAAGAGGGAAAGTAAAGTGGAGAAATCTAGTCTCCAAAACACATTATTGTACAAAATCATAAACTGAGCTATATAGAG
This sequence comes from Notolepis coatsorum, assembly GCF_963971535.1. Taxonomy (NCBI): domain Eukaryota; kingdom Metazoa; phylum Chordata; class Actinopteri; order Aulopiformes; family Paralepididae; genus Notolepis; species Notolepis coatsorum. The sequence continues at coordinate 30,704,919 of NC_140172.1, read as the reverse complement.
AAAATGGGAAAAGCAAAAGGGGAGAAAACGCTGTCTCCAAAACATATTACTAAACGACATACGACGGGCGACGGTGCTACATAAGCACACAAAACAGTTTATACATTCGATAATGCAAGGCACGGCAAATACTATATAAAACTCATTTATCCTCCATGGCAGGAGCGATAAATGTTACTCACAGCGGTCACAGGTAAGTTCAGTGATTAACTGACAGCCTGAATAGTAACCAGGAAGAGCATATAAAGCCAACCTAACTAGGCACACCAGGTACCAATGAATGCAATCAGGACAGATAGACAGGTAACAGGTTAATTACCATCAGGTAACACTAGGGCTTTGCTCCCTGAGGAGAGCAAAACCCCAAACGTTACATCTATATATATACATTTATATAAACACGTCAACAACTTACCCATAAAGAAAGCAGAACGTTGCACGACATAGGTACAAGACAACGCCTGCCGTTCGGAATTCTCTTTTCACCTCAGCTGGCATTTGCAATCAAACTTTAAAATGTTTTCCATTTCTACATTGATGTCACTGTCCACCGTTAAAACAGCCATATCTTCAACTGATCTCATGGTTGACTCAGTTGAATAGCCCGGTGCAATGGCCCTGCTAACAAAGTTGTCCTCCTGTTTATCGGATCGAAAATCAAGTCTTCTCCATTGGAGTCTTCGCTATCAGAGATACCCTCCGACGCAGCGTCATCGTCAGGATTAACAAAGTCCAATATGTACTCGTTTATTAGATCCGATGCATCAATTACTCTTCCTGATGCTTAAAGTTTGTTTAGGGCAGCTACAAGCGTCTGGGCGTCCATCGTGACAAGAAGCTCAACTATAGTAAACGAAGACCATGTGCGTTATTGATTCCAACCCTAGTTCAAACCATGTGAAACGCATTTTGGAGAAAAGAATGTGCAACATTTTGTGTAATTTGGCCACATCGTAGCACCATTCACAAAAATTGTGATTCATAAAAATCACATGAAATTTACCACAGTGACATTGGTGTGCCCAGTTGGCCAAATGGTGGCGCTACAATCATGGGTCAAAATGTACAATTTCATGATATCCTCAGTCTACAACTGTGGTCTTTGCTACTAGATAATAGCATAAGGATAATGGATACAGTGCTCAGGTTAAAGCACATATCCAGGTAGCAAGAAGCAGTAGAAATTAGATGTTTCCTGCTGCCCAATCAGTCGCAGCTTATCAAACATTCTGTGGTTGTTTTTGGATTTGTGTCGAAATTTGAAACTAATTTCAAGCAATGTGAAGGGAATTTGACATCATGGCAATCATCGTATTTTCACATACAAGAAGTACAGAAAGAGAGATTCACTCATATAGTCTAAATGAACATGATGACATGAATACATAACGATTTTAAAAACAAAAATGCATCCGAGAGAGCTGTGATCTATTATGCAGGCCTACAGCTCCATGGCCTGGCTGACACAGGGTAACTCTGTGCTCCAACTTGTGTTTATTCAACATGTCAGACGATGATAATTGCTTCCTCATTAGGCTCCTGCCATTCTGTGTTTATGCTTGTTGCTTTCATTTGAATTGCAATTTGGCATTTGTATTCTACCACTGACAGGGTTTAAATATGCAGTGCTAGTGAGCATGTATCTGCATGCATGTGCTGCCAAATCTCAATGCATTGCCACATTTTTCATCGGACATTTTGAAGGGTGGCGACATGGTTACTCTCGCATTTCAATTTAATTAATGCCTGAAGGATGAAGGGAATTCAGAAGGGAATGAATATTGTTGTTAGTCTGGGCAGCCCTCACAGCTGGACCGGAATATTCTGTAAAAGGGGCACTGTGTTTGGTAGAAGAAATTGTACTGCAATTAGTTTACAAAACACATTTACTATGCATGTAATTCTACAATTCTTCTATCTTTCTATGTTATCACTTCTGTTCATTAGATGCCTCAATGAATACAGTGAGGTGGGTAAGGAGGCATCATTTATGGGTAATTGGCTTTAGATATAGATTTATTTAACAGATTTGAATTCCATATTGTGACGTATCTAAAGCCAATTACCCATAAATGATGCCTCCTTACCCACCTCACTGTATTCATTGAGGCATCAGGCTCGACACGGACCAAAACAAACAATTAAAATGGCCACACAAGCACAATTTCAATAAACAAATGATATTTATTGATCTGCAGTACAAGTCCGATGGGCAATAGAGTGATTAGAGTGGTCATATAACAGTCCAGGGTCCAAACACGTTCCAGGTTCTCGTACAAAAAGGGAATGTTCAATACTCACGGTTTGTCGTCCGGTCCAGGGTCAGTTTCACAAGGGTCCAGTCCAGGGTCCAGTAACACGAACACCTTCTTCCTCTAACCTCTCCTTCAAACAAGTTCAAGTTCAAGTATCTTTATTAGTTGTCATACAGAAGTACAGAATACTTTTATACAAAAAGCTTCTTTCTGTTAAGCTCCAGACTGTGCTAGACAAAAATAGATAAGTATAAAATAAAATAAGTATAGCAAGTATAAAATAGAAGTCACGTACGTAGGCACAAGTGTTCAGTATGTACATATGTACAATGTTCAATGCAGAGTAGAAGTAACTAAAGTTACCATACAATATACTATACAATATACTAATATACAATATACTATATAGTGCAAAGCAGAAATGGGATGAGGTACAATTTAGGTACAATTTACAGTAAGGTGTAATGAGGTATGGGTTGTAGTGCAAATTCTTTACCAATAAATATAAAGTGTGTTTAGGTGTTCTAAAGTGTGTAAAGTGGGTGCTGCAGTGAGTTGTTTGTTTAAAGTGAGTGTGTGCGTGTGGATGTGTGTGCTGTGAGTGCATTTGATGGTTGTTACATAGTGTTATTGTTCGTTGAGCATCCTGATGGCCTGGGGATAGAAGCTTCTTCTGAGTCTTTCTGTGCTTGCCATGAGACTCCGGTATCGCTTGCCTGACCGCAGCAGTTCAAAGAGGCAGTTGCTTGGGTGGCTGGAGTCTTTGATAATTCTCTTAGCCTTACCCATGCACCGCTTGTTGTAAATGTTCTGGAGAGTGGGAAGCCCCCCTCCAATTGTGCGTTCGGCTGAACGGGCCATTCTCTGTAGTCTGCTACGGTCTTGTGCGGTGCTATTCCCAAACCAGGAGGTGATATTGCCAGTCAGGATGCTCTCTATTGTACATGAGTAGAAGTTTTTAAGGATCTTCTGACTGACTTGGAACTTCCTTAGGCGCCTGAGGAAGTAGAGGCGGTGTCGTGCCTTCTTCACAACACTGTCAATGTGGTCTCCGAGGTACTTAAAACTGTTCACTCTCGGTGCTCCAGTAGCACACCATGTTACCGCGCTCGCGCGGGACTCCGTGCTGCGTCACGGATCTGGTTGACTCCGAGTTCGATTCCCGGACTCGCCGTCATTTGCCGAATGTCTCCCCCTGCTCTCTCTCCCGTTTCACCCTGCAACTGTCGGTCATGCTTGACCAGAAAAACGATAAACGCTAAAAAATAAAGTTTAAAAAAAAAAAACTGTTCACTCTCTCAACCGGTGTCCCGTCAATGCTGAGGGGGCTGTAGTCCCTGACCCCCGACCTCCTAAAGTCCACAATCATCTCCTTTGTTTTGCTGACGTTCAGGGAGAGGCTGTTCTCTTGACACCATCCCGCTAGGACCTTGACCTCTTCCAGGTAGGCCCTCTCGTCGTTGGCAGAGATCAGGCCCACCACTACTGTGTCGTCAGCAAATTTGATGATTGTGTTGTTGTTCCGCTGTGCCACACAGTCATGTGTGTACAGGGAGTAGAGGAGGGGACTCAGAACACAGCTACCTCTTACTACCTCTTAACTCACAAACTCAGTATCTCACTCTCTCTCTACAAACTATGCTCCTTCCTCACCTCCACTCAACTCTAATCTCCTTCTCTTCTTCTTCTTATTGGGGTTTTATGGCGGTTGGCCACCATCTGATTGGGGCATTTACCGCCATCTTCTGGAATCCTTTATCCTCTACAATGTCCATTTTCCCTTCCCCATCATGACGTGCAGCTAATGCTGCTACTCCCTGACTGGCGCCCCGGGCAGACCAGATGCGATTCAAGGCGGACGGACGGACGGGCGACCGCCGCTTCACTTCCGCTCCCATGTTAACGGACGTAGCTGTGCACACTGGCTGCAAGCGGGCGCGCGCCTTGCGGGGCGGAAGCGATCATTTTTGCTTTGGTTGGATTCGAGGCGAGGCGTGCGCCACGTGCATTTTCACTGAAATACACTCAATATCTGCATTATTACCACACATATAGATGTTGTTCAACCAGCTAATGTGTCTGTATCTTTCCCAATGCAAATAAACCATATTACTATACTTAGTAGTACCCCGCCCAACCCCCCCTGTCTGTCTGTCTGTTTGTTTGTTTGTCTATCTGTCTATATATCTGGTTGCCTGTCTGTCTATCTGTCTGTCTGTTTGTTTGTTTGTTTGTCTATCTGTCTATATATCTGGTTGCCTGCCTGTCTGTCTGTCTGTCTGTTTGTTTGTTTGTTTGTCTATATATCTGGGCCCTGTTCCTCGTACCTGGCTAACTGAGTTAGCCGGATAATTTTCAGCATAGCTTGACTTAAGCCAGAACTTTCCGTTCTCCGACGTCGGATTGTCTAAATCACCATGGTAACAGATCAGAAAGTTTGAACCTGCTCCAGCGCAGGCTTAAGTTCAGTTAGCTGGATAACCTGCATGGCCACACCCTCGCAAAGAAATGCCAACTCCCTTCCTGAAATAATTCTCACAGTCTAGATCCCATTTATACCATTCTGTGATTCTGAATTATGTTTTTGTGCTTCGTTCTTCTAGAGGGGGCTTTTGAAATGTAAAATAATATAAATCATATTCAGCCTATGAATTTACTTGGCCCCAAGGAGGTAAAGGTACTCTCCCGTTCATGCTCCCCGGACATGGAACATCTCTCCATTCTATGTCGCCCTTTCCACCTTCCCCGAGAGTTTACAGCGGTCATCATGACTGCAGTATACAATACATCCCTCCCCAAGCAAACACCGTCAGGGCCCTGGCGGAACTGGCAGAGAATCTCAACAAACACCAGATCAAGCACCCGGACGCAGCCATGATCGTAGCTGGAGATTTCAATCAGGCAAATCTGAAAAAAGTGATGCCATCCTTCTTTCAGCACATCGCCTGCTCCACCAGAGGAGGGAATATGCTCGACCACTGCTACACCCCGTTCAGAGCCGGCTACAAGGCTGTACCGGCTCCGCCATTGGCGGGGGATACCAGCACGTCCGATCATGACGCCATCTTCCTCTATCCCGTTTACAAACAAAGAAAAAAAAAATTACCGACCAATCAGAGCCACGCTTCAGGACGCTCTCGAGGATGCAGACTGGGGGATGTTTCAAGGAAGCGCCAGTGACGTCAGCGAATTCGCGGACACCGTTGTGAGCTTCATTACAACACTGGCTGATAGTATTGTCCCTACTAAAAAGGTGCGGGTCTTCCCAAATCAGAAACCGTGGGTGGATAGTACTATCAGAGCAGCTCTGAAATCCCGCACCACTGCCTACAACCTGGGCAGAGAGTCAGGAAACATGGAGGAGTATAAGGCTACAGTCTATACTCTGCGCAAGGCTGTAAAACTTGCAAAACGGACATATGCTGATAAATTGGAGACACAAATGGCACAAAACGACACAAGAGGCTTATGGCGGGGACTGAGGACGATAACTGACTACAAAGTCAGCGGCCCCTCAATGGGGAGCGACGACGCCTCTCTCGCGGACAAACTCAACTCCTTCTATGCTCGGTTTGGTGTAGACAGTGGCGCCACTAGCTCAATGGCTAGTGATGTCACTGGTGCGCCGGCTGTTGTGGGGGGGGGGGGGCAACCGCGGGGGGCGGGGACGCTCTCTCGTTGTCGGTACACAATGTGAGAAGAGCATTTATGCAGGTGAACACCAGAAAAGCTGCTGGCCCAGATGGAATAACAGGACGCATACTTAAGTCCTGTGCTAACCAGCTAGCCCCTGTGTTCATCACCATATTTAATCGATCCCTGGCGGAGTCAGTGGTCCCTGCCTGCTTCAAGATGTCTACCATCATCCCTGTACCAAAGAAACCCTCCCCAACATGTCTCAATGACTACAGACCGGTGGCACTCACCTCTGTGGCCATGAAATGTTTCGAGAGGCTGGTCAAGGATCACATTTGTGCCTCCCTCCCCAGTGATATGGACCCTATGCAATTTGCATACAGGCCAAACAGGTTCACTGATGATGCGGTCTCCCAAGTACTGCACAGCACCCTCTCTCACCTGGACCGACAGAAGGGGGGCTATGTGAGACTGTTGTTCATTGACTACAGCTCAGCGCTCAACACCATAGTCCCCACCAGACTGGTGGACAAGCTGATCGAGCTGGGTCTGAGCTCCGCTCTGAGCGCCTGGATACTGGACTTTCTGAGCGAAAGGCCCCAGGCAGTCAGGGTGGGGGGTCAGACCTCCAACACCATCACCCTGAGCATCGGGTCCCCCCAGGGCTGTGTTCTGAGCCCCCTGCTGTACTCACTATACACACACGACTGTGTGGCCAAGTTCAGCTCCAACTCCATGGTGAAGTTTGCGGACGACACAGTGGTGGTGGGGCTGATCTCGGACAACGACGAGAAGGCCTACCGGGAGGAGGTTGAGGTACTGGAACGCTGGTGCCAGGACAACAGCCTGCTCCTGAACATTGGTAAAACCAAGGAGCTGATCGTGGATTTTAGGAGGAGACAGCAGGAGGCACATACACCACTGAGGATAAACGGGGCTACCATGGACAGGGTGAGCAACTTCAAGTACCTGGGGGTCCACATCTCAGAGGACTTGACATGGACAACACACATAGACTCAGTCGTAAAAAAGGCGAAGCAGCGCCTCTACCACCTGAGACAGTTAAGGAAGTTCAGAGTATCTGGGAAGATACTCCAGTCCTTCTACTCCGGAGCTGTAGAGAGCATCTTGACTGGAAACATCACTGCCTGGTATGGCAACAGCACGGCACAGGACAAGAAGGCCCTACAGAGAGTGGTGCGCTTAGCCGCACATCGTTGCGGGCGAGACCCCCCGCATTTCACTGTATACCTGTATGCCGTGACAAATAAAACTCTTGTATCTTGTATCTTGTATCTTGTACTTTGTCCTAAATAATGCACGTCATAGTTATACGGATACGGCGCTCGCTATCGCGACACACACGATGTAATTATCTTAATAATGCGGAGCATTGCAAATGTGAATCCCGCTGGGATATTTTTAATGAATGAAGTTCATTAATGAAGTTTGGCTCTGATTAGTTTCATATTCTTCGCTGTGGATGTATCTGCGGCGGAGGGCCAGAATTGTGTTTCATTCAAGCATAAATTGAACTGTCTTTATGCGTGGATTGTGGATATGAATTATGAGGAATCTGAATCTGTGGATTGTTGAATTGCATCACTGTCACTCACACGTTATTGTGATATTGTAACTGGGTTTAAAATGTCTGATGAGATGCGCTGTTTTACGGATTTGATGACCGACGGCTTCTCAGTTACAGTGGGTGACAATATTGTCACAAGGAAAGATGAAATTACCTACCTGGGTTCCATCCTAGAGGCTAATCTTTCCTGTGACAAAATGGCATCCAATGTAATAAAAAAGGTCAACCAACAAACTCGATTCTTGTACCGGATCTCCTCTCTGGTAAACAAGAATACCCTGAAGACTCTGGCAGGAGCACTCATTCAAGGGTACTACGACTATGCTTGCACCTCATGGTACCAAAGCACCTCAAAGGCACTAAAAACCAAATTACAAACATCTCAAAACAAACTAGTCAGACTACTGCTTGATCTGACTCCTAGAACCCACCTCACCCCTGCCCACTTTGCCAACCTAGGATGGCTTAGAGTAGACGACAGAGTACAGCAACTTGCAATGGGCCTGGTCTACAAGATACACTACACGACCAAGGTACCCATGTACATGTCAAAATACTTCCCAAAGGTCAGTGAATACCACAATCACAACACCAGAGGGAGCTCCACAAATCATGTAAAACCCAGATTCTGCTCAAACAAGGGACTAAACACGTTTCGCAATTATGCCACATCAATGTGGAATGCCCTACCCAAAGCTGTAAAGGAATGTGAATCACTACCCACTTTCAAAAACACTCTCAAAGAACACCTACGGGAGACTGCAATTCGAAACTGGCCCATACAAATGTCCTAACCCAGTTGTACAGTAAAGACCAAGTATGGCCTTGTCAGTATTCCAATGTACAGTGCCCCCCCCATACCCCCCCCCCCCCCACCTCCAATGTACAGCCTCACCCAACCCCACCCCACCTACCCAACCTCCTCCAATGTACAGTTTCTATGTCAAATGAATGTCAGTATTCCAATGTACAGAGTACAGTGTCGTCCCCCCCCCCACCTCCAATGTACAGCCCCACCCAACCCCACCCCACCTACCCAACCTCCTCCAATGTACAGTTTTTATGTCAAATGTATATACACTCTTTTTCTGGATTTTTTTTAGTATCACAAACAGTACTGTATTTGCAAATCTGGTATGTCATAATTGTATAGATGTAGCAGTACTGTCTATCTGTATGTTGTGTGTGTCATATGATGAATTGAAAATGGGGGACCCTGATGTAAACAAGATGAAAGTCTTTCTCTGGTCTGCATCCCCTTAACAATTGTATGTATTGAGCTGTACAGTACTGTACCCATTCTGCAATCTGTTAATAAACTTTTCAATCAATCAATCAATCAATCAATCAATCAATCAAATGAATGAGCAATTGCAAGCCTTTGACGTTTTGTAGAATGCATTTGAGAAAATGCATTTATCTGTTCAAGCACTGTTATCTGATGATGAACAAGAGGGTGATGAACATGACTGGTATAAACCAAAGGTTAATCAATTCAATGCATGTATGGATGATGTCCAAAACAGATTAAAACCTGATTAATAGTGAAACTGTATATAGCCTCCAACTCCCTCTCTGACACGTTATTTCGGGAGTCGCGCCTTGAAAACTTTGGGAACCATGTATTTATATAGTAGGCTACATGATACCTAGCACATTATACTTACTTATTACTTATACTACTTATTCTGAAAGAGTTTAACTAATTATTTTCGCTAGCAAGATCGCATTAGATTATTCATTCCAGTAAGCCTACTGCCAGAAGGCACATTTAAAGAAATATAATCTGATTGATTGGGGTAATAAGGGATTTAAAATTAGCCCATAGATTATACATTTAACTTGTCTGCGAGGCTATTGAGCCGTACTGTATTGTACCCATTCTGCAATCTGTTCATAAAGTTTTAAATCAATCAATCAATCAATGCCGTTAGAAAATCAGGATTTCTGCGATCGACACTTGCTGTCTTTTCAGGTGAGTCGGCCGCGCGCAATTATCCTGAGTATCAAGTCTGATTCGAATTAACGAGACTGAATCAGCGTACGAGGAACAGGGAAAGCCTGGATTCAAACATCCCGTTAATTGAATCTGGATAATGGGACTTTTGATCGACTTAGTTGAGAACCAGGTACGGGGAATAGGGCCCTGGTTGCCTGTCTGTCTGTTTGTTTGTATATCTGTCTATATAGCTGGTTGCCTGTCTGTCTGTCTGTTTGTCTATCTGTCTGTATATCTGCTTGCCTGTCTGTCTGTCTGTTTGTTCAAGCCAAACCATTGATAATGTAGTTTTATAGTGGCGTAGGAATCCATCTGAAGAACTATATCTATAACTATATACTGATATCAAATAATAACCTACAATGTTGCATAATAATAATAATAATAATAATAATAATAATAATAATAATAATAATAATAATAATAATAATAATAATAATAATAATAATAATAATAATAATAATAATAATAATAATAATAATAATAATAATAATAATAATAATAATAATAATAGCAGGATATAGCAGTCATTAAGTCAATCCACCTTGTCACCTATAACCTACTAATAATGACAAATGTTTTATTTACACGTTTTATTTGTTTCCTGACAGCTAATTATGGTAATTATTATTATTATTATTATTATTATTATTATTATTATTATTATTATTATTATTATTATTATTATTATTATTATTATTATTATTATTATTATTATTATTATTGAACAGCAACCAGTAGGCTTGATATCAGTGTATTATTGTAGCAGCTAATAGATACATAGGTTAAATAGGTCCTTGTCACAGCTTTTCACAACCTGTCTGATCAGTAGCCTACAGTCTATAGAAAACCTGAGTAGTTTCAAGTTTCAAGTTTCTTTAATAGTTGTCATACAGAATACTTTCATACAAAATGCTTCTTACTGTTACGCTCCAGAGACTGTGCTAGACAAGATAGTATCAAATAACATAGTATAGCATGTAATTTAGAAGAAGAAAATGAGGTCACAGTGTTCGGTATAGACATATGTACAATGTTCTGAGTTACCATATAATATACAATACTATGCAGTGTACTAATGTACAGTACTATATAGTGCAAAGCAGAAATGGGATGAGGTACAATTTAGGTACAATTTACAGTAAGGTGTACGAGTTATAGTGCAATCCTTCATCAATAAATATAAAGTGTGGGGAGTGGGTGCTACAGTGTGTTTGTTTAAAGTGGGTGTGTGCTATAAAGTGTGTGGAGTGGGTGCTACAGTGTGTTTGTTTAAAGTGAGTGTGTGCGTGTGGATGTGTGTGCTATGTGCGTTTGGTGGTTGTTGTTGTGTAGTGTTCATTGTTCGTGTTCATTGTTCGAGTATCTACTGTATGTCTATGACTTTGTCTAAATACTTCTGGAAATGATCCCTGCACAAGACTAATTCTCTATGACCACAATCACAGGAATTCACTACAGTATCATATCAGTCCAAATCTGGATCACTTTTATTTATTTATTTATTTTGGTCATGGCCTACTGGCATTTTTTTTTATTATAAATAAATAATAATAATTCAATAATTAAAAATTAAATAATAGTAATAATAAATATAAATAGCCGGTATTCTATAGGCATGTTGTGTAGGCCCTAACCAAAAATCACAACAAACCCCCCCCCCCCCCCCTGCCTGGCCTGACACGTGAAGAGAGAGAGGGGGGGGGGAGACCGGGAGAGTTAGAGAGAGAGAGAGAGGGGGCTCGCGCTGCAGTCTGTCGTCCGCTCGCTCTGAAGTCGGACTCGGTGTGCCAGGCCACGCGCGCGATCTCGCACGGAACCCGCGCGTGACTTTGTGCGCGTCTGGTCTGCCTGCGCCGTGAGCCCCCCTCTGTGAGACACTCCTTGCCTCCTGTGGGCTGACTCTGGACTTGTTGGATATTCACAATCCCCTTCTCTAATTCTCTAACCACATCCCCCCATGTCAGACCATCCATGCCCAAGTGTTGAACTGCCACTCTAACAATCATCTTAATCCTCTGCGTTCTGCCCTTAACCAAAGCCGTAGCATTAACTACTCCTGCCACAAAGGCCACAATACTCAATTTCTCCTCCCACACCCTCTCTTTATCCTCCTGTACTACCCTTTCTGCCAAATGCCCTTCTCTAAACCCCTGTACCTTATCTTGATTTCCCTGTCCTACCCTCCTAGCCGCCTCTGCATATGATATCCTACCTTCCCTTCTCACCTTTTGAACCACTACCTCTCTTTTCATCACCTCACAACCCCTATACGCTACACTATGCTCCCCACCACAACGACAACACCTCGGCCCCACTCCCTCTCCACACTTCCCATAGTCATGTTCCCCGCTACATCTTGCACACCTCTGCTTCTTCCTACACGTAATGGCTATACGCCCAAACTCTTGGCACCTATAGCATCTCAGTGGATTCTGAACAAACTCCCTAACCCTAAACACCATATACCCTACAAACACCTCATTAGGAACAACCTCATCTTCAAACTGAATCACTACTGTCTCCGTCTCTGTCTTATCTGCTCCTCTCTTCATCCTTTCTGCACTTTTAACTTTCCCATTACGTGTGTCACTCTTTAAATCTCCCACCAGCTGCTCTACGCTAACCTCGACCGGTATCCCAGCTATCACCCCCTTACACCCACTTTCCCTCTTCTCCCCTACTCTTACTACTTTACATATACTAACTTTACCAATGCTCCTAATTTTCCTAGCTTTCTCCACCTGCTCTACACTTACATACCCTACAATCAGATTCCCATCTCCCAAAACGTTTGCAAACTTTACCTCACCTAATTGCTCGTGTATGAGTTTGGATAACTCGAACAGCCTTATTTTTCTCACTCCCCCCTCTCCCTCAAATCTAACCACTATATGAATCACTTCTGCAACATCATTCCCTCCACCCTCACCATCTGACCCACTTGAGCTACCTCCCCTAACCTTCTTCCTCTTAAGCCCCTTCCCCTCACTTTCCCTGCTCCCCTTCTCTACCTTACTCCACCCTTCTCCCCCGCTCTCACCCCCCGCACCACACTCCATACTGTCATTATCCGACTCCTTTCCCCTGTCATGGCCGTTCCCATCCCTGTCGTCATCTCCCTCGCTCCCACTACCCGCCTCAGCTCCCGACGTCGAGATCAGTCCAGCAGGGACCAGCAATGCGGACACATTCATCGCCTCGTTTCCGTTATAGCTGTCAAACTTGACCAGGCATTTTCCACCTTGGATCCAGGAAACATACCCCGGATACTTCTTGCCGTCCCCCGAAAATACAGCACGACAGCGGGAGCCCACCCTCCACGCTGGTGCCGCCTCCATAACCCCGTATAAGTTTACTGTTGTCAACTTTCAAACACACACTCTCTCTCGGGCGCAGATATCTTGAGCAAACTCAACCCACTCAACTCTAATCTGTCTCTAGGGTTTTATGCTGTGTGTCTTGTGTGTGTGTGGGGGAAGTGGGTGATCACGTGGTGCACAGGTGTATTTCATCAGTCCTAATCAACTCCTTAATTAAGGTTATGTCCACACAAATCCAGATCTTTTGCAAAACGCACATTTTCTTCCATGTTTGGGCCTTTCATCCACACGTAAACGGTGTTTTCAGAAACATAAACGGAGATTTTTGAAAACGCATTTTAAAGTGAAGATTTTCCAAAATATCAGTTCAGTGGATCCGTGTAGCCACTGTAAACGCATAGTCTAGATAAACGATGATGCCATAGCTCACTACGCATGCTCAGACTGTTGTACTATGGCAATAGGCGCGCGTAGCCTTGAAGCGCATGCATGTAATAAGATGGACAGCGCTTGGTGCTGAAATGACAGACAGAAATAGCATGTACAGTTTCTTCCCCCTCGAATGTATATACTTTCTTTTATTGATCTCTGCCTCTTAAGCAGTACTGTATATTTGTATATCTTGTATATCATAAATGTCTGGATGTAACAGTACTGTATATATCTACTCCAGTGCCGTCTGACAGATTCGGCCATCAGATGCTGCTTGCGTGTAATAGGATGTATCTGTTATTTAGTTAGGCCTTCTGGACATTTTCGTTGACATAAGTAGATTTTTCGTTTTTGTTTATTCATTAAGTTAATATAAACCGTGTTTCGAAAGTTTTTGGTTGTTAACACTTTGGTTGCCTAAGGTTAAATTAATGATATACCATAGATTGCCAGCGCTATTTGTCTATGGAGAAAGTCCCCTTCTTTGCAGGGCTATAACTTTTTAAATTCTATTGCTACATTGCCATTATTAGGGCCCATTCAAAGTCCTATATGTATTGTTCATTGTGTAGCAACGTTAAACTTTTTCATTCACATATTCATAGTAAAGTATGGTCTAATGTATAAGTATGTTTTCATCTCTTTCTGCAGCTTTCTCCAGAACGTGATATATAGCCCCAAATGCATTATATTGATGATGAAATACAGTTTGATGGCAATCAGCGCGATATAAAAAATTCCAACTAGACGTACTTCTAGAAGTTACTACACGTCATCTGATGTTGACCGGATGGGCGAGGGGGGCGTTTATAATTCCGTGGGCAGCGTTATACCAATCATCTAATGTGGGTCAAATGTTGATAATATCAGTTATTATCGAAGACGGTAACGTTACACGCTGAAACTCACCCCAGTCTCCGCGCACCGTTGGGCGATCATCGTCGAGTAGAAATTTTATCATTATGGGATATATTATTACCCGGTCCATCTCCAGCTTGTATAATGGTATATACGTCCAAATCATGTTGTTTATCGAGTTATTGGCAATCGATCGCTATGTAGTGTGACGAGCTAGAGTCACGGGACATGTACCGGGTGGCCGGAAGCAATACGGACGTCTAGCAAAACCTCTACTGCGCTTCCTGTTAAGCGGTTGCGCCGATCGGCCACCAGATGGCGCTCCTGAACCGCCAGAGAGCTCAGTGGGTCCTGCTGGTGGATCTCAGGCCAGCGGAGGGACATTATGAATCCGATCGCAGATTTTTGAAATATTGATATAAGGACGCTGTACAGCGTCCCCCGGCAACTTTAGCATAGCCAGCAAAGACGTGAGAAGACGTGTCCCGGCACCCAAAGTGTTAATACACGCTTTTGTTTTCTTTAGGTGGCGAGTGACGTTTTTTTCCGTTGTCCGCTTATTTCTCAAGAGATACAATGTCAATGTTGAGACCTTGAGATCACAATATCGCGATTCCGAAACAAAATAAGGCGAGTCCTTATCACTAACTGTTGCAAAGATATTTAATGTTTTGCTAAACATGTCTAGTTATGCGCCAGGCTTCAGTTAAAAGCCAAATTGCATTATAAATGTACTTAATAGACACCAGACAGAAGAGGTCTGCACCTGATGCGCTCTGATGTTGCGGATAGTTGAGGCTGTTGGCATCACGCGTGAGTGGTCCCAGGATGACCTAATAATAACTTAATATTATTAGTTGAATAGTTACTGTACAGGAATTACAGGAATCATTTGAATATGTAAGTTACGTGAATATAGCTTGACCGACACAGACATTCATACGCATTAACGGCTCCGTATTTTAATACACACTTATATCATACAGTAATGTTAAATAAGATATTGAAAGATGAAGGATGAAGTTACAAATGAAAAGGGGCAAAAGCACTTACTCTTTGACAATTCTACAGCGCACAATGGGTTTTAAACTGATGTCAAATCAGTTTAATCTCCCTTCCTCCACATAGCCATGGGACGGGGGATGATATCTGCCACAACGTATTATGATTCAATAAATTATTCTCTAGTTTGTAAGATTAGCAATTCTAGGTTAAACTGGTCTCTCACCTCACCATCTCTTTCTACCATAACTTTCACTTATAATTCAAAAACTGGATGCAACTGAATAACACCACCGCTTGAGTCGAGTGAAAACGGATGACTGACAAGCTTTTAAAAAGCGAAAGTAAAGAAAAAGAAAAAGAAAATACTAAAAGTGTACAACTGTCTGAAGGCTAAATATTGGGTCTTCATCCAATGGTCCACGGAAACAGGGTTGTTGCATTTGTATTCAATAAAAACAAGATGTTGGTACAGATAACGCTCTGTGCGTTTGCTTGAAACATTGAGACTTCTTACCGTGCAGTGAGTCAGAGGTGTGCTTGAAAGTTATTGTGCCTAGGATAGTCAGCGGGCCAAAATGAATTCAGGGGGGGGGGGGGGGGGGGGGGGGGGGGCGATTGAAGATGCTAGGCCGGCCCGTGGGCCTTGAGTTTGACACGTGTCCCATAGAGACTTTTTCCACTTCTCTGACTCTCCCAAAACGACATACTGTACTGCATGTTTTATTGGAAACAGAGATACTCCGGTGCAGGGTACCAAATGTGCAACTAAACAGCTGAACCCAAATAAGACCTTAACCAGAAATATGGCCAATAACCGGGATACTCTGTGTGAATGTATCAGTGTGTGCAGGTCTATTTGAGAGCTAATGTCTTCTTCTTCCATCTTCTCTCTCAGGCCAATAAGCTTCGAACCAAGACCCTGCGCAACACGCTGAACCCCGTCTGGAGCGAGACCCTCACCTACTACGGCATCACTGATGAGGACATGGTCCGCAAAACACTCAGGTATACCTCTCCCACCTTTAACCGAATCAGGGACACCCATGCATACCCAACTAGGCGTAGCTCAACTGACTTTGTGCCAGTCAGATTCAGAAGCTGTATGGGGAAGGAGTCATTTCTGTATTCAGCAGCTATCTATTGGAACAGTCTGCCCAGTGACCTGAAAATCGTAGACAATGCCGTTAGATTCAAGTCCAGCCTGAAGACATGGCTCAAAAGGGACTATACTTAACCTAGACACTTAGCTTAAGGCACCTTGCATGTTGTATGAGTCTGTTATGTATATAAATGTTAAATGGTATATGTGATGTGTTGTGATGTCATGTTTTGTATGATGCATGTATAAGCATCACACTCCCCTACCCCCCCACAAGGACCACAATGGAAATAAGCTCTGAGCTTTTTTGTGTTTCATCGTTGGCAGTATATCCTGACTGTGCTTTTCTGTCACATGTTTATTTTTTATATTGTCAAATAAAGTCATTCATTCATTCAACCCGTTCAACACTTGCTTAGCGTAATTCCCCCCTTAAATGTCCCCTCCAGCAGATGCAAAGGTGGGAACAACGCTTCCACCTGTATTGTCTGCTGATTCTAACGCTTCACAGGAGTTATATGATAATGGATGACATTCACTTCTTCAACGTAGGTCATGGATGTAACTATGATATGGTATGTGCAGCCCTGGGTGGCATCTCCTGACCCCTCCTTTAACTTAAATGTCCCACCCTAACCAGTTGTTATTGTTGTTATTTTGTTATTGTTGTTATTTATGGATTGGGGTTGGTTTAAGAACAGGCATGTTGACAGTTGATTGCCGTCCAGTCTCTCTTTATTCAATCTCTCTTGTCACCTTGCAGGAGTAAAACACAAGTGTGTCTTTAACAACTCAAACCAATGATCTGACAGGTGTTAACCTGTTAAGCCTTAAGGTCCCCCTATAGGGGGACCCTGCTTTTCTTTATCATAAATCGATCAATAGTATTAGATCCCCAATTATCATATCATGGGGTATCATTGGCTACAACCCTGTGCAAAGATCTTCGAGATCGCCAAATAATTGACGGAGCTAGAGCCCCGGGAGTCGGGGTGGTAATGTGTACTTTTGCGTACTTTGGGGCACGCCTCACATATCGGCATGTAACTCGAGAAACGCTGAACGGATTTTGTCACCTGAAAGGGCAATCGACAGGCAACAAATAGGGCTTTAATTCCATCTAGATATTGTATTAAAAGAAATGCACACCCAAGCCACTAGAGGTCGGCAAATAATCGTCCACATGTGGGCCCTTGGATGTTAAGAGGTTAATGTTTAAAAAAAGAAAAAATGTGTAGCCAAGAGTAAAGACCATAACCCTATCAAAAACAGTAGTCAAAGTGTATATTTTCATTTTTACCGATGTTTTATACGATTTATCGGAAATACGAATGTATCGGAAAATGCTAATTATCGTAAAAACCGCAAGGAAATTAGTAAATCCAGATTCAACCCTGCCATTGGAAAGAGGAGCAATTTCCCTATCCATAGATGTATGATTTGGCCATAATAAGGTCAAGGTCAAGTTCAAGGTCAAATATGAATTTATAATTAAAATCGATTATCATTAATTACTGTATCTACAAATCCTTCTGTTTAATCATCTTCCCGCGGTTCATTTGCTTAGATTTTTTTTACACATGATCTCAATAAGGTGGTGAATGAGCTCAGTGAGCATTTTCTCGTGCCCCGCAGATAAATCATAATTCATATTCTCCTTTTCTTCATTACAATTTACTCAGCCTAGTAACAGACACAATATTTCTGACACTGGAAATACATACCCCCAGGTCCCTAGATGTTCCTAGATACCAAGAACATGCTAATTGACCTTGCAGAAGTGGAGCAATCTTCCATTTACTTAGGCATGTACCTTTAGGCGAAAACGTTCACCTAGGCAGCAGTGATCCTTTTCAGGAATGCTGCAGGTACAGTAAGAAAATACTAATTAGCAAATATCATAAAAATACATTCAAAAAGTATGCAACACAAAGAGGATAGATAGGGTATTGGCTACAGTAACATGTTTCACTCATAGCAACCATAATTGCATCTCTACCATCTAGCCACCACATGGGCTAACATGCATGTAACATAGCAACAAAACAAATAACTGCATGTGTCAACCACAACAACATGGATGGCTAATCTAATTAACTGTTTTAGAGAGATGCATAAGAGGGTTGATTTTACCTCTTACCAAAAGTAAACATACGGTTATCTATATAACCATAGTTATGTGAGTAATAGCGAGCGCTCTGCGCTCTACTGGAATATATCCTCATATCAGTCTATATACTGAATAAATTCTCCACATGCACCTATACACACCCATCCGTCTGGCCACACCCCCATCCGCTCCTCTACATAAGCAGGGGTGTGGCCATAGTAACAGCTCCTTCCCAAGTTTTTCACCACCAAGGCGAAGACCACAGGGTCCTCAGTGAGTCCAGCGCAGAGCGCTCTCGCTATTACTCACATAACTATGGTTATATAGATAACCGTATGTTATGTTACGTCATAGCTTACGCTCTGCGCTCTACTGGAACACAGGAGCTGAGCAGTGCGGAAGCTCGACAAATGTACCCACTGAGGCACCCCACAACCATCAGAACCGGGGAGGACCCGAACCCCCGGACCCCCCTAGTGGAGGACGGGAGGGAATCGGATCCGACTGTGCGAAGAGGGGTTTAGCAACTCAAACGCACAGGGTGAGCAGACCGTGGGACTTACCTTCCCACAGAAGAACCCACGACTACACAAACGCGCAACCCACATGCCACTAGGGAACGAACGGGAAGAATCAAAACCCCCGTTACAACCCCTAATATCACGGGGTCAAGGGCAAAAACCCAACCCTGTGGCAAGGCCGTAGCAGCGGAGCGCAAAGGAGGACCCAGCCCCAGGAAGGGACCCCCTGGAAAAGGGGGCCTGGTGAGGCCAACGATGCCGCAGCATCGAGACCCCACCAGGCGGTCACTAGTGACACCACCCCCCACATCGCCAGCGTATCGGACAGGGCCCATCCAAGAGCAGGCCCTTCCCCCCTACAGCATGCCGCCCGAAGCACTCAAGAGGCTACACCCACAGCGGGACCAGGCAGCGCACCGGGGAGACAACCCCCAAAGAGGTTGATCCCTCAATCCAGGTAACAGGTCAAAAAGACTCGACCTGAGCCTGGAGCACTGCGGACTAGACAGGCGCCAAAGGGGTCTGCTGAAAACAGGACCCCGGCGGAAGGGGCGTACGGTATGCTGTGCACCATGTCGCAGCCTCCACAAAAAACCCCGACCCTCTAGAGGGGCCGAGGCAGAGAAGGTAGACACGATTGGCAGACGTCATGAAAGGGGCACACTCGCAGGTAGACGGGGTCAAGCCCGGCCTAACCCGAGAGTCGACTCCGCTACCAACACGCCTGGAAACCAACCACCACCTAACAGGAGGCGGTTGTTCCTATAACCCCCCCAAGAAAAAACTCCAAAACACAACTGTGGGTATACACCGGCTATACAGCAGTACAAGTGTTTCAGTTCTCAAGAAGGGGTTAACCCAGGCATAGAGGTCGACGAGAACGAGTTCGGACCTGGGCCCGGTGGACCGGGACGTACACAGGGATGCCAGAGGGGTAGAAGAACCACCTCGACAGCCCCCTCCCAGCCCCGCCAAGCAGGAGAAGAGAGGGGCAAAAAAAGAATGGAGAAGGACCAGGCTCCTTTAGCACAGCACAAGGTACAACACAATATGGACCAAGCAACAGTGAAGGATAACACGCAGTGACATAACCACGAACACCTCCATAACATCAAACCCTGCAACGCCCGGGCCGACCCGGCATTTTTCGCCCGAAAAAGCACAAGTCCCTCAGGGTACCAGAACAGCAGATCTGCGCCCCGGCAGACAACGGGTTAACTGACCTGGTCCGGCGCGACCAGAAGCAGTCCCGTGTCCTAATCACGCTGCCAGTCCCAGGAGGGGGGTAGGTACGCGTGTTGATCTAAAACATCACAGAGGGCGCCACCAAGCCGCGCCCGGTGGCCCACCCCAAAAGCGTGAGACCCCTCCACCAATGCTTTGATCTATTCCGTTATCTCCCCCCAGAGATGAACGAGAATTCATCGAGACTAACCTAGTACACTGGCGCTCGGAAGAGACAAAACTCCATCCTAGTTGCCCCATAAAAACGCTGTTTCAATGATGAGCAACCAAGGCGCGCAAGCCCATGCGTGGTTCCACACAGAAGCACCCAGGGCCAGCACTATGTACACGTCGAGACCCAAAACATATCAATGGTAATTCTAACAAGAACCCAGATAACGTTCCCTCCAAGCCGCCTAGGAGAGCGGCAGGAAGCCGGCCAAGACACAGATATGGGTCCCATATGACGCGCCCGAGGGAAAACACCCCTGTCAACCCTGCCCTATAAAAGAGAGGAGACAGGGAACCCCCAGAGAGAGACTGCCCACGTAAGTAATAATTGAAAAGATATATGCAACATTGAGCTACGTGTCCAAAAAGATTCATGTAACAATTGGACTAAGACTCTCTGAGGAGGAGGCTCTGAAACTCTTGAGGAGGCTCCCTCGCTGAGAGGGAGGTTCTGAAACTCACAGAGGAGGCTCTGAAATTCCCTGAGGAGGAGGCTCTGAAACTCCCTGAGGAGGAGGCTCTGACCCAATATACACTACTAGTAGGGAGCAGAGCAGAAGAACAAATTGTCTCTACTGCAGTGCATCACCTACCAAGCTCAAGACACATACAACAGAGCAGAACTTTTTTTTAAGTTCTCACGCACCGCATAACTCATCTTGACAATAACAGAGGTCCACAACATGGAGCCTGAAAAGAACTCACGGAAGTCTCACAACCAATAGAAACACGCCCAGTGACGTACTCTATGGTGGGGGGAATTCCGTGACCCACCGCCCAAATATGGCGTGGGACCAGGAACCCCCCTCCCTACCCTGTGACGCGCTGACCCAGCAACGTGACAGGAAGCCCGAAGGACAGGAGGTCCAACCCCCTGACCAATCAGAAAAAAGGGGAGGGAGGGTTTACCAGTTCACCCTCTCATGACCCCTCACCCCTGATACGATGCAATGACAAAGCAGAGCCATGACACCAGTCATAGCGTGCTACATGAAGCGCATGTATACCTGTCAAGGTAACAGCTTCACATAGGCTCATGTGCGAACCTGCCCCCTGAATTTTTACACCTTTTCCTAAAGGAAGAAAAAACACAGACCAAGAGAGCGCCAAGGGCCAAGCAAGAGCACAACCCCAGCAGAAGCTGAGGGGTTACACCGTATCCCCAAAAACATAGTGAAACAATATATTGTAAACAAAATCATGTTTGAGGGGAGGGGGGGGGGGCCCAGGGGAAAACCGGGGAAACCCACCCCTTACCACCTTACCCCTGATACGACGCCAATGTGTAGAGTAAGCTTTACATCATGCACGCCAGCACAGCCGAAGACCTTGTTTGAACAGGTACAGCCCTGTTCATGTGTGAAAAAACTTGCTACCTGTTATTGTCATCACAAGCTGAGAGAGGGACTCATCCCTCGATCACATGCCACTATGCACAGCATTGTAGGGCAACCCAGCCAGTTGTGGGCTCAGCCACGTTGTCTAACGTTACATGAACACAGACAACTTCTCATCATAAAACAAAAACCCAGTTAATTTTTACTCACGTAAAAAACGACGCTGTTTCTAGGTAGAGAGAAAAGCACAAGCTTTGGCCAGCGGTACCCAAGCTATACAAGCGACCAAGACAATTCACACACAGCACATGTCGTATCTCCAAATGTAGTGAAGCAACATACGTTTTGGAAAAAACATCGTTATTAACAAAACATTCGGGCGGCTAGGTGGTGCAGTGGGCAAGGCGCTCACCACCAATGCGGGAGACGCTGGGTTCGAGCCCAGCTCTCCGCATTGCATTCAGCTTTGCTGGTCGTTCATACTAATACATTTGGCAGTATTAGGGGGTGGGAAGCTGATGGGTGGGGATCGGACGTTGTGGACAGCAACTCCTACAGGTCGGTTGGTGCGCCTGCGCAGTAGAATCAGGAAGCGACGTTGGCGGCGTCCCTCCAACGAGCAGCCCCCTGACGCTGAAAGATCGCGCTGTGCAGGTGAAAAGATGCGACGGCTGCTACCTCGAGTACCGGAGGGGACTCGTGCAATGTATGGCTTCATCCACATTACAGCCGGCTTGTGGGAGGCATGGCCAAACAGCGTTCGAGACAGGGAAGGGTAGAATTGGACGATACGAAGTTGGGATGGGAGAAAAATAGAAAATGGGAGAAAAAGTAGATAAAAAAAAATAAAATACATTCGGGAGGGGAAGGAAGGAAGAATGGGGTAATGTCCAATGGACACCTTACCTGCACCAACGAACGCAGGACAGAAAGGCCGCAACACAGGCTGGTCTCCACGTTGACGAAAGGCCTCTTGCTGGCAGGGTAAAAAAGCAGCTATGGCCGGAGCCTTGGTCCGGTAAGACGCCCCCCTCCTGCAGTCGGTCATGGTGCAGGCCAGATTACATCTTCTGTCAAAGATGATGTCATAGTCAGAGTGCCAGGCCTGCTATTTTCACGGCTAATGTTCAACGGGTGTAGCACAAGCTAACAGCTAACTCTAGGCTAACCGATAGCATCAAGCTAACGTTCCCAGCCGAGCGAACGTACGGGCAGCTAACGTCATAGCTAAACAGCTAACTGGCTAACAGGTAGCTCAACCCAGCTAAGAAGCAAGTTAAACGGTTACCACTGAACAATAGTACAACGTGAGAAAACAATATAGGCCAACACTTCAGACAGCCGCTGTCTGTCCCTCTTCTCATTCGAAGAGAGAAGAGAAAAAGAAGGCAACACGTCCCTGTTCAGAACGGTGTTTACCAGACACAGCGGTGTCGGCAACAAGTCCCTCGCGGACTATAGCCGACTTGAGCGTGGAGATATTCTCATAATGAAACACCAAGCTCACCTCCCTTGCGCCGGGTGTTTTTCATCTTGAAAAGCGGGGCCAGCACGGTGACACAGGGGATCCGTTTGTCCAGAGACCCGGGGAATTGAACCGCAGATTCGGACACGGTCCCAGGTAAACAAAGCTCCCGATGAGGAGCTCATGTTAACGTGGGCATCAAACCAGAACCCTCTCCATGCTGCTAGAGACAGCGAAAAAACGGTGTAGTTGTTCCCCCCACAACCAACACACCTGGCGCCTGCATTCACCCGCCCCAGAGAGGCCGTCAGCCCCCACACAGCCGACCGCCTCTCAAGCAACGTGTCCAACTGCAAAGCCGGAGGTAATGCCGGCGGAGATTGCTCAGCGACGCGAGCCCCTACTACGAAGCTCCAATGGAGGTCAGAATGATCATCATCTTCTAGACACTCCGGTGGCGAGGACATTATCGCTGTATTTCCTCGAAAAATAGTGAGAGAGAAAACAAAGATATAATGTCAACGCAGCTCCTTCTCTTCAACATAGCTCCTTTCCAACTATTTTACACTAAACTCAAGTGGTGTATACAGACACTCGCCGTGGTGAAAATAAGGAAGGAGCTGTTACACCCCTGCTTATGTAGAGGAGCGGATGGGGGTGTGGCCAGACGGATGGGTGTGTATAGGTGCATGGGGAGAATTTATTCAGTATATAGATTGATATGAGGATATATTCCAGTAGAGCGCAGAGCGTAAGCTATGACGTAACATAACTTTAGTTAAAAAAATTTAATTATGTAATTATGAAAATTTGTGAACTGTGAACTGAACTAGTTCATGTAGAAACTAAGTGTACTTTCCCAACACTGCCAGCAGTAAACCATGAGCTTTTGGAATCACAAAGATGTAAATCATATTACAAGCAGTAAGCCATGAGATTTTGGAATCACAAAGATGTAAATCATATTACAAGCAGTAAGCCATGAGCTTTTGGAATCACAAAGATGTAAATGTGTTGGAGTGAGAGGACATTGCAGAGATGTGGCCTAAAGGTTAGAGAAGTGGGATTGTGACCTGTTCGAACCCCGAACCGGCAGGAAGAAAAATCTGAATGTGGCTGATTATCGAATCTTCCTGAAATCAACGCTAGATCATCATTATTGTCCATCATCGTGCACGCATGCAATGTTGTTTAGACCGGCGCGGCCCCCCCCCCCCTCCTCCTACCCAACAGAAAACAGCCACACATACACACACAGATACAGCGTAGATCGGGTAGAAATACATATCAGATCAACGATAAAATTTATATATAATGTTCTTACCTTGTATCTGATGTCCTGCAAAAATATTAATCCAATTCCTGATCGCCATTCCAAATATTGATCGCGTTTATTGATCCAACGTTATATATGCAAAACACATATTATACAACGGCATGCAAATTTCTCGATTCTGATTGGCTGAAACAGTCAACTTACACGTGGGTATTTGTAATAATCCCACGCTCTTGGTCCCAGGACCCGCCCACAACCGCATTCCTATCACTCCATTGTTCGTGGTTTTAGGAATGAAAGCAAGATGGCGGACACGCCGACAGTAAACATTACGAAAGGATATGGTGATAGGGTCATAAAGACTAAATGAAAAATTATTCTGTCATGGCGAATGTCTTAGTTTCTTAAACAATGTTGGATGATGTAATTGATGGGTCATGAGTCATTGTGGAACAAATTTTTTTTTTTAAATAAGAATTTACCTACTTTCTATAGAAGCAGCTGGGAGGTGCGCTGTTTTAAGTGAGCGTGGACTATTGAATTGATTGATTGCTAATTTTATTACTGTCCGCCTTGTTTCCAACTGGTTACGTTTAGGCACTCTTTCGAAGTCGCTCTCTTTCGAAGTTGGTTAAGGTTAGAGTTTGTCTTTAGAGCAGGGCGATAGACCACCAGCCCTGATTCCAAACTCTAACCTTAACCAACTTCAAAAGAGAGCGACTTCGAAAGAGTGCCTAAACTTAACCAGTTGGAAACAAGGCGGACAGTAATAAAATTAGCAATCAATCAATTCAATAGTCCACGCTCACTTAAAACAGCGCACCTCCCAGCTGCTTCTATAGAAAGTAGGTTTAAAAAAAATAAAAAAAAACTCTTATAGGGAAAATACCCCCCCCCCCCCCGCTATATAGGGCAAAGACAACTTAATTTTTTTCCCTATAGGGCAAAGAAAACTTTATTTTTTTCCCTATAGGGCAAAGAAAACGTTGTTTTTGTTGTTTTACCTACTTTCTATAGAAGCATCTAATAATGAAGTTCTATAAAAAGTAGGTTAAAAAAGAAAAGAAAAGTTGGATGTGTTAGTTTGTTGGATGTCTAGTTGAAAGACAGTTGGATGTCTTAGTTTGTTGGATGTCTAGTTGAAAGACAGTTGGATGTCTTAGTTTGTTGGATGTCTTAGTTGAGAGACAGTTGGATGTCTTAGTTTGTTGGATGTCTTACTGAGAACAGTTGGATGCACTTCCGAGCTGCTTCCACATGGAGGCAACTTCTCTTTTATTTTTTTGGGAACTACTTTTTCTGGCGGATGGTTTTTTCAATACATTTTTAATTAATGTGTGTTTATTGTATAGCAATAAGGTTGGATGAATGCGCCAGTTGTATAAAAGCCATTACACCACGTGCAGTCGTGGGTTGTGAGAATTAGACCATGCCTAGGGGGGTCTAACGACCACCCCTAGGCATGGTCTAATTCTCACAACCCACTCCTGCGCGTGATGTAATGCTTAAATCCACCCTGCTCAGAGTGTCCCCATGCAGTCAATGTGTTATAGCGATACTGCATGCCCGAGAAGGAAAACCTGGACCGGACTTTTCTTTTTGATGCACAACCCCAGCCAGAGGGATTCCAATGATGTGCAACGACGATAGGCGGCGGTATTTGCCCTTTTGCGAGCTCAGACCCATTCCCAACGATAACATCAGGTTGGATGGATGAAAATGAATGGATATCGCTAATAAAAGAAATAACGATTAAAACCCAACTATACTCGGGTCTGGCGCTCAAGCGATGGCGAGTTAACCCGACTATCATCGGGTCTGGCATCCAATGAGTTAAGGGGTTAATCAAGGCCCTCTTAGTTGTAGGGAGGTCAGTCAGCCAATCACAGGGCCCCTCGGAAAGTCATTGAGTCAAACATAATTTCAACCAAATGTCAAAATGGCTGTGCAAAGATCTGATTTAAGGTAAAATGTTAAAGGCCCCAGGCGGCTGGGTGGTGTAGCGGAGATTGCGCTTGTCACCAATGCAAGAGACTCCGGTATCGAATCCCAGTCTCAGCATTGCCTTCGGCTTGGGCCGGCCGTCGTACTGGCTCATTTGGCAAAGTAAGCGGGTGGAAGTCGATGGATGGGGATTGGACGTTGTGGACAGCGACCCCTACAGGTCGGTTGGGAGACGCCTGCACAGCAGAGACAGGAAGTGGCGAGGGTAGTGTGAGCCTCCCATGCGTTACACCTCGCCAATGAGAGTCCACGCTGGCAGGTGAAAAGATGTGACAGGCTGCCTCCTCGTGTGCCGGAGGGAACACGTGATGCAAGGCTTCTATCCTCTCTACAACCGACCAGTGGGGCGCATAGTCGAGCAACGTTCAAGACAGCGGAGGGGAGAATTGGATACACGAAATTGGGATGGGAGAAAAATAGAAAATAAGGAGAAAAAGTGGATCAAAAAAATTATATGTTTTGCCTAGGCCCCCAAAAGTCTAGGGAAGGCTCTGTGTGTGTTCATTCTCCAGTAACATGTGTAATGGAAGAAAAAAAGGCCTCCCAAGTTCCAAGACAGCAAGTAGATTTCCCTCTGGAAATTGAACTCTGAATCCAGCACCGCCTGTCCGTGGGATAGATCAAATCAACTTTGCTTTTTCTGTTCGACTTCTGGCATGCCGTGCTGTTTAGGATTACATTTCGGTCCCCTATGTGAACAGCAGTGCTAACATCACCAAATGTGGAAAGGTCGATGTTTTTCATATCTCAGTCAATTACACACTGAGAAAATCCGGCAACAATTTTCCACCACATAAACTCAACGTACTCATGAGTGTGAATCATGTAATGTCAGAGGTGAGAGTAATGTCTCTCTCTCTCTCTCTCTCTCTCTCTCTCTCTCTCTTTCTCTTTCTCTTTCTCTTTCTCTTTCTCTCTCTCTCTCTCTCTCTCTCTCTCTCTCTCTCTCTCTCTCTCTCTCTCTCTCTCTCTCTCTCTCTCTCTCTCTCTCTCTCTCTCTCTCTCTCTCTCTCTCTCTCTCTCTCTCTCTCTCTCTCTCTCTCTCTCTCTCTCTCTCTCTCTCTCTATCATGGAATTTAATCATTTATTGCAACAAATTGGTCACACAGTTATGTGTTCTCTCTTGCTGCGACACCAGGACCATACACTGGTGTTTTCAGGGGGCAGGGGGCAGGGGCTCAAACAAAACAAAAAAAGGGCACTCACATATTGATGGGAAGGGATCTTACGGGGGTTCCCTTTTTAAATACAGAGCACCTCTGTTTTGATTCATATCCTGAGTGGAGGTGATGGAAAAATTAAATCTATATGCAAAACGAGGACACATAGTGTCACAGATTTAAGCATGCGGTCGGATTTGACAAGACATCACAAATGCACACGCATACGGGATGAAAGAATAACGCAGCGCATCGAGTGATATGGAATGGAAAAACACTCTCTCTTCCTCTCGGATTGACAACGGCTCAGAATGTCAGTAAAAATGTAATGGTGGAGAGTCCCCTCCCTTCTCCTCCTCTGTGTGAGGATTCGGTGTTGGTGTGGACCCAATAGCAATCACAGGACGAGGGCAGAGAGACAGGCAGGATCGGGATGTAGTTGACAAAAGGCTTTACTTGTTCTTTCACAAGGCTTAAACTACAAATCACGAAAGAAAACCTCAGCAGGGCTGGGACAGAACATAATACGAAAACCCGATATACAGGGTACAAACGTGGAGGGCAGGATAACAATGATATGACAAGATAGGATAACGAACCGACAGGGGAGTAACAGGAAAGGACAGAATATATAGGGAGACTAATTACTAACAAGACACACCTGGACAGACACACAGGTTGACAAACAATGACATCAATATATAACATGACAGGACTGAATAACAACAATACATACAAATACAAGAAACACCACACTAGACCAGACCGGGAAACAGAGTGGGCAACATAGACAAGAATACATTAAACATTAAAGACATTTGGAGGATACACATATGGAATGCTATTAACAGTAAGGGGAGTAGCAGGAAAACTCCACCAGAGGGGGCTGCAGGGCAGGCTCTCTGGACTGGAGGGGGAATGTGGCCAGACTGGGCAGCTGGAGGGGGAATGGGACCAGGCTGGGCAAACGGATCCTGACAGTACCCCCCCCCCCCCTCGAAGGACGGCTTCCAGACATAACGGAAGCCACGGGCAAGGCGGGGGGCCGGGACCCAGGGAAGTTGTGGGTGAACACAGGGAGAGCCTCTGGGAAAAGGCCAGGGAGGACGTGATCAGGCTGGGGCAAGGGGCCGGAGAGGGGGCCGGAGCAGGGGAAACGGGGAACAGGATCAGGCTGGGGCAAGGGGCCGGAGCAGGGGGATGGAGGCAACAGCCCAGGATCTGGGGCTGGGACCAGAGACCCCGACGCAGCCGGCGGAAGAGACGACCGGCCTCCAGCGTGTCGCCGCCGAGGTCGACCCGACGTGGAAGCAGGCCCGGGGGAGGCGGCAGGACCAGGACGCTCCTCCTGGGTTGACTCGGCGTGGTAGGCCACACAGGGACGCTCCTCCAGAGTTGGTTCAGCATAGTCCTCCCAAGGACGCGCCCCCTGGGTTGCCTCCGCATAGTAGTCCTCCCACCAGGGCGGTGAAGGGGACCTATCGAGACGGGAGCCCCGTCTCCTCTTGGGGCTGCGGCGTTGAGAGCCGCGCCTCGTCCTGGGGGCTCCTCGGAGGGCACGACCCATCAGCGGGCATGACGACGCCTGGTCTCTGGGAAACGCTCCCTGGAGCTCCATGTCAGCGGAGGACAGGAGGCAGTTCTGGCCGCGGCGGTCGTGCTAGCAGTGAGGGCTGGTGGTAGAGGCTGTGCCAGGTCTCCCTCGTCCTGCTTGCTGGGTCCAATTATGGTCGGTTCGTTCTGTGAGGATTCGGTGTTGGTGAGGACCTGATGGTTTTTAGTTCATTGATCTAGTAATATTTGATGTCAATATCTTATATATATCTAAAGGCCATAATGTATAATATGCCTGTGAACGTCTGTGTCTCTGCCTTCTCCCTCCCTGCGTGTGGCGTGACCTGCTGACCTCTGGCTGTAGGCTCCTTCCACACACACCCACAAACACACAGGGCTCCCTGTACGTCCTGATCACGCGCCTCACACACGTCCTCCTCTTCTGACGCGCACACACACTCACGTACACACGCGCACACATCTCCCCACCCAGCTGTCGCGCCCATGATTTGTGGAGGTGTTGTTCGAGAATAAGGGTCTTCTACATCTGGAACCCATTAGGCCCCCTTCTGAAACAAGCACACACACAGCCTAGCACACACACACCACACACACACCCATACATACACACACGGATACATATACACACATACACCCATCCCCTCCTCCTCTGTATAAATATGTCATGTAATGTGGATATTCTGCCCTTCTTCTACTGGTGGTGCGAGGAGCTGAGCCCATGGGCTGCAGGAGGAGAGTTCTCTTCTTCTCTGTGTGATGAAATAAAGGCTCCGTTTGAAATACTCTGTCGTCCCGCGAATCTTTTGGTCGACTGGTCCACTACCATATCAATTAAGAATTCACAAGGGACAGGTTATCCCTTTCAAATGGAGGTTCCAAAGTGAGAATTGATGTGGGCCAGCCGCAACCAAGGACGGAACGAGGAATGGAGACACGGAGGAGAAGACGATGCAGAAGATCCAGACATTCACTACCAGCTGTCTGCAGCGCGTCTGAACCAGGGGTGAGATACCAGCAGCCCCTCAGACGTCCGTGACGAGACCACCAGACGACCCTCGATGGTGACAGGCAGGAGGAGACGGAGGACAGGCCAGGATGAAGAGAGGCAGAACGGAGGAGATGGCAGCTGAGCAGCAGAGGCCGGAGATCAACAGCAGCCAGGCACCGCACCGCAGATCATCTACGACAGGCAGATAATCCACGACGAGAACGGGGGAAGCGGCAGCAGGAGAGACACTGAGCTGAGCTGGAGAGACGGTGGGCTAGCTGGCGAGAGGTGGAGGGGACAGTCCAGAGACACTGGGAAGGCAGCAGACCAGAGGAGACACGTTTGTCTAGGGGACCCGCACCTGGAACGGGGACCAACCTCAGGAGGAGGCCCTTGCCCTCTAGGAGACGGGGCCGACCCAGGTGGGCGGTGTACTGTAACAGAGGGAAGGTAGCGCCCTGATGGACGTTGTGTGTGCCTGAGTAAGGGGGGTCCAACGGGGTTACGTGTATCGTCTGGTGAAGTTGCAAGAATCTGTGTTTCTCTCTTTCTTCTCTCTCTCTCTCCCGCTCCACCCCCTCCCTCTATCTCTCTCTCTCTCCTCTCCTGGTGTTGTTATCCCGTCTGGTATTAGATGTGATGCGTGTAATGAGGGGACAATCGACGGGTACAGGTCCATCAATGAACTGTTGTGTTTGACATATGGATTTAATGTCAAAAAGGGGGATTGCTGGTTTTTAGTTCATTGATCTAGTAATATTTGATGTCAATATCTTATATATATCTAAAGGCCATAATGTATAATATGCCTGTGAACGTCTGTGTCTCTGCCTTCTCCCTCCCTGCGTGTGGCGTGACCTGCTGACCTCTGGCTGTAGGCTCCTTCCACACACACCCACACACACACAGGGCTCCCTGTACGTCCTGATCACGCGCCTCACACACGTCCTCCTCTTCTGACGCGCACACGCACACACACTCACGTACACACGCGCACACATCTCCCCCACCCAGCTGTCACGCCCATGATTTGTGGAGGTGTTGTTCGAGAATAGGGGTCTTCTACATCTGGAACCCATTAGCTCCCCTTCTGAAACAAGCACACACACAGCCTAGCACACACACACCACACACACACCCATACATACACACACGGATACATATACACACATACACCCCTCCCCTCCTCCTCTGTATAAATATGTCATGTAATGTGGATATTCTGCCCTTCTTCTACTGGTGGTGCGAGGAGCTGAGCCCATGGGCTGCAGGAGGAGAGTTATCTTCTTCTCTGTGTGATGAAATAAAGGCTCCGTTTGAAATACTCTGTCATCCCGCAAATCTTTTGGTCGACTGGTCCACTACCATATCAATTAAGAATTCACGAGGGACAGGTTATCCCTTTCAGACCCAATAGCAATCACAGGACGAGGGTAGAGAGACAGGCAGGACACAACGGGATGTAGTTGACAAAAGGCTTTACTTGTTCTTTCACAAGGCTTAAACTACAAATCATGAAAGAAAACCTCAGCAGGGCTGGGACAGAACATAATACGAAAACCCGATATACAGGGTACAAACGTGGAGGGCAGGATAACAATGATATGACAAGATAGGATAACGAACCAACAGGGGAGTAACAGGAAAGGACAGAATATATAGGGAGACTAATTACTAACAAGACACACCTGGACAGACACACAGGTTGACAAACAATGACATAAATATATAACATGACAGGACTGAATAACAACAATACATACAAATACAAGAGACAACACACTAGACCAGACCGGGAAACAGAGTGGGCAACATAGACAAGAATACATTAAACATTAAAGACATTTGGAGGATACACATATGCAAGCCATTCTGAAGAAGGTGTGTTCACACCGAAACGTCATATGATTACAGGCTGCCAATAAATTTGGAAAAACCTGGAGTGCGTGCCTGGACATTGTTTCCCTATTTTTTATGGAGGATACACATATGGAATGCTATTAACAGTAGGGGGAGCTGCAGGGCAGGCTCTCTGGACTGGAGGGGGAATGTGGCCAGACTGGGCAGCTGGAGGGGGAATGGGACCAGGCTGGGCAAACGGATCCTGACACTCTGAACCTGGCCCATTTAATTCAAGGGACCTGTGTCGCTGGGTGCTCGGCCCCGCGTATAGCGGACCTGCGATATGGGGGAGTCCTATTTCTCGGGGTGGATGGCGGGAGGGGGGGGTCCCTCGTATGGGGGTCTGGGCTGCTGAACACAGTCATAGCATAGGAACTCAAGGGACCCATGTCAGTGAATTGTTATGTGTTTGATAGCTCCACTGGCTGCCTGTTCGCTTTAGAATATATTTTAAATTAGCCCTAAATGTTTTTAAATCACTACATGGCACGGCTTCTCCCTATCTATCCGAGCTCTTGCACCGCCACACCCCCCACCGATCCCTCAGATCAGCTGACCAGCTGCTATTGGTGGTGCCTAGAACTAGGCTCAAGACTAGGGGAGACAGAGCCTTCTCCACCGCAGCGCCTAGACTGTGGAACAGCCTCCCCCTCAACATACGGGCCGCCCAGACCGTGCAGGTTTTTAAATCACTTTTAAAAACCTACCTGTTCTCCCTGGCCTTCCCCCCCACTTAATCACCACTAGACCTCTGGCTCTTCTATCCTCTTTGTTTTACTGTGTCCTACCTGTTTTTATTACATTCATTGTTTTACTGTGTTTTTAATTGTATAGCTTGCATCGTATTATTTAGTTTTTTTATCAACCTGCCTGTGAAGCACTTTGGTGCCAGCTGCCGCTGCTTGGAAATGTGCTATATAAAAGAAATGTACTTGACTTGACTTTGATGTCATTTTAAGTATTGTCTATGTCTATAAATGTCAATAAAAATGTAAGTTAAATTTGTTTATAAAAATTATGTAATGGTGTTCTACCGAATGTAATAATTTTCGACCGGGAGCTTTCATAGCGTGGTGTTGAGATGGTTGTCTCTGGGTGGGTGCTCTGGGTCGTGGTGTTGAGATGGTTGTCTCTGGGTGGGTGCTCTGGGTCGTGGTGTTGAGATGGTTGTCTCTGGGTGGGTGCTCTGGGTTGAGATGGTTGTCTCTGGGTGGGTGCTCTGGGTTGAGATGGTTGTCTCTGGGTGGGTGCTCTGGGTTGAGATGGTTGTGTCTGGGTGGGGGCTCTGTTTTGAGATGGTTGTCTCTGGGTGGGGGCTCTGTGTTGAGATGGTTGTCTCTGGGTGGGGGCTCTGTGTTGAGATGGTTGTCTCTGGGTGGGTGCTCTGGGTCATAGCGTGGTGTTGAGATGGTTGTCTCTGGGTGGGTGCTCTGGGTCTTAGCGTGGTGTTGAGATGGTTGTCTCTGGGTGGTGCTCTGTGTTGAGATGGTTGTCTCTGGGTGGGTGCTCTGGGTCATGGTGTTGAGATGGTTGTCTCTGGGTGGGTGCTCTGTGTTGAGATGGTTGTCTCTGGGTGGGTGCTCTGTGTTGAGATGGTTGTCTCTGGGTGGTGCTCTGTGTTGAGATGGTTGTCTCTGGGTGGGTGCTCTGGGTCGTGGTGTTGAGATGGTTGTCTCTGGGTGGGTGATCTGTGTTGAGATGGTTGTCTCTGGGTGGGTGCTCTGGGTCATAGCGTGGTGTTGAGATGGTTGTCTCTGGGTGGGTGCTCGGGGTCGTGGTGTTGAGATGGTTGTCTCTGGGTGGGTGATCTGTGTTGAGATGGTTGTCTCTGGGTGGGTGCTCTGGGTCATAGCGTGGTGTTGAGATGGTTGTCTCTGGGTGGGTGCTCTGGGTGGGTGCTTACTCCTAGAACCCACCTCACCCCTGCCCACTTTGACAACCTAGGATGGCTTAGAGTAGACGACAGAGTACAGCAACTTGCAATGGGCCTGGTCTACAAGATACACTACACGACCAAGGTACCCATGTACATGTCAAAATACTTCCCAAAGGTCAGTGAATACCACGATCACAACACCAGAGGGAGCTCCACAAATCATGTTAAACCCAGATTCGGCTCAAATAAGGGACTAAACACGTTTCGCAATTATGCCACATCAATGTGGAACGCCCTACCCAAAGCTGTAAAGGAATGTGGATCACTACCCACTTTCAAAACCTCTCTCAAGGGACACCTACGGGAGACTGCAATTCAACACTGGCCCCTGTAAATATCCTAACCCAACCCCCTCCAATGTACAGTCATTTACCTAGTATGGTTTTGTCAATAGTCCAATGTACAATTTTGTTTGTTTGTACAGTGTCTCCTCCCCCCCCCCCCCTCAATGTACAGTTTTACTTGTTTATACAGTGTGCCCCCCCCCCCCCCCCCCAACCACCTCCAATGTAAATTACCCAGTATGGTTGACAATATCCCAATGTACCCAACCCCCCCCACCCAACCTCCTCCAATGTACAGTTTCTACGTCAAATGTATATACTCCCTTTTCTTGACTCCTTCTGTATCACAAACAGTACTGTATTTGCAAATCTGGTATGTCATAAATGTATAGATGTAGCAGTACTGACTATCTGTATGTCATGTATGTCATATATGTCCTGATGAATTGAAAATGGGGGACCCTGATGTAAACAAGACGAAAGTCTTTCTCTGGTCTGCATCCCCTTAACAATTGTGTGTATTGAGCTGTACTGTATTGTACCCATTCTGCAATCTGTTAATAAAGTTTTCAATCAATTCAATCAATCAATCAATCAATCAATCAATTCAATCAATCAATCAATCAATGCTTTGGGTCGACCCGTCTGCAAGTGTTGCACATGGTGATTGTTGTTGTCCAGATGTCAAGTACTGTATAGATTGAACTGGTCTTACACAAAGTGCCATGCCACTGAGCTGCCACTGGGGAAAGTTAATTTACATAACACATTTTGTAAATGCAACCATTGCAACAAGCATGATTCATTTACAATTTCAAATTTTGCCTCATATAATGCCATAAGCTTTTTGTTTTACTATAAGAACGCATCTGGGACGTTTTCAGGGACAGGACTGAGGACATGGTCGACGACTGTCCCTGAAAATAGGGGACGTATTTTCACCCTAATAGGCTTATATTCTTTCATTCAAACTTGGTGGAGGCGCAGCGGACATTGCCCTCGTCACCAACGCAAGAGACACCGGTATCGAATCCGGCTGTCAGCGTTGCCTCCGGCTTGGGCCGGCCGTCATACTAACTCAATTGGCAGAGTTAGCGGGTGGGAAGTCGATGGGTGGTAATCTGGACGTTGTAAACAGCAAGTACCCAACCCCCCCCACCCAACCTCCAATGTACAGTTTCTACGTCAAATGTATATACTCCCTTTTCTTGACTCCTTCTGTATCACAAACAGTACTGTATTTGCAAATCTGGTATGTCATAAATGTATAGATGTAGCAGTACTGACTATCTGTATGTCATGTATGTCATATATGTCTATATGAATTGAAAATGGGGGACCCTGATGGAAACAAGACAAACGTCTTTCTCAGGTCTGCATCCCCTTAACAATTGTATGTATTGAGCCGTACTGTATTGTACCCATTCTGCAATCTGTTAAATAAAGTTTTCATTCATTCATTCATTCAACTCCTACAGGTTGGTCAGGGCGCCTGCACAGCAGAGACAGGAAAATGGCGGGGGCAGTGTGAGCCTCCCACACGTTACACCTCGCCAATAAGAGTCCGCGCTGGCAGGTGAAAAGATGTGACTGGCTGCCTCCACATGTATCGGAGGGGACATGTGATGGGCTTCTATCCTCCCTATGACCGGCCAGTGGGGGGCACATGCGAGCAACGATCAGGACAGGGGAGGGAGAATTGGCACGAGAGGTAAATTGGGATGGGAAAAAAATCACAGAAAAAGGAGGAGAAAAAGTAGATCAACAAAAAAAAACACGACTGAGCTAGTGGAACCCACTATGCAAACACAGAGACTGCAGACAGAACTTGCTATAACCCAAAAGACGGGTATTTTATTATATGACTGTTCAGGTTGTTCAAGCAGTGGTTGGTAAAGCCGCGGGATATTCGTACTGTCCAGGGGTTATGAGAAGGAGCGGGGTAGTCAGACAAGCGGGGGGCGGTATACGGGATCAGATACTCAAATGGTTTAGGGCGTGGGCAAGGAGCAGGGTCGTCAGCCAGGCGAGGGGTCATACACGGGATCTGTTCCTCATACGGTCCAGGGCGTAGGCATAAAGAACAGTCAGGCAGGCGAAGGTCATACACAGGATCTGTTCCTCATACGGTCCAGGGCGTAGGCATAAAGAATAGTCAGGCAGGCGAAGGTCATACACAGGATCTGTTCCTCATACGGTCCAGGGCGTAGGCATAAAGAACAGTCAGGCAGGTGAAGGTCATACACGGGATCTGTTCCTCATACGGTCCAGGGCGTAGGCATAAAGAACAGTCAGGCAGGCGAAGGTCATACACAGGATCTGTTCCTCATACGGTCCAGGGCGTAGGCATAAAGAATAGTCAGGCAGGCGAAGGTCATGCACAGGATCTGTTCCTCACACGGTCCAGGGCGTAGGCATAAAGAACAGTCAGGCAGGCGAAGGTCATGCACAGGATCCAGGAGTAGAGACGGCACGGGGAGCCAGATGGGGGACTGGGGGAAAAGGAGAGACAGAAGAATGGGTAAGACACGAGACAAGGATACGGAATACTACTAACTATAACGAGCAAATAACTGTGACTGACTGGGTAATACTAAGCTACAATCTGGCAGCATGATGACATCTGAACCAGGTCTAAAAGAATAGGTGCAGCAATCAGCACACAGAAGTCCCTCCGCTGCTCCCAGAGCTTCCACACACCTGACTCCGCGTCTGCAATTAGAGAGAGATAGAGAGAGAGTAGACAGGCAGGTATAGGGTGTGACCAAAAAGGGCGTTCTGGAGACCCCAACATTGGCTTTCTTTTAGGCAAATTAGGAACAAATGTACTGCAGTAGTAAGAAAATCTAAAACTGATACACAGGATCTGTTCCTCATACTATCTGGAGTTGGTTTCAAACTCATACTCTAATCCGGCAAAATGTTGGAGTGCTGTGCTGTATAAATAAAATCATCTAATTCTTTACCCTCTCATATTAAAGTTGAAAACAGTGTGATCTCTGAGCAGAGTGCAATTTGTGTTGCCTTTAATAGGCATTTTGCAGAGGCTGGTAATTTATTTAATAGGAACTATAATGGACCTTGTCCTGTTGATTCTGATTGTTTGTACCCTGTGGGCGTCATTTCCCATTTCTACTTTCAACCTTTTACACAGTCAGCTGTATTTGATGCTTTGCAATCAATCGATGCAAAGTGTTCTACAGGTGAGGATAACTTAGAGTCTTTTTTTATTAAGTTGGCTGCACCAGTTATCACTGAACAGATGTGTTAACAGAATTCGGCTATAGGGCGACAATAATGTGGTCAAGAGGCATGGTTTCTATCTTGAGCCTGAACTGCCGTGGTTTCTTTTATTCACATGGAAAGAGCAGCAGTAACATACATGTTCTTCTCTCACTGGATCGTCTCCTTCAGCCCCGCCCCGTGCATGCAGCACAGCATGCGCTCTTCCCAGAGCTCGTAGTTCTCTGCTTTTCCATTGAATGTCGGCCATTTGCCTCTTCTCATTTTCCATCCTCTTCGTTAATGGTATGCTTAGCTTTCGCTCTTGTTGGCCTAGCGTCTAGCCACGCGGTGCTCCCGGCGCTATCCTAGCCTATACTTCAGCTAAGCTTTGCTACAGTACCTCCACTATTTCGCCCCGGCGTTATCTGGGCCCATACCTGTTAACAGAATTTGGCTATAGGGTGACAATAATGTGGTCAAGAGGCATGGTTTCTATCTTGAGCCTGAACTGGCGTGGTTTCTTTTATTCACATGGAAAGAGCAGCAGTAACATACATGTTCTTCTATCACTGAGAGACATTGGGGGAGAGAACGAAATGGGAGTATACCTTTGCTTTTATACTCGCCACAAGGTGGAGTACCTGGGTGGCTCCGCCTAGAGCGCCCTCTAGTGGGAACAGATATATATGCAACTAGACAGTCACTGGTGGAGACAATTATATATGCAGGTAAACAGTTACTAGTGTAAACAGCCATATAGTTAGACAGTTACTAACAATCCTACACAGAGCCTCTGATCTCAACAAGATGACTTATATTTTTTATCTCTCTATCTCATCAGGTAGATTTCCTCTAGTTTGGAAATCTGCACGGGTGATTCCTTTACATAAGGGAGGTGATAGGGATAACTTAGATAATTATCGTCCTATCTCCAGGCTACCTTGCCTAGCTAAAGTCTTGGAAACACTAGTAAGCAAACAACTTAAATTTTACCTTTCAATTAACTCCATACTTAGTTCTAACAATCTGGTTTTAGAGCCAAACATAGTACAACATCAGCCATCACTTTGGTTACAAATGACATTATTTCAGGGTTAGATAAGAAGAAACATTGTGCTCCCCTCTTTGTTGATTTATCAAAAGCATTTGATACAGTTGATCACTACTTACTTCTAAAGAAACGATCTAACATTGGGTTGGACGATATTGAATTGAATTTAATTGAAAACCTTTATTTATCCCAGAGGGGAGATTAAGATGTCCTTTACAGCATAAACAGCGTAACAGCAATTTAAAAACAGCAATTAAAACAGTTTATACATAACATACATAACATACACTTATTAGTATTTGTTAAAAACACACAGGGATAAAAATAGCTGGTGAAAAAGAAACAAATCCAATCATGAATGTGTTGTTAAATAATTAAGTTAATTTGTTAGCCTATTGCCACCGGCACAAAGGACTGCCCAAAGCGCTTTGTGGTATGTCGGGGGGGATGAGTCTGTGGCTAAACGTGGACCGCATTACGGTCAGCTCATCATAGAGGGCGTGGCAGGGGTTCTCAAGGATAGCATGCAGCTTCCTCCTTGTCCTCCCCTCTGCCACCACCTCCAGACTGTCCAGGTCCGCTCCCACCACAGAGCTTGCTTTTTTTTACCAGTTTGTTTATTTTGTCTGTGTTGGTGTTGCCCCCCCAACATACCACAGCGAAAAAGAGGGCACCCGCCACCACAGACTGGTAGAACATCTGCAGCAGTTTGCTGCAGACATTAAAAGACCTGAGCCCTCTCAGGAAGAACAGTCTGCTCTGTCCCTTCCTGTAGAGGGCCTCGGTGTTGTCCGTTCAGTCCAGTTTGTTGTTCATGAGAACACCCAGGAATTTGTAGATAATGCCTGTGTCTGGTTTCAGGATTATCTATCTTCTAGGCGGCAGTGTGTGAAGTTAGGTCAAGCACAATCTGAATTCTTGGCCATGACTAAAGGTGTGCCACAAGGTTCAGTTTTGGGTCCTGTCCTTTTTACAATTTATATTAATGATATTGTTTCTTCTTTGTATGGATGTCATGCCCATTTGTATGCTGATGGCACAATTGTGTACTGTATTGCAGACTCTGTACAGTTGGCCATTGAGAAATTGCAACTTTCCTTTTATGCTCTACAGGATGCCCTTACTAGTCTTAAATTGGTTCTTAATGCTAGTAAGACAAAGTTTATGTTGTTTTCAAGAGCAAGGAATATTGACTTTGATGATGTGAGGATATCTACTGTCAGTGGCTCTTGTATAGAGAGAGTCACTGAGTATAAATATCTTGGCCTGTGGCTTGACGAGAAATTAACATTTAAGTTCCATGTGGACAATCTTGCCTCTAAACTGCGACAGAACATTTGTTTCCTGTACAGAAACCAATCCAATTTTCCTCTATTTAGTAGAAAAAGAATAGTTGAATCAGTCTTCTTATCAGTTTTGGACTATGGTGATGTAATTTATAGGCATGCTGCGGCATCAACTCTTAAACCTCTGGATTCTGCATATCACTCAGCTATCAGATTTTTTTTTGATCCACTTTTTCTCCCATTTTCTATATTTTTCTCCCATCCCAATTTCGTATCATCCAATTCAACCCTCCCCTGTCACGAACGCTGTTTCTTGCCTCCCACAAGCCGGCTGCAATGTGGACTAAGTCATACATAGCACAAGTCCCCTCCGGTACTTGAGGTAACAGCAGTCGCATCTTTTCACCTGCGCAGCTCGACCTCTCAGTGTCGAGGAGTAACGCGTGGGAGGCTCACGCTGCCCCCGACACTTCCTGATTCTACTGCGCAGGCGCACCAACCGACTTGTAGGAGTCGCTTGTTCACAACGTTCGATCCCCACCCTTCAGTTTTCCCTCCCCGTAATACGGCCAATGTGTATTACTGCGGACGACCAGCCAAACTGAAAAACAATGTGGAGAGCTGGATTCGAACACGCGAATCCTAGCGTCTCCACACTGGTGGCGAGTGACTTGTCCACTACACCACCTAGCCGCCCACTCAGCTATCAGATTTATAACTGGTGACAGATATGATACTCACCACTGTGTCCTGTATGATTCTCTTGCAGAAAGGCGCAACAAACACTGGTATTTATTTATTTTTAAAGCCCTTATTTGTAAACAACCTGTTTATATCTCTTCACTGTTAGATTGGAATATTGGAACCTATTCAACTCGATCGAATGACTGGATGGTTCTTAGGGTTCCTCAAATTTATTCTGAGCTAGGGAAGTCAGCCTTTTCCTTTGATGCCTCTAACTCATGGAATGTCCTTCAACTCACACTGAAATTGGAGGTTCTCCCTTCCATTGGAATGTTTAAACGTATGATTTCAGACCATTGTGTGACTACCTGTAACTGTTTTAGTTGATCTTTTTAAATTATTTAAAAGAAAATTATTTTGGTGTTCCCATATTCAAATTTCTTTGAATATTGTTTTTATTATGTACTGTACAATTGTCGTTTCTGTAAATGAGGGAAACCTCAGATGCTTACGATTTTAAATAAAGGTTGAAATGAAAAAATACATTATTTTTTTGTGATCAAATTTTTAAATTTTTAAACATGAAACACAGTTCACAACATAATAACAATAATACAATACATACAACAATAATAATAAATACAAAGACACCAAAAACACTGACTCAACACTACAATGACTAGACAATAAATAAAACAGTACAATTGTACATTTAACACCCTAAGCCCCCTCCCTCACCACCCATCACAGCCACGATCCCCAACCCTTGAGAGCCCCAAGTCTGGTACCCCGGCGAGCCAGAGCATCATGCCTCTTTAACACCCCGACCCGCCGAGGGCCCGAACCAAGAAACCCCCCCACCCCTAGCCTGTGACACTCCGACACAATCAAAAGGGGCCCAGAACACAAACATAATGGGTTTCCTGAGCCCCCTCCATCTACAGGCCCGGCAGCCGCGAACCCCGACCCCGGGGGACCCGCAGTCCGGCATCCCCCACAAGCCAAAGCATCACGCCTCTTTAATGCCTCAACCCGCAGAGACCCCGAACCACGGCCCCCCCCAGTCCGAGCCCACAACCACCAG
Organism: Notolepis coatsorum; assembly: GCF_963971535.1. Classification (NCBI taxonomy): domain Eukaryota; kingdom Metazoa; phylum Chordata; class Actinopteri; order Aulopiformes; family Paralepididae; genus Notolepis; species Notolepis coatsorum. Next base: position 30,663,381 of record NC_140172.1, on the reverse strand, counting down.
ACCCACATCTAAAGGGTGCCCAGAATATATACCTAATTAAAAATACAATAAAAAAAATAAGTGGACAATGGTCTTCGCTCGCTCTTGGGAAACCTCATTCAATAATAATACAGAAGGCAGGACAGGTATAGTCAGAGAGAAAATATCTGATAGCTGGGTGGTAATCTCTTCCCAGAGCTGCTCTTATTTGTAAATAAAAGAAAAAGGAGGTTCCGGGTAGATCATATCCATTGGATAGATCTTGGAAAGATCGGAGACCAGAGTTATCGAAGATGTCCCCCAGTGTATGGATGCCTTTCTTTTCCCATCTAGGGTACTTAATAGGTTGTTGTCCAATAAGGAGTAAATTGTTATTAAATAGAGGGGAATGTGTGTGCCATTTATGGCGGTTGGTACATCCTTTCTGGGTATCACGCCAGGTGTGGATCACATGTGTGATAAGAGGACCGAATCGTAATTTGCATTGCTTAATTGAAATGTTAGTATACACAATATCTTGAAGTCTATGTGGGGACACCATCTTCTCCTCCAATGGTCGCCAGGATACAGCTGCTTGAGCGTCAAACCAAGTGATCAGAGGTCTCAGAGAGAAAGCTTGAAAGTAATATTTAAAGTCTGGAAATGCTAAGCCTCCATCGAGTTTACTTCTTTGGGCAGTTAATCTCTTCAAGCGTGGGCGTTTATTATTCCAAACAAATTCATATGGGGCAGAATGCAACTTCTGCCAGTAACCAACAGAAAGAGGCAAAGGGAGCATTGAGCTGATAAAATTAATTCTAGGTAAATATTTATTTAAATCATTACAGGCCTGTAATGCATTTTTTTATTTGGACCATCTGTTGAAGTCATTTGTAATCCTGTCACCCAAGCTGGAGTAGTTATACCGTATCGTATGGCTAATAGTGGGGAATATTTCAATTCCAAGACATTTAAAGTGCTCCACCATAAGTATGTTTGCAGGCAGGATGGTAGCCTTCGCAGGCGCATTAGTCAAGTCAAAGTCAAATATTTGTATTGCCATGTATGGACGAATTCACATTGGAATACAGGTACATGAGCAAAACACTGTGTTAACAGTACAGGAAAAATATGTAAAAACACAGACAGTATAAAAGGACAAATGCTAAAATGTATATCGAACATCCCCTAAAAGTGCATATCATAGTTAAAACAGCACTTCCACAAACCTGACTAATAACACTAATAAAAACACAAAAACAAAATAGGATAAAAAACAAAAACTAGCATTTGGAGTCATTCAGGCTCCGCACAGCACTGGGGAAAAAGCTCTTTGTAAACCGAGAGGTAGAGCATGTGATAGAGCGGTAACGTCTGCCCGAGGGGAGGGGGACAAAGAGGCCTGCGGCTGGGTGACCAGAGGGGTCGTTGATAATGCCAGAGGCACGGGAAAGCAGCCTGGCACCATAGATCTCTTCTAGAGCTGGCAGGCTAGACCCGATTGTCTTGCGTGCAAGACGCACAATTCTATTCAGAGATGTCTTCTCCTGGTCTGTGATGTTACCAAACCATATTGTACAGGAGGATGTAAGAATGCTCTCGATCACACAGCGATAGAAGTTGTGTAGTTCTTCCATTAAGTGGAAGAAAGGCAGATTTTGGCCAGTTGATCTTAAAGCCGGATAGGCTGCCAAACTCATCTATCGCATTGAGAAGATGAGGTAGAGAGACGGAGGGATTCTGCATAAACAGGAGTACATCATCTGCGTATAAACTGATATGGTGCAGTGTGCCCTGAATTGAAACAGGAGACATAATTTGGGATTGTCTTATGTATTGAGCTAGAGGTTCAAGGGATAAGGCGAAAAGACCGGGACTAAGAGGGCAACCCTGTCTAGAAGAGCGCGAGACAGAGAAGAGTGGCGAGCAGAACTTTCCCGTTAAGATCATGGCCGAAGGCCCTGTGTAGAGAACTCTGATCATATGAATAAAATCCTCTCCCAGCCCCATTCTTCTATGAACTGCCCACAGGTAAGACCACTCCAATCTGTCAAATGCCTTCATTGCGTCCAAGGACATGACCGCTGTAGGAAATGCAACATCCTTGCTGGCATCAATCAGGATGAACTAGAGATGTCATATGCTTTTGAAGTCGGGTGGCTAGAACCTTGGCATATAGCTTAAGATCGGCTCAGAGGAGACTTGGGGGCCTATAGCTGCCACACTCGTTTGGGTCTTTCTTGAGTAAAACAGATATAAGTGCCATATTGACATCTCTGGAAAAATTGCCCTCTTTGATTGAATGTAAAATCATTGAGAGTAATAAGGGACCGAGTACATCCCAGAATGCGAGATAGAGTTGCGGTGGGATGCCGTCCCATCCGGGAGCCTTGCCCTGTTGCATATCCGCAATCGCAAAAAGTTCAGCTAGCGTGATAGGTGCAGCTAACAGTTTAGCACTATCTTCCGAGATATGTGGTAAGTTGATTCGATGAAGGAAATCCTCCAGCTTGGTATGATCAAAGACCACCTCTGACTTGTACAGATTGGAATAGAAAGAGCGAAATGTATCATTAATCTTTTTGGGGTTGGTGATTACCTCCCCCTGCTGGTTCTTAATGGAAGGGATATCCGCAAATTGCTTACTGGCACGTATCTTCATAGCTAGAAGGTGACTAGGCCTGGAGCCGTGAAAGTAGTAGTGTTGTCTTGTTCTGTGCATCTGAAATTCAGATTGTTGTCTTAAAATGGAGTTAATCTCCTTTTTACTACCTTAATTTGAAGCTCCAGTCGACTAGAGTAGTTGTGCTGCAATGAAGAGACCAACGTGGCATGAAGCTTTTCCAGTTCCACCAGCTTGGAGAGACGTCCCTTGCGGAGATTAGATGCAAAGAGAGTAGTGTTATTTCTGATAAAACCCTTAACCGAATCCCATAAAATTCTGGGTTCCTGTACCGAGCCCGTATTAAACTGCAGGAATTCAGTGAGCTTTTCTTTAAATTGCAAGTTAAAATCCCCATTTTTCAGCACGGGATGTTATTTTACTGAGTGAAACCTTAAGTAGGATACCTTTGTGGTCTGAAAGTGCTATGGGTAATAAGTCAACATCAAAGAGCCGTGGGGAAGAAAAAACATAATCAATCTTGGAAAAAGTCTTATGTCTCGATGAGAAGAAGGAATAATCTCTCGCGGATGGGTTGAGCGATCGCCACATATCGATTACCCCCGTGTCCTTAGACCAGGCACGTAGGGCCACGGTAGCTTTCTTCTGATCAGGGGTTTCAGCGTTACTGGACCTATCAATCAATGGATCCCAAACCGCATTAAAATCAGCTCCTACTATTAATGAGTAATCAGATAGTTTCAGCATTGCTGCAGTGAGGACAGCATAAAAATGTGCGTCATACACATTAGGGGCGTAAGCAGAAATCAGCGCAATTTTCCGGTTGGAACATTCTATTTTAGCAATAGTAATTCGACCTTCTGCATCGGACCACACATCTAACAGTTTAAGATAAAAATTTCGCTTCGCTATTATGGCTACCCCTCGGGACCTAATGTCAAAAGAAGAATAACTTATGTTATGTTAAAATGTATTTGCCAGTCTTGCGTTATCCGCCAATAAAAGGTGTCTTTCACTCAGTAATGCAAGATCCACTTCCTTCCTTTTTAGCCACGTTAGTACACTTGTGCGTTTATGTGGTATATTGAGACCCCCTGTATTCCAGATCAATATGTTCAAACTAGCCATAGTCTAAGAAGGTTGCAGTATGACTGAATGTAATTCGTTTGGAGTAGAGTACCATAGCAGTTATATAACCATTTGTTAAGGTCCTATTGAGATCAGAGTGTGAGCGTGAGAACAAACATAAAACAGAGCGATTCAAATTGGAAGAAAACATAAAACCACACAATCCCCCATTCCCACCCCCCTCCCCCCCTTCAAAATACTTGTCTGGTATCGATCAAACATCAGTTGGTCAAACCTGACCGAGCACAGCAACCACAGCAACAATATGTATCTTAACCATACTAATAACTTGTAAGGTATATTGTAACAAATCAGAAAAATAGAACCCATTTCACTCTACTGAGAGGAGAATTCAATACAACGCTATATGTGCAGTTTAAAGTGCCGGCGATAATAACAGGAGTAATAAAAACACAATTAGTCTAATATGAACTATAGCAGACAATATAAGGTCAATGCGTTAAAGAGCGCCGGTCGTCCGCATTATACTTGAAAAAATAAAGTCAGTGTGCAACCGTAGCTAAAGAGTCACAGTAAACACATGGCGAGGTATAGTGTTAGCTAGGAGAGCTGGTTAGCCGGCATGTCTTGAGCATAGTGTAATTAGGCTAGGGCCTGTTAGCCCGATTCACGTAGATAGCTCCGCCAAGAGGGATCCTTCCCTCTCGACCGGCCAATACGTTAGCATATAGCTCTTTCGAGTGAAAGTTATGAAGTACAGTCCATCCAAATACAAACTTGAAAAAAGATAGTTTGCATAACAGTCAATGCAAAGTTCAGTAGCGAAGTTCAATGCTCAGACAATAAAAAGACCAGTACGTCAAAAAGCACAAGTCGTCTGAATTATATTAGAAAATAGTCAATGTACATACCCATTTCTGGAGATACATAGCGTAGATAATACCATGCATGTTACCGTTCTGTTGAATCGAAAGGCCGTGTTAGGCGAGTGGAACGGAATAGTTCGTTGAAAGAGCCTTGCGCTAAGCTAGGTGCGTGCAACCCCAGATGATTTCAATAACGCACCACTGCCTGTCTTGTAGGGAACCGCAGGCAGCAAAAGATAAAATTGCGTGAATGTCCGACTTTATCCGTGGGGCCATTTCTAAAAATTCTATGCGCCAGCTCAATCTCCGGTGTTTTAATGGACGGAAACCATTGAGGAAGTTCTAGGTATGAAATCGGCGCGTCTTCTTTGATGTACTCAGGCAAGCCATAAACTCTAATATTACACCTCCTGTTCCGGTCCTCCAGTTCTGCAATCTTATTTTCGTAATAATGGAATTTTTCCTCGACCTCCAACAGTTCAGCGCAGTTGGTTTCAGTCACGATTGCCACCCCTGCCATCCTTTCCTCCACTTGGGTGATCTGCATGGTCGCGCTAGCTAGCTCCTCCTGGAGCGAATCCAGTCTGCTGGTTAGCAAGAGCATGCTAGCGTCGAGCTCAGCGCGGAATAGAGTTCTGATAAAGTCACCATCCACTTCATTCAATGTCCCCTTCTTATTCGATAATTTATTCGCCATCACTGTGGAGCAATATATGAATGTATGTCGTGAAATTAACGTCGTAATTGATATATATGTGGAGTGGTCACTGAGCTCGGAAAAATCACGCCGCCATCCGACCTGATCGTAAACCGGAAGTCCCATGATACATACATTCTAACGATTTGAGGCTTTGTTTCCAGGGGTCCATCTAAGTTCGAATCTGATCCAAATCTTATTTTAACATTATTCTAGAGATTATTCCGTGGATAAGCCAAAGATTTAGATTCAAGACTCATAAACCATTTTACCAAGTACAAAAAAAGAACGTGAGCCATTATTTTGGACAGCTCTTGGAAAGGAACAGAGCCAAAATATCTGACTCCCTTCAGAGAGCCACAATGCCCATCACTAGCGGTAAACACACCCGTAAGTGTTTTGTTCGCAAAACACATCTTGTGTTAGAACACTTCCTTTTGGAGAGCGTGGCATTAAAGGCTCTTAAGCTACTCCCTGCCGAGCTAATTAAGCAAACTAAAGCTACAGGAAGCACAATGTAAAACTCCCCCACTGGGTAAATGGGGACAGAGCCAGAGCAGAAACACTATTTAATCAAGAGGACAGGAGGACTCTATTGGACAGAGGGTGGAGGTTGGGTCTCAGAGTGGGCAGGGGATTGGGGGGGGGGGTTAGGCGGTATATTAGGAACCTATATTAGGGCCTGAATTGCAGTCTTTATAATAATGACCTGAATTGCGGTCAGAGCGTATCTCTCTCTCTCTCTCTCTCTCTCTCTCTCTCTCTCTCTCTCTCTCTCTCTCTCTCGTCTCTCTCTCTCTCTCTCTCTCTCTCTCTCTCTCTCACTCTCTCTCTCTCTCTCTCTCTCTCTCTCTCTCTCTCTCTCTCTCTCTCTCTCTCTCTCTCTCCTCTCTCTCTCTCTCTCTCTCTCTCTCTCTCTCTCTCTCTCTCTCTCTCTCTCTCTCTCTCTCTCTCTCTCTCTCTCTCTCTCTCTCTCTCTCTCTCTCTCTCTCTCTCTCTCTCTCTCTCTCTCTCTCTCTCTCTCTCTCTCTCTCTCGCGCCTACCAATCACAATTGACCAATCGGAAGCGCCACCCATGCCTGGTTACTGTTGCTATGTCTATCAAAAGTCACTGGAACAATTAAATTAATACATGTTTTTCAAGAATCTGCTCACTCTGGGCAGGTGAATCTGCTCACTCAATTGTTGCGGCTACGTCACACAGTGCGTCATCAATCTCTGGCCCTACATGTTTAGTCAGCGGAGTTTCTTGTCATTTGTCATATTGCAAACTGTCTTTGTTAATAAATGCATATAAAAAAAGACCCAGATGAACAGCATGTTGCGTGGCAGCGTTGGGGCGTGGCAGGCATCAGTGTAAACAGACAAACAAACGAACAGTACTGAATGCTCCATTTCTTTAAGTCACAACACGCTTCACGCGTCAGTGACATATTCTTCTCTGAAGCTGTGCCGTTTGAATTGATTCTCATCAGATGGGCGTGTGGCGGAAGCGGATCCATCAATAATGCGCGTGGACGGATCTTCATGATCAATATAGATGCATTAGTAAGACACACATGGATCAAAGCACACGTGAAGAGGTCAATGAGCTTTGGCTAAGAGGAGTGTGGTATCTGGCCACCGAGCGCACTGGTCGTCTTAGGGAGGGGTGGGGGATGGAGGGCCCTTGGCGCTCCCAAAGATGCCAGATTTAGACTTATTGTCTTGATTGTGATTCTTCCACAGGCGCCACACACAAATCATCAAGTTTATTCAGAATAATTTGGATATTAAAAACATGGCATCTGATGATAGCCTCATTGCCTAAAATGTCATGCTTTTAATAACCTATTATTAAATATTTTTTGTAATACTGTATGTGGAGACTGAGAGTGTCTTTATTTATGACAAGGTAGGTTGGCCTTCTCTTTCTGACAGGCGCAACAATCATTGGTATTTGTTTATTTTTAAAGCTCTTATTGGTCCTTATATCTCAATGTTGTTAGAAAAGTGTTGTTTTGTACATGGTTTTGAATAGACACCTACTGGCATTCATCATCATTAATTTTTTAATGTTTTTAATATAGAATCTACTGGCATATTGTACTACACCCACTGAGAAACATATTGTTGTGTTTATAATTGGCGGGTCACTAAATTTGATAACAGCAGGGTTTTGTGTTGTATTGGAACATGGACAAGTGATGCTCTGTATTCAACAGCATGATTGGATGACTCATCGCATCAGGATTTAATTCTATGCGTTGTCTGAGTAATGAAATAGGCACACAACAGATGTATTCAGGCTGCAAGGCCTGAGGAGCCAAGAGCAAAAGCAATTTCACCCCTTTAAGCTGCATGGATGATGTGATGATAAAGTCTGAATCAAGTAGTGATTTAGTGTAAAATAATGTCATCAATTATGTAACTAATTCCTCATGAGTTACCCTCCTTATTGTATTTTGTTTTTAACCCGTGCAAATTAACTAAAATAAAAATAAACAAATTACTGTAGAGTGATCATCTGTATGGTTCCCGGTTCGATCAAGACACTGAAATCCCAACTGTGATGGAAAAGTAGGTTGGCACCTTGCATGGTAGCCTCTGCTGTCGCTGTTTTGATTGATTGATTGATTGAAAACTTTATTAACAGATTGCAGAATGGGTACAGTACAGTACAGATCAACACTGTACAACTGTACAAGCAAAACTGTACATTGGAATATTGACAAAACCATACTTGGTCATTTACTGTACATTGGAGGGGGTTGGGTTAGGACATTTACAGGGGCCAGTTTCGAATTGCAGTCTCCCGTAGGTGTTCTTTGAGAGTGGTTTTGAAAGTGGGTAGTGATTCACATTCCTCTACAGCTTTGGGTAGGGCGTTCCACATTGATGTGGCATAATTGCAAAACGTGTTTAGTCCCTTGTTTGAGCCGAATCTGGGTTTAACATGATTTGTGGAGCTCCCTCTGGTGTTGTGATCGTGGTATTCACTGACCTTTGGGACGTATTTTGACATGTACATGGGTACCTTGGTCATGTAGTGTATCTTGTAGACCAGGCCCATTGCAAGTTGCTGTACTCTGTCGTCTACTCTAAGCCATCCTAGGTTGTCAAAGTGGGCAGGGGTGAGGTGGGTTCTAGGAGTAAGGTCAAGCAGTAGTCTGACCAGTTTGTTTTGAGATGTTTGTAATTTTGTTTTTAGTGCCTTTGAGGTGCTTTGGTACCATGAGGTGCAAGCATAGTCGTAGTACCCTTGAATGAGTGCTCCTGCCAGAGTCTTCAGGGTATTCTTGTTTACCAGAGAGGAGATCCGGTACAAGAATCGAGTTCGTTGGTTGACTTTTTTTATTACATTGTATACCATTTTGTCACAGGAAAGATTTGCCTCTAGGATGGAACCCAGGTAGGTAATTTCTTCTTTCCTTGTGACAATATTGTCACCCACTGTAACTGAGAGGCCGTCGGTCTTGCTGAGTTTGTTATTTGAACCGAAGAGAATGGACTCTGTTTTGCCCACGTGTAATGATAGTTTGTTATCAGCGAGCCATATGCAGATTTTGCCTAGTTCCCAGCTGAGGGTTTTTTCAACCTGTAACTTGTTCTTTTCAGAGACCAGCAGGGCTGAGTCGTCCGCAAACAGGAACAAGTTGCAGTCACAAGCTGACGACATGCCATTTGCATAAATTAGGAACAGTAGCGGTCTTAGTATGCTTCCTTGTGGAACACCACAGCTCACTGGGAGGGGGGGGGATAGGGTACCGTTTACCTCCACCATCTGTTCGCTCCCCTCCAGGTAGGATTGCATCCAGCTCACTGATAGACTATCAAAACCAATTGCTTTTAGCTTGTCAATCAGAATGGTGTGATTGACAGTGTCGAAGGCCTTTTGTAGGTCCAGCATGACCATGCCGCAGTATTTGCCCGCGTCCACCTCTTGTTTGATGTGGTCGTTTAAATAGAGAAGGCATGTGTCAGTGGAGTGGGATGTTCTGAAGCCAGATTGGAATTCGTAGATTAGATTTTTTTCCGCGAGGTACTTTTCGACCTGTTCGTATACTCTCTATATACTTTTTTCCATGACTTTCGAGATGGAGGTAAGCATAGAAACAGGGCGGTAGTTGCCTGGGTCTAATTTGCTGCCCTTTTTGTGCAGGGGTGTTACTCTCGCAATTTTGAAGTCCTTGGGGACGTGTCCCCGTTTTATGGAGAGGTTTATTATGTGTGTGATGACTGGGGTGATGGCGGCTGCTGAGTCTCTGAGGAATTTGGAGGGGATGTTGTCATGGCCAGTGGCCTTGTTCGGTTGGAGGGTGCTCAGTTTTTTGAGTACCTCATCTGTTGTTACCATAACCAGTTTGAAGTCGTCTTTGTGGACTAGGTTCTTGTAGTATGTGTTCTACCCCATAATGCCCTGAGTGGGAGGGTAGTTTGTTTACCAGTGTTGTGGCTATGTTTGTGAAGAAAATGTTTAATTAATTGGCTACATCCAGCTTGTCTGTGATGAGCGTGTTGTCCGTCTTTATGTTTATGTTTAAGAATCTGGTTTTAAGTTTTTTACTGCAGCCTAGTTGATTATTGAGTCATTTCCAAAGTTCACATGGTTTGTTTTAGTTTTCCTCAGTTTTGTCATTGATGAATTTATTTTTGGCAGTTTTGATCATGGAGTTTACGTCATTTCTTAGTCTGTTTCTTTCCAGTTTGAGTTCAGTCACGTGGGCTTGGAGTTCACTGCTCGTGCTTTTGGTAAGCTTTGACTGACATTTATGAAACTCATAGCGGTCAGTATTTCAGTGTGCATCCACGGCTCAGCATGATTTTTTTACCCTGGTGGTTCTTAGGGGGGCCATGTTGTTTAGTATTGTTGAAAATTTGGTTTTGAAACCAAGCCATGTTTCTTCAACCAGTGTACCATTGAGCTCATCTGACCAGTCCAGGCTCTCCAGTTCAAGGTTAAAGGCCTCGGTAGAGTAGGTTTTGAGGTCTCTAGATGTGACTGTTTTGTGACAGCCAGCCGTTTGTTTTAGCTTTTTGCGGGTACAGAATATCATATAATGATCACTTAACCCGCATGCTATAACCCCTTTATTGGAGATCTTGGACTTGTCAGAGGTCAGGATGAGGTCAATGGTAGTCTGAGTTGATTCACATACACGTGTGGGTTGGGTGATTAGCTGGCTGAGGCCGTGCAGATCACAAAACCTATTGAAGGATTTGAAGATGGTGCATCTTTTTGTTGCATATCCGTGTTCCAATCCCCAATACGAATCTTTTCTGCATCCTCAGCTCCAGCTAAGCACACATCCAGCACATCATAAAAGCCATTTTGGTCTGGCGGTCTGTAAATTGTGCCGACTAAAACAGATTTAGCCCTTTCAAATAGAATTTCCACCCATACAGTTTCAATAGCCTCATGATCTAGGTCAGTACGGTTAATGAATTTGGTGTCCTTATGAATGTACATACAGACACCACCTCCTACCTCCATACTTGTTTCTGTCATTACGGACTATTGAATAATTCTCCAATTCTATTTCAGGGTCTGCTATTGATGAATCCAGTTTAGTTTCAGAAAAACATAGAATGTTTACCTGTGTGAACATGTGAGTGAATGTGAGGCATAAGATGTAAAGCACTATATAAAAAAATCGAAATCCCTCTTGGCTAATTCTCATAGTCCTACTCTCCTACTAATCCAAACCTCTGATGTCCTATTATCTAAACCCCTGATGTCCTACTCATTCAAACCCCTGATGTCCTACTCATCCAAACCACTGCTGCCTGACATTTTGACTGATGCAATATCTCAGTATTCACCCTCTCATCTCTCTGCAGCGTCTTTGTTTTATCCAGATACGGCAGGATGCTTCTTGATCCTAATCCTAATCCCAATCCTAATAATCCTGATCTCAAAAGGTCAAACTGACCACGATGAGCATGTTGTTTTCATTCCTCTTGTCTCTCGTTTTCGTCTCCTTCCAGGATTTCGGTGTGTGATGAAGACAAGTTCCGCCACAACGAGTTCATCGGGGAAACGCGCATCCCCCTCAAGAAGCTGAAACCCAACCAGACCAAGAACTTCTACAACTGTTTGGAGAAACAGCTACCTGTAAGTGCATCCGTCATGGAACTACGCACCCTTACCTAAAGCAATAGTGTGTACTTCCTATCTACACAGCTAGAGGGGGCAGTTCCTATCTACACAGCTAGAGGGGGCACTTCATATATACACAGCTAGAGGGAGCAGTTCATATCTACACAGCTAGAGGGGGCACTTCCTATCTACACAGCTAGAGGGGGCAGTTCCTATCTACACAGCTAGAGGGGGCAGTTCCTTTATACACAGCTAGAGGGGGCAGTTCCTATCTACACAGCTAGAGGGGGCAGTTCATATCTACACAGCTAGAGAGGCACTTCCTATCTACACAGCTAGAGGGGGCAGTTCATATCTACACAGGTAGAGGGGGCAGTTCATATCTACACAGCTAGAGAGGCACTTCCTATCTACACAGCTAGAGGGGGCAGTTCATATCTACACAGCTAGAGAGGCACTTCCTATCTACACAGCTAGAGGGGGCAGTTAATATCTACACAGCTAGAGAGGCACTTCCTATCTACACAGCTAGAGGGGGCAGTTCATATCTACACAGGTAGAGGGGGCAGTTCATATCTACACAGCTAGAGAGGCACTTCCTATCTACACAGCTAGAGGGGGCAGTTCATATCTACACAGCTAGAGAGGCACTTCCTATCTACACAGCTAGAGGGGGCAGTTAATATCTACACAGCTAGAGAGGCACTTCCTATCTACACAGCTAGAGGGGGCAGTTCATATCTACACAGCTAGAGGGGGCAGTTCATATCTACACAGCTAGAGGGGGCAGTTCCTATCTACACAGCTAGATGGGGCAGTTCCTTTATACACAGCTAGAGGGGGCAGTTCCTATCTACACAGCTAGAGGGGGCAGTTCCTATCTACACAGCTAGAGGAGGCAGTTCCTTTATACACAGCTAGAGGGGGCAGTTCCTATCTACACAGCTAGAGGGGGCAGTTCATATCTACACAGCTAGAGAGGCACTTCCTATCTACACAGCTAGAGGGGGCAGTTCATATCTACACAGCTAGAGAGGGCAGTTCATATCTACAAATGCACATATCTACATATGGACATATATAACAAATACATTTGATATCTAGACACAGCTAGAGGGGGCAGTTCATATCTACACAGCTAGAGAGGGCACATCCTATCGACACACAGTACAGCCAAAGCATTCCCACTGCTACCGTGCCATTAGAGGCAAATTAATAAGAGTTGTCTACCCAGAAGACAACACTGCTTCTTCCTCATTTGAGATTGGTGGTTGGAACACTGAATAATACACATCACTGCCACTTGGTGGAAAGAGTGATGGGGATCAGTAACTTCATTACCAGTGTTGGGCAAGTTACTTTTAAAAAGTAACTAGTTACAGTTACTAGTTACTTCTTCCAAAAAGTAACTAAATTACTTACTCAGTTACAAATTATAAAAGTAACTAGTTACTTCAGAAAGTAACTATTGCGTTACTTTCAATATTATTTTTTTTACATAAACAACATACACAAATCTAAACTATTTTAATGTTGCTGTGGGACAAAGTGAGACTAGCCTCCAATCAAATGCCATGTATGTAGATATTATAATTACTATGTTTATATAGTGGATCATACAAATACAATAGATGTTTTGGAACTTTTGATATGTATTGCCCCTCAACAGGCCACAACTGGGCAACATTAAATTATGCTTGTTAAGCACTATACCAAAAATAAATAACAAATATATACTGATTGATTGAACATTTTAATTAACAGATTGCAGAATGGGTACAGCAGTATGGCTCAATACACACAATTGTTAAGGGGATGCAGATCAGAGAAAGACTTTCGTCTTGTTTACATCAGGGTCCCCCATTTTCAATTCATGACATTTATGACATACACAACATACAGATATAAGAATCTAATCGAATCATTCTAAACCAGGGGTCTCAAACTCAATTTACCTGGGGGCCGCTGGAGGTGGAGTCTGGGTGAGGCTGGGCCGCATCAAATATTCCACAAAAAAAGGGTTTAAAGTATTCCAAAAAAAAGTACAACTGATCCAATCTTCTCACAAACAAACTCACTAAAACCTCACAAACACCAGCAACTGAGCATTCTCAGTGGTGTCAGTGGACTCATCCACAGCTATGGAAATGCATGTGCATTTTTTTAACAATAATTCTGCTTGCAGCTTGATATGATTTCATTCCATTTATTTTTGTGGTTCTTAGCACTGAATTCTGAGGAAAGGCTGCATCAAAATAACTGTGTTTTGTTTCATAGTGGCTTCAAATTGCCACTCTTCACAAGAGCTACCGTTTCTTGGTGCTGGGAGGATGCACGCATATTCTTTAGTCCATGCACCATTGAATTGCAGCGATTTTCACTGTCGACTTTTCTTTTACTTTCTTTGAACATGCCACATTTTTCTACTAACTGCCTGCTGGCGAAACTAGGCTACTAGCTACATTTATCTCACGGGGATACAACTGGGAATGAGGTTACTAGCTACAGTACCTGCAGATTAGACAACCTGTCGATGCGCTGTCAACTCGCTCTGACTCGGCCCTGCTGAAAGACAACTTGCATTCCGGGAAGACCCGCCCTACTCTGCTCTGATTCGCAGACTGTGGGTGGGGGGGATGCGTGTAGCTTTATGCCAAGCAAGCAGTGCAAAAATTTACCGTAGTGGCATGCAGTAATGCGCCTTTCATTTTCCGCCGCCCAGCGCCCAGGTCGCGCGGAAATAGGCTGTCTATTGCCATTCTCTTTGACAAACTCTAACCTTAACCAGCTCCTTAACAACGCCTAAACTTAACCGTTCTAACCTTAACCAACTCCGAAACAATGCCTAACCTTAACCTTAACCTTAACCATGCCTAACCTTAACCATAGAAATTATATTGCCATTCTCTTTGACAAACTCTAACCTTAACCAGCTCCTTAACAGCGCCTAAACTTAACCGTTCTAACCTTAACCAACTCCGAAACAATGCCTAACCTTAACCTTAACCTTAACCATGCCTAACCTTAACCGGCGAAAGAATACACGTTAAAAAAAAATCATGTTAAAAAATATTTTTGATGGGATTCGAACTCGCCAGCAAACAAGCCATAGGATCCACAGCCATGTGTCCTTGCCAATTGAGCTATTGCTAGATACTGAATAAGGGGCGGTGACTTATATATATTGAGCTCCGCTCGTGTCGAACCAAGGCGGGATCTCATGCGCATGCGCGGGCACCTCGCGCGAGCACGCCGGCGCACGCACGCACCTGAGCGAGCACGCCGCCGCCGGTGCACGCACGGTAGCATTTGTCTGAAAAGAAGGGCGCTTTACCGCACTAGCGTGCGGTGACGAATGCGGAAGCATTTTTGCACTGCTTGCTTGGCATTAACGTACAGGCGGGGGGGCGTACACGCTGACGGGACGCTGAATGTGATTGGACCAGAGTAGACAGACAGAGACAGTGGAGCAGTGCTTGCAGAGATGAGTGGAGAATTTGCGCACTAAACAAGGAAGAACATATTGCCCCTCAGCGCAGATATGTCTGATGAAAGAAACAGGTTCATTCATAGTAACGCGCCGCATTTATTTGCAGTAACGGCAACGGCGTTATTGAGATTGGAAGAGTAATCCGTTAGATTACTCGTTACTGAAAAAACGAATGCCGTTAGTAACGTCATTACTTATAGCGCCGTTATTCCCATCACTGCTCATTACAGAATAAACCAAAGCCTCTAGGTGGCGGTATACACATGAAAACAGTCAATTTCCCCCACACACGTTGTAGAGGAAGACCATCTCATTCCTTTTCATTGCCTAACTTTAAAGTGGTAATCCTCAAGATCCTCATTTCTGTTTGTTTTGGTGACACCTATTGGTGATGAGCGATCATTAAGGTTGCATTTTTGCACTGTATTGACTTGCTTTCCAATTTGTAAATGCAACTACTGAGTTAGTCTTCTATTCATTACCAAGAAAATGCTGGTGATTAAAACACATCACTTCCTGTTTGCCTGATGATTTTCCCAGGAATGTCCTACCACAGACCAATGTTTGGAACAACAAACAAGAACCACAAATGTAAAGATATTTATGTTGTGTATAGCTAGAATCACTATTGTGTTATATCAGTTGCCTTGGTGATAGAGAGTGGCAAAATAAACATTTGATTTATATGAAAATGTTTGAGATTACTTTAACCTGACTCTAGCCTTAACCTGACCCTAACCATAAGGAATGTCAGGAGTGTCCTTTCTTCAGCTTTAGAATCTGATGTATAATTTGATTTGTTATAACTGTTTTAGTGCACACTCTCTGAGCACAGCCAACACTCAAATAATGTCAAGTTAGTATCATAATACATCTTACAAATGTAAACAAATGCAATTATTTTGCATTTTGCACATTCGCCGAAATGCTTGCTTGTGATTGGTCAACAGCCCCCCGACTGCAGTCATTATTTTTCGATAATGACCGCAGATTTTTCAATAATGACCGCAGAGCGCAGCTGTTGGCAATCAAGCCCACTGACACACACTGCTGCCGGCGATGACAGGGGGCGGAGCGCCGAGCGGAGCCCGAACACAGCGGAGCCAGAACAGAGCTGCTGCCCGCGCGATAATAATAATCACTTTATTTGGGCTGACAGAGCCACAGAACAACTGCGATTTGTCAAATGAATTAGGTATATTGTTAGTAAGTTAGCCATGTAATAAGCGGGATAATGTATAGCCTACTCGGTCATTGTCGCAAAATAATTGACCTTCACTCCGTTTAAAACACCTCGGCACGGCGCCTCGGTATTTTAAACTCCGTGTCGGTCAATTATTTTGCGACAATGACCTCCTAGCCATACATTATCCCTTACTTATTACATGGCGTTTTCACATTCGCCGAAATGCTTGCTTGTGATTGGTCAACAGCCCCCCGACTGCGGTCATTATTTTTCGATAATGACCGCAGATTTTTCAATAATGACCGCAGAGCGCAGCTGTTGGCAATCAAGCCCACTGACACACACTGCTGCCGGCGATGACAGGGGGCGGAGCGCCGAGCGGAGCCCGAACACAGCGGAGCCAGAACAGAGCTGCTGCCCGCGCGATAATAATAATCACTTTATTTGGGCTGACAGAGCCACAGAACAACTGCGATTTGTCAAATGAATTAGGTATATTGTTAGTAAGTTAGCCATGTAATAAGCGGGATAATGTATAGCCTACTCGGTCATTGTCGCAAAATAATTGACCTTCACTCCGTTTAAAACACCTCGGCGCGGCGCCTCGGTATTTTAAACTCCGTGTCGGTCAATTATTTTGCGACAATGACCTCCTAGCCATACATTATCCCTTACATAACACATACCTTATTTAAAAAAGAAAAAAATGCAATGACATTGAAAAACACAAGTCTCACTGTACTGAATCTTTAACCACTAATTGTTCTCGCCTAACCAGTTATTACATATAATTCTGTAGGTCCTACTTGGATGTTTTGGGGCAGACACCCCCCCCCCCCCCCATAATTTGTCTGCCCCAAAACAAATAGGACCTACAAGATGATATGGAATGACATGGAACAATGGCAAAAGCAGAATGGTGATTCCCTCTATGGAGCTGTAGGAACTAGTTGGTGGAGGCAACACAGATTATGAGCTACAAAATGGGTAAAGCCTGGCCAGCTATTATGTTGTCTAGTCTTCTTTCAAGTGGCTCTTAGCTGCCTGCGGATGCAATCAATGTTCTCCTGAGCTTGTTTACCAGAGAGTCCTTCATGCCTTCATTTTGTCCCGTCTCCATTATTGTGACGCCTTGTATGTTGCTATTAGTCAGGCCTCTCTCAGGCCTCTCTCTCTGTCTATCATCTGCAGCACATACAGAAGGCTGCATATATACAGGCTCCTGACTACATACAAAGGGACGCTATTATCCCAGCTCTGGCATCTCTATAGTGGCTCTCTTTCAGTTACATAATGTTTTTTTAATTCCTGTGTATAAAGCCGTATACAGTCTTGCTTCTGATGTCTGAACCTCGATGGCCTTGTTATACTGTACAGCTAGTTCCCATGGCCCAAACATAGAGATGGCTGGGCTCTTGAAAAGGTCCAGCGAATGGGCCCTCCCCAAACCTGCTTAACCTCTTAAGCCCGAGCCCTATTTTCTGAAAATCTGCCTAAAAGTACATACGTCGTCGGCACTCAAAGTGTTAAAGCCATTGGTAAACAAACGTATTGCTGAAATAATTTGACAGGGTTAGGGTCTTTACTCTTGGCTACATTAGAAGAAAAACACAACATTAATTCATACATTCTGTAGAGATGCATTTATGGTGTGATGTCATTTGTGGTCCAGTACCGGACCGCTCAGGCTTAAGAGGTTTTTAACTCATATTGTATATTAAACATGTGTTTATTGCTGGTCTCCATGCTTTTTCTTTGAGACCCATTAAAGGGTCTACCACTGTCCAGTGGGAAAAGTAACACAAAAAAGCAATCTAGAATCAAATATGCATGTATTGAATTGAGAAAAGATTTTGAATAAAATCTTGACCCCAAGAATCGAATTGTGAGATTTCCCAAATTGTGCACCCCTACTGAATACTAGCTTTGAATGCAGTACTAAGCAAACTGCTCATGGGAAATGTTCTGCTGTTGTCCAGTAATAACTGAATGCATAAATATAGTTAAATTGTCTTAATTTTTGCCATTACCACATAATCAACCCCTAGCTCATCACTATCTTAATTGAAGCTAATGCGATTAACAAGCACAACCTCAATTAACCACATAAGCATCCGACAGCCCGTTTCATTGTAGCCAATGAAATTCTGGAGCCAACGCTATCCCATGTGAGGGCTGATTACAACGAGAAAGGGGTAGAAGAAGCCAGGGAAGTCCTTTGTTTTGACTAGAGCCTCAGAATCAATGGAAGCGGACAGCCATTTTTGATAATCATGCCAAATTAATGCTAGTACACATATTACAAAAACCTTTGTAAAACACAAATTGTCCATGGAATTGTTATACACTTTGGACCTGTACTGTAGATAAGACTTCAGGTTATGGAACCGTTTTCCAGCTCCTACCTCTCAGCTAGAACTTAAAATCAGGCATCTGGCAACAAGTAAACAGAAATGTGAGGACACAAAACCTTTACTTCAGTGTGTTCAAACCTCTGTAACTCTATTTCATTAGCACTCAGTGATTCTTCTTTGTTGTGGAAGAAAGATCAGAATGTCTCGTTTCAAAAGAGACCAGACTCATGCATGTGCTATAAGTATAAATTATAATAAATCGCAAATTACTTGCAATTGTCAGGCGTGTTATGCAAAACTAGCCCCATTTATGCTTGAGGCATATGGTTAAAGGAAAAACTCATGTTAAAAGAAATAAGGCACTTAAAGCCTCAATAACTTTTTTTTGCTTGACCAAATACATGTGGGATATATTGTATATTGTAGTATATAATGTTTCCAGATATTATCAGTATAATCAACTATCAGGTCTGTAGTTATTTCCATGACTAGGGGCGGGGAAAATACTTCCCTTTTGCCCAGTAGGAGCTGACTTTTCACCTACTGTGTGAACTAAAAGCATAGAGTGTGGGTAGTAGTATTAGTAGCTTCTATGTGACTGTGTTGGTACTGAGGGATTTCAAACACGCTAACTCACACACAAAGTGCAATGCATGTAAGCCGCCACTAGGGGCAGAGTTGCTAACAGTGAGTGAGTGACTGGCTGGCTGATTGCATGAATGCGTTAATGACAGTGCCAGTCATAGAGGTCCTTTGCAACAAAAAAGCGATCAGTTAGGGTAGGTTGTCAAACACAAAATGTCTAGACTCCCATCTCTCATACTCGCAATCTCCTGAGTGTGCTGATGTCATCCAACTCATTTAAGTTTAGATCTGTTCCCTCGTGTGCCCTGCATGTCCAATGTCCCACTCATGATACACAGTGTTCTCTTTCTATGCACTACTTGTATTTCTTCATTTGGAGTCTATAGTTCACAAGCATTTGAAACGTTGGCACATTGCTCCCAATTAGAGGAAATTCCAGAGTACCCAGAGTTGCATGTACCCCTTGTTGAAGTGTCCCACTGTGCCAGCGCTAGTGGAGTTAAGAATTAGGATTTAGGAGTCAGGATGTTGGTTGAGTGACCTCCCGACTTCACGTTGGGGAAACTGTGTTGTGCAGTAAGTCGGGGGCGAGGCGGCAGGTTGCTTACCCACGGACTTCTCTTCCATACAGACGCTTAAAGAGCACCTACGGGAGGCTGCAATTCGAAACTGGCCACCGTAAATGCCCAAAACCCCCACCACCTCCTAATAGACAGTCTCCTCCCCACCGCATGTATATATTCCCTCCCCGCCGTATGTATATTTCCCTCCCACCCACCCACCCCCTCCTAATGTACAGTCCCCTCCCCATCATATGTATATACTCTGTCAGGATCTAGGGGTAACAGTACTGTATATTTGAATACCGCCTATGTCACAAATGTATCAGTACTAAATACCTATATGTCCCTATGCCATAAATGTCATGTATGTTGTGTATGTCATAAATGTCTATATGAATTGAAAATGGGGGACCCTGATGGAAACAAGACAAACGTCTTTCTCAGGTCTGCATCCCCTTAACAATTGTATGTATTGAGCCGTACTGTATTGTACCCATTCTGCAATCTGTTAAATAAAGTTTTCATTCATTCATTCAGCAGTGACAGTGTAATCTGTCATCTGCAGCTGCTTGGGCTGATGTCAGCGGCCTGCCCATTGTCGTGGCTACGTCATTACAGATGTCTCATTCTGAAAGTGGTTTCACCTCGGTTTGGTGGTTAGAAAGTGAACGTCAATGTTCCAACATGGCCGCGAATCAACATTCCGAGTGAATCAACATTCGTTTTAGCCGCTGTGCTACTGTCGACGTACTGTATTGGAGTCATTTTCCTTTTTTTTTTTTTACTGTCCATCGACGGCTCAATCTCGTCTTCCCATAGGGGTTCTGGCGACTGGGTAATCAGTCACCATCTGTTGAAACGCTTCCTTCAAGGACACAGGGAGAGTGAATGGCGATGTCACTGCCATCATTGTGTCCCATATCCTGTGAAATATCGGGGTATAACACATATAAAATTTGGTCCCCAAACGCTCACAATCTGAGCAGCATGTGTCGTACCCGTCTCTGATTAGACGGCTTACTGATGACTTAGCCTCCGATATATCAGCCTTGCTTCAAGGACAGTAGAAACGTAGGCCTTTACCACGTGCCCTGGTTCCTATCGGGGATCTGGCCTTGGCGCTGAAGCTGTTAATAATAATAATACATTTTATTTGTAACCCACCCTACCTTCCTGAGAATCTCAGAGTGCTACAGAGTTAAAAAGAATAAAATAAAAATAGATATATATAAAAGAAAAAAGGGAAGAACACATAGCAGAACAACATAGATAAGACATAAAAACTAATAAAAGGCCTTTCTAAAAAGGTAGGTCTTGAGTCCACGTTTAAAAGTGTCAACAGTTTGTGGTGCTCTCAGGTGGTTGGGGAGAGCGTTCCACAGTCTGGGTGTGGCCGAGCAGAAGCTGTTGTGTTTATCAAGCTGTTCAAGATTTCTATTAAGATGCTGTCCTTGAAAATAGCTGTTGTTATGGCCCCGTGTTCAGCTAATTATGTCAGCACCTGTGCACTCTCTATCAACCCTAATTGGTTGTACATTAGTAGTAAGAAATGGTGTTCAAGGTTGAAACCCATTATTTTTGCAAGCCTTTCCATCCCTGTTTGGGGGGGGGTCTTTCATTAAATTGCCATTCTGAGGTTTCTTCACTTTTTTTTTTCAATTAAGCTTCTGAGGGAGTTTTTCTCTTATCTTCATTGAGGGGTATAGGTCAGGGGAGGTGGTACTATTATGATGTGAGGTTGTGAAGCCCATTAAGATATTGGGCTATACAAACTTGACTCGACTTGACCTTCTGCTCAATAGATTTATCTGCTCCCCTCTCACCATGCTGGAGGAGGATGCACCACAACAATCTCACGGAAGTTATTCAGCGCTGGGAGACGACATTCTCACGGAAGTTATTCAGTGCTGGAAGACGACATTGTCATGGAAGTTATTCAGCGCTGGGAGACGACATTCTCACGGAAGTTATTCAGTGCTGGAAGACGACAATCTCACAGAAGTTATTCAGTGCTGGGAGACAACATTACTTCTCACAAGGGGAAGTGTCTCCCAGTGGAAACAGGGAAATCCAATGTTCCTATGATGACCTCTCATTCGACGCCTATGGCGGTGGTGAATCAGCAAATTACAGCTACCAAATTGCCAAAAAACTTAAAAGAGAAATATAAACTCTGGCATTGTCCTTTTAACTCATTCAGCGCCAGCGAGTATCCCCATCCCTGTAGTCAATGGGCCACGCTTTAAAAGATAGGCATTTTCACGATGCGTCACGATGTTTGCAGAGCTATATCTATATTCTATATTATAGCTATGGAGACAATACTATGGCTAATTTTTTCATGTATACGTTTGCGTGTTATCCCGTGGTGAATATTGTATAGTTTCAGAGTGATCCGGGCTAATTCCTGGAAGCTGAGTTGTGGAGCTCTATATTCATTTTGCCAAAGTCGTTCACGTTGCTCGCCTGGACACGATACTATTTCCAAATCAAAGGTATATAATAGGTATTATGTTTCATCATGAAGGCATCGGGGTCGTTTTGTGATGCTCTGATCGTCAGCAACGGCATACGTTTGAGGACGTTTATTTGTTTATTAGCAAAGGATCCCCATTAGCTGACGCCAAGACGTCAACTAGTCTTCCTGGGGTCCGAGACGACATTAAAACATTACAACATTACAACATATACATTGCAATTAAAACATAATACAATTAAAACATAGCAAGACATACCAACCAAGGAAACACAACATAGCAAGACGTACCAACCGAGGAAACACAACAACATTAACACACAAACAAATTATATCTAAATATGTCAACGGTAACATATTGCATAACTCAGCATTGTCAATATTGGCTACATGTAAGATTTTAATTTATTTTTGAAGCTTGCTACACCTCTTATGTCACGAATGTCACTTGGAAGATAATTCCATGCCCTGATAGCCCTATATAAAACTGTTCTTTGCATACTGTTAGTATTTGCATGGGGTAGAATAATCTGCCCTCTACTTGCCCCTCTGGTAAAATGCATGTGCACATTTGAGCTGTAAATTATTTTATCCGTGATATATTTAGGACTGTGGGTTGTGATCACTTTATGAAAACAAATTAAAAGGTTGGCAGAAAGTCTTTTCTCAACACTCCAACTAAGACGTTCATGCATTTGAACAACACTAGTCCTATATGCACAACCAAGAACGAGTCTTGCTGCCTTATTTTGTACCACTTGTAACCTATTTAGCAACTGTTCTGAAGCAGAAGCCCACGTAACATATGATCGTTGCGATCTATGTGAAATCATTGTAGGATCAAAGTAGGATTGATGTCATATAGTCCTTACCTTTGCTAGGAGGTATTCCAAAATGAATATTCCAATTGTCAGATCGCGATTTCCAGTATTGAGTATCCCTGACATGAAATGGCACAAACTATGCATCAAGTGTGCTGGACGCGTTTCAAGTGGCTCGAATTAAGCCTTTCACTCGCCTGGGTACCATTTCTCCGCCCAGACCATATAAAATGTAACACACAGTGTGAAATAAGGTTTCAAAGGGTAGGCGATACTGCACCGAGGTCCGTGAGACTGTATAGAATAAAAAAATCTAATAAAAGAAAAAAACGATAAACAATCGAAAACAAAACCCGACTATACTCGGGTTTTGGCGAGATAACCCGACTATAGTCGTGATTGGTGCTGAAAGTGTTAAGATGGAATCTACAGTACTTGGCTAAGAACAGGAAGGAGTCATCACAGCAGACTGAAACGCAGCCATTACATCCAGCGCCATTGGGAATCAAATGGAATTAATTATCCTTCCGTACCTCCATTGTCAGTCATACTGTGGCGGTCAGGGGTGCAGTCGTAATATCAGAACTGCCTGTACATGTCATGATCAGGGCTCGGGCCTTCCTCTGCCCTCATCCTGCTGCGCCCATATATAGGCAGCTTCCTGCGGCAGCATTCCCACGCTTGGACACGCGCCTTCGCGAACGCCGTTGTGAAAAAACTAGCGCCGTCAACAGTGTGCCGCTGCAGAGCCGCAGACCCGGAACGCGCCGTCAACAGTGTGCCGCTGCAGAGCCGCAGAGCCGAAGACTCGGAGCCTATGGAACTCGACTGCTCTCGCCTCCCTCTCCGCGAACGCCGTCACAGACTCAGGACAGGGGCATGTTTGTACTGCGGGCAACTCGGCCACTCCATCGCTTCATGCTCGGTTCGCCCAAACGACGGGGCTCGACAGTGACGCTGGGCACATGTACAAGCCTTAATTATGCTCCCAGCTCCGGTCCAAACATGCAATTCAGTGCCACGCTTTATCACAATGGTCAATCGCTCCCTCTGTCCGCGCTGGTCGACTCAGGCGCAGACGAAAACCTCATTGACGCTGGGGTAGTGTCCCGCTTCCGCATTGCCACCGACGCCTTGCCAATACCCCGCGATGCTCAAGGTCTAAACGGGAGGTTAATCTTGCGAATAACCCGCCACACCACGCCTCTCCGCCTCCAACTCTCAGGGAATCATAGCGAGGACATCCGTTTCCACGTCACTAATTCCCCCCATAATCCCATCGTTCTAGGCATGCCTTGGCTAAAGCTACACAACCCTGTAATAAACTGGCCAACGGGCTCAGTCACGAGATGGAGTGCTCACTGCCACGCCTCTTGTCTACGGTCGGCTCGGTCGCCACTGGGAGTCGCTGGTTCTCCCATTCCCAACGAACCTATTGACCTTTTGACTGTTCCTCCAATTTATCACGATTTAGAGGCTGTTTTTAGTAAACAACAGGCTCTCTCCCTGCCACCTCATCGCCAGCACGACTGTGCTATTGATCTGCTCCCGGGAGCTACGCTCCCCGCTAGTCGCCTGTTTAACCTCTCACGCCCAGAGAGGGAGTCCATGGAGAAATATGTCCACGAGTCCCTGGCCTCAGGCATTATTGCCCCCTCCTCCTCTCCTGTCGGCGCGGGGTTCTTTTTTGTGTCCAAGAAGGATGGCTCCCTTCGCCCCTGTATTGACTACCGGGGTCTCAACAACATCACGGTCAAGAACAAGTACCCCCTGCCATTGATTAACTCTGCTTTCGAACCCCTGCAAGGTGCCACCATTTTCTCGAAGCTGGACCTCAGAAATGCCTATCACCTTGTCCGTGTTCGGGAGGGAGACGAGTGGAAGACGGCCTTTAAGACCCCGCTCGGTCACTTCGAGTACTGGACGACATTCTGATTTTTTCCCGCTCTATGGAGGAGCACGTCCAGCATGTCCGCCGGGTCCTCCAACGCCTACTGGAGAACAAGCTGTTCGTCAAGGCGGAGAAGTGTGAGTTCCACGTCTCCTCCATCGGGTTCCTCGGCTACATCATCGAGGGCGGCAAGATCCGGGCGGACCCCGAGAAGATCAAGGCGGTGTCCGACTGGCCCCGTCCCACCAACATCAAGCAGCTCCAACGCTTCCTGGGGTTTGCTAACTTCTACTGGTGTTTCATCAGGGACTACAGCCGGGTCGCTGCACCCCTCACCCAACTCACCTCGCCTTCTGTGCCCTTCGTTTGGTCTGACATAGTGGACTCCACCTTCGCCGAGCTGCGCCGGCGCTTCACCTCCGCGCCCATCCTCGTCCAGCCGGACGCGTCCCGCCAGTTCGTGGTGGAGGTGGACGCCTCGAGTACCGGAGTAGGGGCGGTCCTCTCCCAACGTTCCGCTCTCGACCAGAGACTGCATCCCTGCGCCTTCTTCTCTCGCCGCCTGACCCCAGCGGAGGTCAACTACGACATTGGGAACCTGGAGCTCCTGGCAGTCAAGCTGACCCTGGATGAATGGAGGCACTGGCTGGAGGGCTCAGAGATCCCCTTCCTGGTCTGGACTGACCATAAGAACCTCGCCTACGTCCAGACGGCCAAGCGCCTGAACTCCCGCCAGGCACGCTGGGCCCTGTTCTTCGCCAGGTTCAATTTCACCCTGACCTACAGGCCTGGCTCCAAGAATACCAAGCCAGACGCCCTCTCCAGGCAGTTTGTTCGCGAGGATGGTTCCGCACACCCGGACACTATCCTCCCCTCCGCCGCCGCCACCTGGGAGATCCAGTCCGTCGTCCGGGAGGCCCAGCGCGTCCAGCCTGATCCAGGTAACGGCCCACCTAGCCGGCTTTTTGTCCCCGACCTTGTCCGCTCCCAGGTGCTCCAGTGGGTCCACGCCTCCCGTTTCGCCTGTCATCCTGGGATCAACCGTACCCTGTCCCTGCTGAGGCTGCACTTCTGGTGGGTCTCCATGAGGGAAGACACCCGCACCTTCGTCCTTGCATGCACCGTCTGTGCTCGTGGGAATGCTTCTTCCCACCAACCACCCGCCGGGCTCCTCCGTCCACTCCCTGTTCCTGGTCGGCCCTGGTTGCACGTTGCCCTGGACTTCGTCACCGGTCTGCCCCTCTCACACGGTAACACAGTCATTCTCACTATCGTTGACCGTTTCTCGAAGGCCGTGCACTTTGTTGCTCTCCCCAAACTCCCCTCTGCCTCAGAAACCGCGGACCTGATGGTGGTCCACGTCTTCCGCCTCCACGGGATCCCGGTGGACATCGTCTCCGACAGGGGCCCGCAATTCATCTCCCAAGTCTGGAACACCTTCTGTCGGGCCCTGGGGACCACGGTCAGTCTCTCCTCCGGATACCACCTGCAGACCAACGGTCAGTCGGAGCAGGCCAACCAGGACCTGGGGTCTGCCCTCCGCTGAGTGTTTTCCTTCCATGGATTGAGTACGCTCACAACTCTCTGTCCTCCGCGGCCACAGGTCAGTCTCCCTTCGAGTCCTCTCTGGGCTACCAACCCCCGCTGTTCCCGGCACAGGAGGAGGAGATCGCTGTTCCATCGGTGCAGGACCACCTTCGCAGCTGCAGGAGGATATGGGAGGACACGAGGGCCACGCTGCTCCGCTCCGCTGAGCAGAACCGTCGCTTCGCTGACCGCCACCGGACCCCCCGGCTCCCGACTATCAACCAGGTCAGATGGTTTGGCTCTCGTCCCGGGACCTGCCGCTCAAGTCTTTGTCCCGCAAACTCACCCCCCGTTTTGTTGGTCCCTATAAGATTCTGTCCATTATCAACCCCTCAGTCGTCAAACTCCAGCTTCCCTCCATCATGCGCATTCACCCATCGTTTCATGTTTCCCAGTTGAAGCCGGTGGTCTCCAGTCCCCTGTCTCCTCCAGTTCAGGAGCCTCCCCCTCCGCTGGTCATCGACGACCACCCGGCCTACATCGTCCGGCAGCTGCTGGACGTGCGTCGCCACGGCCGCGGCTTCCAATACCTCGTGGACTGGGAGGGCTACGGCCCGGAGGAGCGCAGCTGGGTCTCCCGCGGGTTGATTCTGGATCCTGACCTCGTCCGGGACTTCCATCAGGATAACCCTGACGAGCATGGAGGGTTGCCAGGAGGCGCCCGTAGAGGGGGGGGTCCTGTCATGGTCAGGGCTTGGGCCTTCCTCTGCCCTCATCCTGCAGCGCCCATATATGGGCAGGTTCCTGCGGCAGCATTCCCACGCTGCCAGATGAGCATCAATCAGCGCGGCTGTGAGGGATTCCCTCATCAAGCAGACCCTATATCACCTGACGGATCCTGTCGTCCCT
This sequence comes from Notolepis coatsorum, assembly GCF_963971535.1. Classification (NCBI taxonomy): domain Eukaryota; kingdom Metazoa; phylum Chordata; class Actinopteri; order Aulopiformes; family Paralepididae; genus Notolepis; species Notolepis coatsorum. Next base: position 30,636,266 of record NC_140172.1, on the reverse strand, counting down.
CGTCGCAGTGTTAAACTGCCTACCTAGGTACGACGCCTCAGTCCGAAGACCTGCTAGACTGAAATTACCATCAGACTACCATGATAACCTTACTAAAGGGAAAAGACTCTACACCACATACTCACACATGTGCACACACATACACGCAGATATACACACATTCCCTTCATCTGGACCTTGTCATTTTTAGTGTGTTTATGTTTTGTCTGCCAGGCACCTCATCAACACATGCAGGCGTTTCTGTGTGTATTTGTGCCGCCGCCTCCCGCGGACACAGGGGCCCTGACTTGGAGGAGCCGCCGTGACAACTAACCACGGCTAGAGCAAATGTTAGGTTACCCTGGGTAGCGTGTGTGTGTGCGTATGTGTGTTTGCACAGGCTGACATCAGTGATTCCAGGCAGGGCAGAGAGAGAGAGAGAGAGAGAGAGAGAGAGAGAGAGAGAGAGAGAGAGAGAGAGAGAGAGAGAGAGAGAGAGAGAGAGAGAGAGAGGGGGAGAGAGAGAGAGAGAGAGAGAGAGAGAGAGAGAGAGAGAGAGAGAGAGAGAGAGAGAGAGAGAGAGAAAAAAAAGCTGGTCAAATAGATGATCATCAATGTGAAATTGAAAATAAAATTGAGTTCCACGAAGGTACCTGCCAATCTTGATGTCACCCAGTCAGCAAGATATTCTCATTTCCACTGTGTCTGACTCTGTATGTCTGTCTACATACCAGTCTCTCAGTCTACCCGTCTGTCTGCCTACATGTCTGTCTTATAATCCTGTCTCTGTCCAGAATGTGGATCTCTGTGCTCTCCTACAACCATCAACCAGAGAGAGAGAGAGAGAGAGAGAGAGAGAGAGAGAGAGAGAGAGAGAGAGAGAGAGAGAGAGAGAGAGAGAGAGAGAGAGAGAGAGAGAGGCAAAGCAAGACTCAGGGTAGATACTAGAGAACAATAGAGGCAAAGAAAGAGGGTAGAGATAGAAAGATAAAGAAAGATAGAGGCAAAGCAAGAGGGTAGAGAGAGAGAAAGATAGAGGCAAAGCAAGAGGGTAGAGAGATTGCTTGATTGATTGATTGAAAACTGTATTTATCAGATTGCAGAATGGGTACAACAGTACGGCTCAGTACAAAAAATTGTTAAGGGGATGAAGACCAGAGAAAGACTTTCGTCTTGTTTACATCAGGGTCCCCCATTTTCAATTCATCAAGACATTTATGACATAGGCCTACATGACATACAGATATACAGTACTGTTTCATCAAGACATTTATACATCCAAGACATACAAATATACAGTACTGTTTAAAAGATCATAAAAATAAATATGGCGGTGGTTTGGACATAAATTTTACCGGGCCAGTTTCTAATTGCAGCCACCTGTAGGTGCTCTTTGAGAGCGGTTTTGAAGGGGCGTAGGGATTTGCATTATTTTACGGCTGTGGGTAGGGCGTTCCACATTGTTGTGGCATAATTGCGAAACGTGTTTAGTCCCTTGTTTGAGCCGAATCTGGGTTGAACATGATTTGTGGAACTCCCTCTATGTAGTGTATCTAGACCAGGCCCATTGCAAGTTGCTGAACTCTGTCATCTACTCTAAGCCATCCTAGGTTGTCAAAGTGGGCAGGGGTGAGGTGGGTTTTAGGAGTAAGGTCAAGCAGTAGTCTGACCAGTTTGTTTTGTGATGTTTGTAGTCTTGTTTTTAGGGCCTTTGAGGTGCTTTGGTACCATGAGGTGCAAGCATAGTCGTAGTACAGATAGAGAAAGATAGAGGCAAAGCAAGAGGGTAGAGAGAAAAGGATAGAGGAAAAGCAAGAGAAAGTAGAAAGGTAGAGAGAGAGAGAGAGAGAGAGAGAGAGAGAGAGAGAGAGAGAGAGAGAGAGAGAGAGAGAGAGACGCAGCGTTTCGCTGACTCCTTCCCCACATTTAAAATGAAGGTCTGAAAATCTACATAAAAATGGGACCATTTAACTTGTTCTGTTCATTTCGTTTTTCCAATTGGGTTCTCAACTTTGATTATTATAATCTTCAGTGGTTACGTAATTACTTTGAATTGCATTGTTGTTATTTAGCATAATTGCTTTGTCTATGTGTTATGCAACAGTGACATTGTAATTTGCGCCAAAGCATGTGAGAGGGGGGGGGGGGGGGGGGTACACATATTTGAGTTATACATATACATATAAAAATAGATGTGCATAAATAGGACAAAAACAGAGGTGGAAAGAAAAAAAACAAAGAGAGATCAAATCAAATTAAAAACAGTTACATACTGAGCTATGGAGGTTTGTGGTCTTAAATTGTCCATAGGATAAGGGGGGATTTTTTGTGTGAGTTGAAGATCATTCTAGGAAGCTTATGCATCAAAACAAAACGCTAATTTACCTTTAAGTTCAGACTGAACTCGTGGGACCTTAAGCATAAGCCAATCGTTTGAGCGGGTCAGATAAGGTCCTTAATTCCAATCAAGCCTCATTGTGATGTATGGTAGCAATTTTCCATCAATGGCCTAAACACATTCGGGGCCAGACCAGAGATATCTCAGGTTTTAATCGTTATTTCTTTTATTCGCTATTGCCATTCATAATTCATCGGGGCAGCCTGTGCAGGAGAGAGAGAGAAAAGACTACAGTAAGTGAGGCTGACAGGAGACGAGGTGAAGCAGGCAGTGATAACTATCATGATGAGAGTCAGACTACCAGCAGCGCTCATCTGCAGCTCACTGTTAACCCTATGTCTCTATCGGTCTCCTCTGTGTCCCCCGTGTGTGTGCGTGCGTGTCTGTCTGTCTGTGCTCTTTGAATCTGGCTTCAGACTCAGAGTGGGTGTGAGCATTCATTGAACCACTGCCCAAATTAAACTGAAGCTACTGTAGCTAGTGGGTCCCAGAGGGAGGCAGGTTTGAAACGGGTACACTGAAACACAGGTAGGGTAGCTGTAATATTCTATCAATATTTCTTGTCAGCTAGCACGATAACATGGCTAATATAGAAACTGTTCGTTTGCTAGATTAAACAGTAATAATGTTGGCAGGGTGTCACCTTGACAATGGTCCAAATTTCACTGGCCCATCGATATTTCACCCTGATCCACATTTAATAAGACACTGGCTTAAAATGATACAGTGCCTATTGGAGGATTAATCACTGGTGCTGCATAATGTTAGTGTGGTTTTCAACGTTTTTTCAGAATAGATCATTCTCATGACCCAAACTTGATTTGGCAGATTGTTGTTCATGCAAACAGGACAAATTTCATCCTGCATTTAGACCACTAGCCTGCAGTGTTTTATTCAACATTCATGGTTTTGGCTTAACCCCGGCTTTATAGGGACCCATAATTAACAACCCCCGCATCAATTTCAAGATCCTCCTCATCACCTATACAAAGCCCTTCACTCCCTTGCCCCCTGGTACCTAGCTGACTTCCTCCATCCCTACATCCCGCCCCAGAGGCTGCGGTCCTCTGACTCCGGTCTCCTCTCCATCCCCACCACCAACATGCAGACTGTTGGTCCCAGAGCCTTCTCTGTGGCCGCACCCACCCTCTGGAACTCACTCCCTCCAAACATCCGTAGTGCTACATCCCTGCACTCCTTCAAATCCCAACTCAAAACCCACCTCTTCACCAAATTTGTAAATGACTTTGCCAGATTTCCTTTTTTTTTTTTTCTTTCTTTCCTTTTGATTATTATTTTGTTGTTACGTTGTTCCCTGTTCCCCTCCCTTAGCTGCCCCCTCCTGTTAAGCGCCTGGGGTCTCCTGAAAGGCGCTATATAAATTTAAGATATTATTATTATTATTTTCCCAAGATCCACATGTGGGTCCTCCTCAGATCTAGAAATATGCTGCGTTAAAGGATCTTTAGGGGACTCCCTAAAAACATATATCTCATGCATCAACCATCAACACCACACAGATAATTGTAATAAAAATAGCTTGCCTACCTTTCTGTTGATTTGTCCAAAACAGCCTGTGTGACAGCCATGTAGTCGTTAGTCGCTGAATGATTAATAGATTTTAAATATAAATCGCAATTAAAACTATGCGCTTAGCAAATCGCAAAGCCTGCGATTTGGGATACGTTATACAGCGAGTCTGATTCAAGGTTTTTTTCTTGCGTGCCAGTCATGCTCACCAATCAGAAGTGCTGTGCTCTATGTGTACTAGCCATTGCTCACCAATAAGAAGTAGCCCAAGGTAGCTACATATACGCCCAACAACAACAGCTCGTGAAACAGGAGTGAGTGAGTGTAACGTCTGCCGGTTGGTCGCTCGTTGACAAGGAGCTGGCAAGCGAAGGGTGTGCTGTAGGAGCGGGAAGTAGAGAATGTGTTTGAAAGTTGACAACAGTAAACTTATACAGGGTTATGGAGGCGGCACCAGCGTGGAGGGTGGGCTCCCGCTGTCGTGCTGTATTTTTGGGGGACGGCAAGAAGTATCCGGGGTACGTTTCCTGGATCCAAGGTGGAAAATGCCTGGTCAAGTTTGACGGCTATAACGGAAACGAGGCGATGAATGTGTCCGCATTGCTGGTCCCTGCTGGACTGATCTCGACGTCGGGAGCTGAGGCGGGTAGTGGGAGCGAGGGAGATGACGACAGGGATGGGAACGGCCATGACAGGGGAAAGGAGTCGGATAATGACAGTATGGAGTGTGGTGGGGGGGGTGAGAGCGGGGGAGAATGGTGGAGTAAGGTGGAGAAGAGGAGCAGGGAAAGTGGGGGGAAGGGGCTTAAGAGGAAGAAGGGTAGGGGAGATAGCTCAAGTGGGTCAGATGGTGAGGGTGGAGGGAATGATATTACAGAAGTGATTCATATAGTGGTTAGGTTTGAGGGAGAGGGGGGAGTGAGAAAAATAAGGGATTTTCAAGTTATCCAAACTCATACACGAGCAATTAGGTGAGGTAAAGTTTGCAAACGTTTTGGGAGATGGGAATCTGATTGTAGGGTGTGTAAGTGTAGAGCAGGTGGAGGAAGCTAGGAAAATGAGGAGCATTGGTAAAGTTAGTATATGTAAAGTAGTAAGAGTAGGGTAGAAGGGGAGCTCCAGTAGCTCACCGCGTGCCTCGAGCGCTATTTCGGCGCCGGGGACAGCCGTGCTCGTCACGGATCTGGGGTTTAGCGAGTTCGATTCCCGGACTGCAGCCGTGCCTTTCTCAGAGTGTCTTCCCCCCATCTGTACCCCCATTCAACCTGTTTCTGTCTGTCGGTCATTCTTGACCAGAGAAAATGCGATAAACGCAAAAAAGAGCCAGCGGAATGGCCAAAGTTAAAAAAACAAAAATAAAAGAGTAGGGTAGAAGAGGGAGGGTGGGTGTAAGGGGGTGATAGCTGGGATACCGATCGAGGTTAGCGTAGAGCAGCTGGTGGGAGATTTAAAGAGCGACAGACGTAATGGGAAAGTTAAAAGTGCAGAAAGGATGAAGAGAGGAGCAGATAAGACAGAGACGGAGACAGTAGTGATTCAGTTTGAAGATGAGGTTGTTCCTAATGAGGTGTTTGTAGGGTATATGGTGTTTAGGGTTAGGGAGTTTGTTCAGAATCCACTGAGATGTTATAGGTGCCAAGAGTTTGGGCGTATAGCCATTACGTGTAGGAAGAAGCAGAGGTGTGCAACTGGGGGCGGACCTTCCTACAGGCGATATAGGCGGTCGCCTAGAGCGCCATCCAGAGGGGGGCAAAAAAAAAAAAAAAAAAAAATTAATTTTTTTTTAATCTTTTTTTTAATTTTTTTTTTTTTTCTGTGCAGTTTTAGCGCCCCCCTCTATATCGGCAACCATTATTTTTACATAAAAAAAATTCTAACATAAGGGAAAATGAGCCAAAAATCTAAAACGGTCGGTCGGTCTGAGCCTCAGCTTTAGGTGTTCACAGTCAGAACATGCTAGAGCGCTGTGCATTGATGGGTATCGGTCAAGTGTTTATAGAATTGAGCGTTGAGGAAAGAAAGACTAACGTTAGAGAACTATGAAGAGGCAAAAGCCATAAAAAAAAATTAAAATTAAAAATTACAAAAAAAAAAAAATTACAAAAAAAAATATATATAAAAAAAATGGGGGGCGGGGGGCGGGGCGGCGCAGTGGTGAATCTCGCCTAGGGCGCCAAATGTGCTAGGTCCGCCCCTGTGTGCAAGATGTAGCGGGGAACATGACTATGGGAAGTGTGGAGAGGGAGTGGGGCCGATGTGTTGTAGTTGTGGTGGGGAGCATAGTGTAGCGTATAGGGGTTGTGAGGTGATGAAAAGAGAGGTAGTGGTTCAAAAGGTGAGAAGGGAAGGTAGGATATCATATGCAGAGGCGGCTAGGAGGGTAGGACAGGGAAATCAAGATAAGGTACAGGGGTTTAGAGAAGGGCATTTGGAAGGTAGTACAGGAGGATAAAGAGAGGGTGTGGGAGGAGAAATTGAGTATTGTGGCCTTTGTGGCAGGAGTAGTTAATGCTACAGCATTGGTTAAGGGCAGAACGGAGAGGATTAAGATGATTGTTAGAGTGGCAGTTCAACACTTGGGCATGGATGGTCTGACATTTGAGGAAGTGGTTAGAGAATTAGAGAAGGGGATTGTGAATATCCAAGAAGTCCAGAGTCAGCCCACAGGAGGCAAGGAGTGTCTCACAGAGGGGGGCCGTAAAACCCCAATAAGCAGAAGAAGAAGAAGCTCGTGAACCACCCATGTGTGAAAACGTTAGAGCAGGGCTCAAGAGTGCGCCTATTTGGTTTTGCAACCCGAAATAAGTCCCTGCTTTTTATTTCCGCTCTGTTTCCTGTATGCCCATGTCACGGTAAAAACAGAAACTAACGTTAGCTGCTAACGCTAACTAAGCTAAGCTAGCTAACCCTGCTCACAGACAAAGAAAACAGTGGAGTTCCAATAGTGAATCGTCATCTGCCTCCTTCTCCCTGCTTCATAACAGCCATGTAGTCAAACAATATATACGGTGGGGAGGAGACTGTCTATTAGGAGGGGGTGGGGTTGGACATTTACGGTGGCCAGTTTCGAATTGCAGCCTCCCGTAGGTGCTCTTTAAGAGCGGTTTTGAATGTGGGTATTTCATGGAAAAGTATTCTGTATTTTACTATGACAACTAATAAAGAAACTTGAAACTTGAACTAGTCGTCTGCCTCCTTCTCCCTGCTTCATAACAGCCATGTAGTCGTCAACCTTAATTCTTCTAAACGCCTGCTATGGTCCTACTGGCTTAAAAACTCAACAAATGGCACTTACCATTTGACCAGTTTTCTGCTGTGTGGTTGACACTTGCCTCCGTCACACAGTCAAGCAGTATAGTTCACACGCACGTTATCTCAGGCCCCGTTTAGACGAGCGTTTTGTGAACAGAAACCGCAAAAGTCATCTTGCGGTTTCACTTTTAATTTTACGTTTAGACAAGCGTTTTGGAGTGGAATTCTCCGTGCAGACGACGCTGTAATGACGGAGACCCGCTGTCACACGATTGGCGCATATGTCACATGACGTGCTGTGAAGACCCGCCCTACTCTGCCTCTGATTCGCAGACTGTGGATGGGGAATGTGATTGCACCAAAGCAGAGTCACTCACAGACAGTGGGTCCACTCACGGAGTCTCACGCCGCGGGACAGATTCTTGTGTATTTAACCGTTTCACTGCCACACGACAGCCGGTTGTGTGATAGTTAAGCATTACATCACACGCAGGAGTGGTTTGTGACCAATAAACCATGCCTAGGGGTGGTTGTTAGGCCCGAGGCGCAGCCGAGGGTCGTTAGACCCCCCTAGGCATGGTTTATTGGTCACAAATCACGACTGCACGTGGTGTAAAGCTTTTATACAACTGCCAGATTCATCCAACCTTATTTCTATACAATAAACACACATTAATCGAAGATTTATTGAAAAAACCATCCGCCAGAAAAAGTAGTTCCCACAACTCCATGTGGAAGCAGCTTGAAGTGCATCCAACCAAACTAACACATCCAACTGTGTATTATTGGAATGATTGAGAGAAGTTGCCTCATGTGGAAGCAGCTTGAAGTGCATCCAACCAACTAACACATCCAACTGTGTATTATTGGAATGATTGATTGAAAATTTTATTACCAGATGCAGAATGGGTACAATACAGTACGGCTCAATACACACAATTGTTAAGGGAATGCATAGGAAAAAAACGTTTTCTTCGCCCTATTTTTTTATTTATTTCTTTTAGCCTAAACTTAACCAGTTGGAAACCAGGGGTACAGTAATAAAATTAGCAATCAACCAATCAATCAATTCAATAGACCATGCTCACTTAAAACAGCGCTGCTTCTCTCTCAGTCTGACTCCCCCGCTGTTGCAGACAGGAGTGTGTGTGTGTGTGTGTGTGCGTGTGTGTGTGTGTGTGTGTGTGTCACAGTGTGTGTGTGCGTGTGTGTGTGTATGTGTGTGTGTGTGTGTGTGTGTGTGTGTGTGTGTGTGTGTATGTGTGTGTGTGTGTTTGTGGGTACGCCAGCGTCGGACAGTGAGAGAGAACGCTGCAGTCAGTAGCAAGAAGGAAGTAGAAATTTAAATCAATCAATTAATCTATCAATCAAACCGCGATTTTTCTTTTGTTCTAGATTGCCTCAAGACCCATCAATTACATCATCCAACATTGTTTAAAGGGCTAACACATTCCCCTTGACAGAATCGCTTCATATTTAGTCGTTTAGTCGCCATTAACATATCCATTTGTAAATATTATTGGCCACCTTCTTGTGATCCGGCGGAGTGATGTGATGTGGGTCGGTTGTGGGCGGGTCCTGGGCCAGCAGCGTGGATTGTTGCCAATAAAGACGTGTAAAATGACTGTTTCAGCCAATCAGAATCGAGAAATTTGCATGCCGTTGTATAATAAGGGTTAACCTTCTGTCGTGTGGCAGTGAAAGGGTTAAAAGTACTGCCAATGTAGCCTTCAGGTGATCTCCGTTGATATAAGTCAGACATACTTGCTTTGTTTACGTCTCGGCTACTGGCGCATACCTGCTACCTGTGACGTAAGCAGTACGCGCGACCAGAGCCGTGACAACCATTTCGTCATCGTTTTAACAGATTTATACGTTTTGATAGTTTAGACGAGATCGCAAAGCTTTTGCGTTTCTAGGAATTCCACCCTGGAAGGTAGTCTCACTTTTTTGCGGTTTCACCCCGTAAAAACGCCGTTTCCGTATAAACGAAAGGCACATCAGCAAAAATATTTTTGCGGATTCACCTGCTAGCGTTTCCGTCTAAACGGGGCCTCAATCACTGTGTTCAGGCGTCACCTCCCGTCTGACCTCATTGACGTTTCTCAAGAACGCCTTTTTTTCTCCTTCATCTGATTTATATACACCACATTTACCCACAATTCTCTTCCACGCCTGTAACAAGCCATTCATGAGAAATGTGAATAAGTAAATATAGGCCTGCAATAAAATAATGGCTGACATGGTCTTACACAACATATATCGACACACTGTTATATTGACAGATTACTGTAGTGATTATCCTGTTCTGCAAGATCCGGCACAAATTAAACTCTGGATGCACACACACATAGACACACACACACACACACACACACACACACACACACACACACACACACACAGTTGTTTACATGTGTCATAAGTATGCTGGTCTGGCTTAACTAGGCTTGATAACTCTTGGACATTTATAAATCCAACCATTCTGTCTCTGTTTGTACCTGTCTCAGACAAGATAGAGAAAGTGTCTCTCTGTTGTATATCTCTCTATTACCTTGCGCTGTCCTTCTGTCTTTTCTCTGTCCACCCGCTGCCCCCCCCCCCCCCCCGTGTGTGTGTGTCTTTCTCTGCTTACCCTCCTCTCCTCACCACAAATGGACTGCATTATATACAGTATATAATTGAAAAAGCACATCCTTCCCTTCATCTGTACCTTCACTGATATACAATTAACATATTCAAACCATAATAACGTAACGTGTTTGTTTATCCACTTTTGATGGTTTATAATCTGGTATATGTCCGATTCGCTCGCGGCTCGTGGAGAAAATAGACCAGACGGCGAAACCATCACTGCAGACAGTGAGCCCCGGCCGCACAGAGCTCCGCGCTGTGGCTGGTCTGAACGGTCTAATCTGTCACCAAGGGGGCGCTGAAAGGAAACTGGCTGCTGATCCCGGCGCTTCGGGGGCCATTTGGGGGCTCTTCCGTGTCTGGTGTGCCGGCCCCGCCAGGCGTTGAAAGAGAATATTGAGGGGCTTAGCAGAGAGATATCAACCCTTTCAGTCAGGGGAGGAGCTGAGAGCTGAAGATGTCTCATTCCTGCAGAACTACAAGACCACAGTGAAAAGAGCCCAATGCATGCTGCCAGATCCCCGTCTGACGTGGCCAAACACCTGGGCAATCTGACCTTCAGAGTCTGGGAGAAGATGAAGGAGAGGGTCAAGGTCACTCCCATCATTCTGGACCCAAAAACCTGGCTTGCTATATTTCTCTGATGATCTGACCAGCGTGACGGTAGACAAATGTCAACATCTCCTTTTCTGTGCAGTTTTGGCGCCCCCCTCTATATCTGCAACCATTATTTTTACATAAAAAAAATTCTAACATAAGGGGAAATGAGCCAAAAATCTAAAACAGTCGGTCGGTCTGAGCCTCAGCTTTAGGTGTTCACAGTCAGAACATGCTAGAGCGCTAAAAAAAAAAAAAAAAAATCTTTTCTTTTTGGGGGGGGGGGGGGGGGGGGGGGGGGCGGCGCAGTGGTAAATCTCGCCTAGGGCGCCAAATGTGCTAGGTCCGCCCCTGTAGTAGGAGTCGCTGTTTACAACGACCCGGACCCACCCCGCCAGCTTCTCCCACCCTCTAATACAGCCAATTGTATTAGTGCAGACGGCCAGCCAAGCTGGTGACAACCCCGGAGCTGTGAGCTGGATCCAGCTCACAGCTCCGGGGTTGGTGACGAACGCAATCTCCGCTCCGCCACCTAACCGCCTATTGATGACATTATATACAAAGCTCTATAACGAACCATTGCAGATTCTGAGGGTTACGTCATAACTTGTCCCAATTAATTATTGCAAGTTTGCATTGTGTTTTCGGAGGGATCAGAAAGCTGGAAAGCTGGTGGGGTGAAAACACAAGCCACTGCTGAAATGCAGTAGAAAATGACCCTTTTCTCTCCGAAGTCTCCTTTCAAATCCGTAATGGTGCCATGATCTTCTGGGCTTTTCTGGGAAAGCTCGACAAACACTTACTTAGTAACACTAAAATAAAACACGCGACCAAGTGGTGGCAGCACCCAGCGTTCGTCTAATGGAGGATTCAAAAGGGATTGAAAGGGTCATTGTATACTGTAGCATGCTTAGCGTGATAATAATTCCTACTACATGACACCATTCATACAATGCACACATTATAGAACATCGGCATCTCTCTCATTCGGCCGCCTACTAACCTTTCATCATCATCATCATCATCATCATTTATTTATTCGTACATGGAATTACCACAGTCCAATAGTACATATTCATATAATTCACCAAATCCCATGGCCGAAAGGAACAGGAAGAAGAAAAATTCTTATATATACCTGCCCCTACACACACACAACACACCGATAGACTTATTGCATAAAACCAAACAGAATATACCCATTTTGCAAAAATGGAAACATCAACACAACCAAATTAAATCAACATAAATAAACCCATTTTGTGTATCTCTCAGTCAAACTACATATTTAGGTTCATTAATTTACACACACGCACGCACGCACGCACGCACACACACACACACGCATGTAGCTATACATTTATATAATGTATTATTCTGTATTATACTTCTATATACTATATAATTTCTATTTTATTATAATATAACTAAATCATACTATTTATACTACACCATATTGGTACAGTATTATACAATATTTTAATATATTATTATTCTATGTTACGCTGCTATATACTATATTACTATACTCATACTGGCCTACACTGCAACTCTATGCTATGTCATCCTGACACGCTAAACTGCAATATTATACTAAACTGTGCTATACTGTCTATGTATCTTTTCTTTGCACAACCTTTTGAAGTGAAATATATTAGTAGAACTCTTTTCATCATTCTGCAAAGAGTTCCATAGTTTGATACCTATAACTGAGGTGCACCTTTGTTTTAAGGTTGTTCGTGCAAATTGGTGCTTAAAATTTAATTTCCTTCTGCTGTCATCTGGACAGGGAACGAACAACCTCTGTATATTTGCTGGTAATACTCTGCATTTTGCTCTAAACAAAACTAATAAAGTCTGTATTTCAGCTAACTCTTTAAGTTTCAATAGTCTGGATTTAATAAATAATTCGTTGGTATGTTCTCTTGAATCTACATTGTGAACTATTCTTACTGCTGTCTTCTGTAATATAAATAATGGCTTTATGTTGCTTTCATATACGTGTTACCCCACACTTCCACACAGTAACTCAAATATGGTAGGATGAGTGAACAATATAATATTTGCATAGAATTATAATCAAGCACATTCTCAAACTACAACAGTCTACACCCCCTGGGCCCCTTAACAATTGTTTGTATTGAGCCGCATTGTAATTGTACCCATTCTGCAATGTTAAATAATGTTGTTTATCCATTCACTAGCTCTATTAAGCGATGATAGCTAGTCTAGCCACACTGCTATGGTCGCTGCCATTAATGTTAGCATGTAAGCTAACGACAACAACAATGGTGTCAAAACTTTTTCTAACAGGATGTGAGTGACAAAGCCTGAACAGGATATCACAGGTTCACCCTTCTCATTGGTTGAAAATGGCCTTCATGTTTGTACATCGCCATCTGTTGCTTTGGCATTGTACTACATGTATATTACATCAGTGTTAAACCACTGTGAGCGGCCTGGAGTGGATTGGAGCGGAGGAGAACTCTCGCTCCGGACGTCGCGCCGACCCATTTTAAAACCCACTCCTCGCTCACGTCAAAACCGCCCGCGCCGCTCACGCGCTGCGCCGCTCACATGGCCTGACATACACTAGATACTTTATTCCATGAGATGCCAACCAGCAAACTTGTACTGTGGGAACCAACACACGGGCATCGATCACGAGGACGTCCCACGTTAACCTATGTGGACGTACTCAGGAGAGATGTGGGAACAGAAAGCACCGGCGAGCTAGCCAGATGCATGGAGGATCGGGATGACTGGAAGCACCGATGGAGCGCCCGTCCGAGGACGACCTAGATAGATCATTGCACAAGATGACTGATATGTCTTACATGAACACAACTGTTCATTGCATAGATACATTGGTCATCTGCGGATAACCCATTTGGAGGGAAGGGAAGAGAGACCTGGTCAATCTCAACACACTCTTACTTTGGACTTGCTCACAGTTTCAGAACACACTCTGGAATGTACTGTAGCTGTGCTTTGAGTTGCTCTAAGAGGCCAGTGTACCTGACACTTCTCCCATAAAGCATTACACATTGGACAGCAGAGCGGGGAAAAAAAGATCAAATCTCTCTACTGTCTGCCAAAAGACCATAACCTACAGTATATAAATAGCATGCATTGTGTGACACATTTCATTATGCTAATCTTCACTTCTCTCTTCCCCCTTCACTATTTAAGCTCCATTGTTCTTTTTTTGCATTGGTTTTTAATATGAATAAAGAACATTACTTCTAGAACATCCATCGGCCTCCCAAGAGTTGCTGAATTGTTCTCCTTGGCTACTTGTTTCCAGTTCATGCAGCTCAGTTGAAAGATGGGAAAGATCTTTTTTCTAAACCAAATCAAAACAACACTCCCAGTGAAGGTAAGGAAAAAACTCACAAAAAACCTAGCAATAGGAAAAAAGCACCACAGGCAATGTGGAGGAGAGAAACCTTAGAAGGATCCCCCTTCTTGGATTTTCGTGATAGTAGTGTTGCTATGGATGATCGATGGGTGGAGAATAAAACATGTGAAATAGTTGGCATGTATGAACATAATACGTGTAATAAAAACACAAATATGTACATTAGGGATGTCCGATATTATCGGCCGACCGATATTATCGGCCGTAAAATGTGATATCGGAAAATATCGGTAAAAAAAAAAAAAAAAACAATAACAATATTTGTTATATATATATCCAGTGAAATTATTAGTTACCTGAAATTATTCAGTTTTTTGGGGGGGGGGAAACCCTGCATATATCGGTATTGGTTGATATCGGTATCGGAAATTAAGAGTTGGACAATATCGGAATATCGGTATCGGTAAAAAAGCCAATATCGAGCATCCCTAATGTACATGCAATAGCAACTGGGGTACATAAGATTTTTTTTTAAAGATTTAAATAGAATAGAGCTAAGAACAACAACAACAACAACAACAACAACAACAACAACAACAACAACAACAACAACAACAACAACAACAACAAAAGAGAAAGCATAGGGAGACGAGCGCTAGTGTGAGAATAGGATAAAGGCTAAATGTCAAGGCTCGGAGCTCAAAATATCAATAATATTGTATTATTGATTGATTGATTGAAAACTTTATTAACAGATTGCAGAATGGGTACAATACAGTACGGCTCAATACAAACAATTGGTAAGGGGTTGCAGACCAGAGAAAGACTTTCGTCTTGTTTACATCAGGGTCCCCCATTTTCAATTCATCATGACATTTATGACATACATGACGTACAGACATACAGTACCGTTTCATCCAGATATTTATGACATACAAGATATACAAATATACAGTACTGTGAGAAAGAGATCATAAACAAATATATATACATTCAAGGGGGAAGAAACTGTACATTGGAGGGGGTGGGGGGGGGGGGGGGTTGGATATTTACCGGAGCAAGTTTCGAATTGCAGCCACCCATAGGTGCTCTTTGAGAGCGGTTTTGAAGGAGGGTAGGGATTCACATTATTTTACGGCTGTGGGTAGGGCGTTCCACATTGTTGTGGCATAATTGCTAAACGTGTTTAGTCCCTTGTTTGAGCCGAATCTGGGTTGAACATGATTTGTGGAACTCCCTCTGGTGTTGTGGTCATGGAATTCACTGACCTTTGGGAAGTATTTTGACATGTACATGGGTACCTTAGTGGTGTAGTGTATCTTGTAGACCAGGCCCATTGCAAGTTACTGAGCATGAGTTATGCTACTGTACTCTTCGACACATCTGTAAAACTCTTGTCCGTCTCCTATAGAGGAGTACAGGGAGACTCGAGTCCAGGTTGTCCAGTCCGGGCCTTCTGTTTACTTTCCCCCACGAAGCAGAATGCACGGTGCAGGGGGCATACCATAGTCTCTGTGGTATTCTCAAGATTTTTCAAAATCAATATGTGCATTACAGGAATGAGTCAATAATGCAACCTCAGTCATTTGTAAGATGTAGACCGCCATATTCGCAGATTATTAGGGGAGGCTAGTCGTCCTGAGGGACCCTGAGAATGATTTTCTGCCTTGTCTGTGTTGCTAATCAAATAATTTCACATCAGCAGCACCAACCTGAGCAAGATATCCAGAATTTATAAAGGTAAGCGGGAGGGTCACTATAGGATTCGAGGCCGTCTTCTCTCTTCACTAAAATAACTCTGAAGAAGAAATTACAGAATGTAACTTCAGCCAGATGGTTCTGTGTACTCGTCTGTAAAAACAAACAGATACAGACCCATATGGAAAAGATTTCTATGGTCTACCAACATATTTTAAGTAAAACAGATGGCAGTAAATCCACATACAGTTGTAACGCTTGGTGTGCTATTGAAGATGAGAGCACAGTTAGCAGACAAGGGAGAATGAACGTAGGCAGAGACGAGGAGCGATGCTTGAAGAAGGGTGTTTACTTCTTATCCAAACGTAAATACAAAACACTACTAATAACACAACGACGGAAAACAAGAAAACGACAGAAGTATACAGGACTCACTAGACATCAACGGGGAAGGCAGGCACGACACAGGGAACACACAGGATACTAGAGGAATGTCGCCACCAGGAAGTGAGGAACAAACAGACACCTAAATACCAACACTAATTAATAACGATCAACACCTGGCAGGGCCAGGCCAAAACACAGAATCACAAACACAACCTAGACACAAAAGCACTGACACACTAAACACAACTAGACACTTAAGGCAATGACACACAACAACTCAACAGGGGTGTAACATCAAACACAGACAGGGATGGCCCAGCATAACACAATATTACAAATCAAATCAATAATGTGCAACCAACACAAAATGGCCGACCGCACCATCGGGCTTAGGTCACCAGAGGGAGCAATGTCAGGAGGAGAGCACTGTCCAATGTTATTCTCCTGCCGGTCAGCAGGACCGGCCCTTGGGTCGTAACAACAGTATATGATTCAGAATTGAGAGAATCTGCCCTATACAGTATGTCTGGACAATCAGTAATCTAACATAAAAGCACATGTGAAATGAGTGTAAGATAATGATATCTGAAGGCAGAAACTACAGTATATGTTTTTTGTTTTACAGACCACTGAAGTATTGGTTCCCCTGCTGCAGCTAATTATCTTTGTCTAAGATTTCAGAGATTATAGAGAAGGCCTAGAGATAAAAGGGTGTATTCCAGCTGTGGACTTGTAGACTAAAGTGTGGCTGGTGTTGCATCTACAATGATTCTGTGTACTTGTAAAACAAACAGATACAGACTCATATGAAAAAGCCATAGGAAAATATATATATATATATATATATATATATATATATATATATATATATATATATATATATATATATATATATATATATATATATATATATATATTAAGGCTGTCAAATATATCGCGTTAATATCGCGTTAACTCCCGATTCTATTAATGCCACTAATTTTTTTAACTCAAGATTAACTAAAAAAGAAAAAAAAAAAAAAATTTACTAGACTTCACTCAGGAGTATTATTGATGCTCTCATTGATACTATGTTTGTTTCTGAAGTGTGTGTGTGTGTGTGTGTGTGTGTGTGTGTGTGTGTGTGTGTGTGTGTGTGTGTGTGTGTGTGTGTGTGTGTGTGTGTGTGTGTGTGTGTGTGTGTGTGTGTGTGTGTGTGTGTGTGTGTGTGTGTGTGTGTGTGTGTGTGTGTGTGTGTGTGTGTGTGTGTGTGAGAGATATAGAGAGAGAGGGGGGTGAGAGAGATGAGGAAGGGGCAACAGAGAAAAAGAGCTGGGAGAGTGTGTGTGTGAGGGAGAGAGGGGGGTGTGTGATTAATCAGCCCTTGTGTGTGTGAATGTAACAAGTTCCTAACGTTTTCTTTCCCCTATTATTTCATGCACACTTTATTCATTGTTTTAAATTATTATTTTCTTTTAAGTTATTTTGTGCATCACTCTGTTTTGAATTTGATGCAAATTTGCAATGCATGAGGGTCATCCTTTTGTGTTAAATGGCTGCACAAAGCAAGCATTTGTTGACTCGCATGTTGATAAGAGTATTAAAACTTGGAACTTGAAAAAGATCTGTTTAAGGTATAAAAATAAATTAAAAATAAAAATGCGATTAATTTGCGATTAATCGCGAGTTAACTATGGACAATCATGCGATTAATCGAGTTAAATATTTTAATCGTTTGACAGCACTAATATATATATATATATATATATATATATTAGTGCTGTCAAACGATTAAAATATTTAATATATATATATATATATATATATATATATATATATATATATATATATATATATATATATATATATATATATATATATATATATATATATATATATATATATATAAATAATATATCTGAAGCAGAAATAGACCACAGCATTTATGATGGCGGTCACCTAATGCAGTAGTTTGAATTGAGTCCAAGGACATAATTAGTACCTGTCATGCTATCTCTGCTATAGAGATTTTAATTGTCTGTGTTGATATTTATGTTAATGTTAAAGGTCCCCTATTACAATGCTCTTTTGACTGCAATGCTCTTTTTACTGGTCTTCCAAAAAAATCAATAGACAAGCTACAGCTAATTCAGAACTCTGCTGCTAGACTTTTAACGAAAACAAGGAAGAGAGAGCATATTACTCCAGTTTTAGCAGCGTTGCATTGGCTCCCTGTATCTTTTAGAATTGATTTTAAAGTCCTTCTATTTGTTTTTAAAGCTCTTAACAATTTAGCACCATCGTACATTTCCGATCTCCTGTCCTTTTATGTCCCCTCACGAGCCCTAAGGTCCTCCACAGCTGGTCTTTTAATTGTTCCTGGGGTGCCCCAAAGGAAAATTGGGGCATCTGCTTTTAAATTCTATGCACCACAGCTGTGGAACACAATCCCAAAAGATATTAGAGAGGCGACAGTTGAAAACATACCTTTTTAATATTGTTTTTAATTAGCAACTCTTTTTATAATTTTTCTTTAAATACTCAATCTTATCCATTTTCTTTACTTGTGATTTTAGACTGTGTGGTTTACTTTATGTTCTTTTTTTCTTTTCTTTTTTTTAATCTGTTATTATTCATTGTTTGATCTTTCTTTCATCATGTAATGTGAAGCACTTTGGGCTGCATGAGCATCTTGTATGACAAGTGCTATATAAATAAAGTTATTATTATTATTATTATTATTATTATTGTAAAAATTGCCTTTTCCAGTGTTTTGCATTGTTTTCAAGCAATGTGGGGTTGTACCAACACTGACTAAATGTGAAATCTGTACCACGTCCCATTTCTGCAGTTCAGCTGAGACAATAACGCCCCCCACTGAAACAAGCCATTCTGAATTGACTCGATCTGTTCATGTAAGAATTCTGATCTGCCACCGCCCGCCCACAATCATCTGTGATTGGAGGAGTTAGCATAACGTTGAAAGTATGAGCAAAACTAAGCAGCGAGTGGAAATAATGCAGAAGCGGTTGCCACCTTCAGCTGTTCCACTGTCAGCACTTCCACAAAAGTGTTTGACAGTGTTTCTAATAGTTTCCTAATGATATCATGCTCCACAAGCAATGAACCAGGGCAGTGGCAGTTTTTGGACTACACGCTGTCGTTCAGGAGACTCAGCCGCGCCTGAGATGAGACTTTACCGGCAACGCTTCTCTCCCTTTCACAGACACACACACACACACACATACACGCACGCACACACACACACACACACACACACACACACACACACACACACACACACACACACACACACACCCAGAGACGGAGCAGGTGTGTGTGCGCTTTGAAAAGGTTCCTCCATCCTAGCGTGTCTGCCAGTGCGGGTGGGTGACTGTCAATCAAAGTGCATTGCGAGTATGGGCGGAGCCCAGCCAAAAACAGCTTGTACTTTGTAAGGGGAGAAAGTGGTGCACCAAAGTACTTAATTAAAAATAGAAAACAATGAATTTTATTGAAACAAATATTACAGATGTGTTCCATAGACTCACAGGAATTGTGTAAAATTGCTCAAATTGTGAAAAATAGGGGACCTTTAAAGGTCATATTAGTAAGACATTTGATTGTTTGGAGTGAGAACTATGTCCCGATCGGATCGGACAGATTAGAAGTTAGTCGATCACAGCATATTTGAATGAATCAATTTAAGCTTGATCAAATTCCAATCCTTTTTTGTAAATTTATTTTTTAAATCATTAAAGGAAAGCTGTGATAAAGGCTTATTTGCTATTCACATACCAAGCTTACCTACATTGGATTGGTTTTACTAACTTTAATGTACTTGAAGTGTGCACTGTGTATTCTAGGAAAATACAAATATCAGATTGTGACTCAGTATCAGTAGATACTCAATATTAAATTACTCGGATCGGGATTGTGGGCAAAAAAACTTGATCTGGACATCATCACATTCAAACCAAGTTCAACTTCATGGAATAAGCTTAAAGGGGAACTCTTTTACTATTTCTTTCACTATTTGGGCACTTTTACACAATTCCTGTGAGTTTTTGGAACACCTCTGTAATATATATATTTTTTTAATTCATTGTTTTGTATTTCTAATCAAGTACTCAAAAACAGCATTTTTCTACCTCAAGATCTTAAGCCGTTTTGAGCCTGGGCTCCAACCACGGTGTGGCCTGATGCCACATGGGGCCACATTATTATGCAGCTGAGTCTCTCTGACATCACAAATCAGCACATTTTCAGATGACTCAGTTCAGTGAGGGTGAATATTGTGAGAGGAGAATTGGAAGAATGCGCCAATATGAGAATTAGAGACATAGATCATATTAATATAAGTCCACATAGCTAGGAAACAATGCTAAACACTGAAAAAGGCCATTTATAAGATAGATCCCCTTTAATTTAACGGTTGAGTCAAAATGGTTACGTCTTATGGAAGGGTTACATTTTTTGGTGATTCGCTTATTTTTAAAAGCCACATTGCTAATGCTGAAGAAGCAGATGTTTGAAATTCAACTCTCCCTGGCAACTGGGCAGCGTAACGGAGATTGCGCTCGTCACCAATGCAAGAGACTCCGGTATTGAATCCCAGTCTCAGCATTGCCTTCGACATGGGCCGGCCGTCGTACTGGCTCATTTGGCAGAGGCAGCGGGTGGAAGTCGATGGGTGGGGATTGGACGTTGTGTACAGCGACTCCTACAGGTCAGTTGGGTGACGCCTGCACAGCAGAGACAGGAAGTATCGGGGGCAGCGTGAGCCCCCCACGCGTTACTCCTCGCCACTGAGAGTCCACGCTGTCTGGTGAAAAGATGCAACAGGCTGCCTTCTCGTGTACCGGAGGGGACACGTGATGCAAGGCTTCTATCCTCACTACAACCGACCAGTGGGAGGCATAGTCTAGCAACGTTCAAGATAGGGGAGGGGAGAATTGGCAATATGAAATTGGGATGGGAGAAAAATTGAAATGAGGTGAAAAAGTGGATCACATTTTTTTTTCAATTCTCCCTTGCCTTATCAAATGGAGGAATCTACTGTATGTTAAAAGACGTCTCTAGAGGTAAAGAGCCTGTGTACAAAGTTTTGGGCAAACCATTCATTTCCCCCATAATGGGAGATGGCTGTAATCAGGAAAATGACAACACACTTGCAGCACTGGAAAAGTCAAAATAAAATAGTGAAAATAACAATGGTGACCTGAGGATGGTAAATGTGTTATTGACCTCAACCAGCGGTGTTCTAAATGCACTCTACCAGTGAATGAGATATGGATTCACTTGGTGTTGGTCTTTAGCTGCAGAAGGTCAGGATGGATGCCATTGAAAGCTGATGAAAAGTCTAGAACAATAAGCTGTATATTTGACTGAGAAAAGTTATGATCATTGCATATTCTGAACTATGACCATGTATGTAAGCAAATTGACGCAGGTCTAATTTCCTGCTTAATGACCTGTATTGACCCAAAGTTCTCTCCAGTGACTTCATTATCACGGATGTCAGGGCACCTGTTCAGGAATCATTGTGTTCCTTCAGGCATGCCTTCTGAAGAAGGGATACGATTAGATAGATTAGATTGTACTTTATTGTCATTATATTTGCTTACAATGAGATTTGGGAATCAATTAAGGTGCAGTAGTGGAATATAAAATCACACAAGTAATAAAAGAGGGGCGGCTAAGTGGCGCAGTGGGCAAGGCGCTCGCCACTAATGCAGGAGATGCTGGGTTCGAGCCCAGCTCTCGGCATTGCTACCAGCTTGGCTGGTCGTTCATACTAATACAATTGGCAGTATTAGGGGGTGGGAAGCTGGCGGGTGGGGATCGGACGTTGTGGACAGCGACTCCTACAGGTCGGTTGGTGCGCCTGCGCAGCAGAATCAGGAAGCAACAAGGGCGGCGTGGTGATGGCTCTGGGGAAGAAACTGTCTCTGAGCCTGTTTGTTTTGGCTCTGATGCACCTGTAACACCTACCGGATGGCAACAGTTCAAACAGGTGGAAGCCAGGGTGTGAGCTGTCCTTAGTAATGATTTTTGCTCTGATGAGGCAGCAGGAGTTGTGCTAGTCCTTCAGGGAGGGGGCAGCTGATGATTCTTTGTGCCGAGTTTATGACCCTCTG
Source organism: Notolepis coatsorum (assembly GCF_963971535.1). Classification (NCBI taxonomy): domain Eukaryota; kingdom Metazoa; phylum Chordata; class Actinopteri; order Aulopiformes; family Paralepididae; genus Notolepis; species Notolepis coatsorum. The sequence continues at coordinate 30,614,311 of NC_140172.1, read as the reverse complement.
AATCGCCTTTCTGGCCACTTCAATTACACTGTACGTCAGTGTTCATCAACGATAGTCAGATTATTAACCTGGTGGTAAACAGAGAACAATAGGTGGAATCAAAAACAAAGCGGTGGGAAAATGGTACGGTTCGAGCAACACACAATAACATTAGACTGGAGCCCGCGTTATCAACACAACTAGTACAAACCGTTACATTCAATGCTTTACACAAGTAATAATGGAGACTGGAAATCAGAAAACGAAATTCCTAGCTAGAAAAGGGGAACTACTGGACCAGGCAACACTTAAAATGCTAACGGGCGCATTAGTACAAAGTCACTTTGACTATGCTGCCACCTCCTGGTTCAGTGGCACTCCACAGGTCCTGAAAAACAAACTTCAGACAGCTCAAAACAAATTAATGAGAGTAGTCCTTAAACTACCTCCACGCACTCACCTAGGGCCAACTTTCTTTAGGCAACTAAACTGGCTTCCGGTCAATAAAAGGGTAATCCACATATAGGTCTCACACACAAGATAGTTCAAAATACAGGTCCGAAATATCTATCCAATTACTTTAATCGATTCCGTGACAATCATTCATATTCCACTAGAAGGAGCAGTACGGATTTTATTCTGCCAAAATTCAACTCATTAATGGGCACAAATACTTTTTTATATTCTGCGGCACTGGAGTGGAACAAGCTTCCAGTGGCCCTGAAAAACATCGAAGAGGGGGGAAGCTTTAGACGTGCCACAAAGAAATGGCTAGCCAGTGAAGTATAAAATAGCCATGTCTAGGAAGGAGAGGGTAGGGCGTGTTTTATGGGGTTGCTATATGTTTTATTATGATGATCTATGTTTTTATTATGATGATCTATGTTTTATTATGATGCTCTATGTTTTATTACGATGCTCTGTTTTATTATGATGCTCTATGTTTTTATGATGTATGTCCATGTCCAAAATCAGGGACCATGATGGAAATAAGTGCTTGCACTTTCTCATGTTTTTATCCCTTGGATGCTGTCTTTTACTCCACAATAAAAATCAATCAATCAATCAATCAAGTCTGCTATACGTATATACAATAATAATGTACCGTTGGTCAGTTAAATTGCCAAGTATATGTAGCTGGTTCATCAGCTTTTGTTCCAAGACTCGTGCTTCGTGCTGTCTTTAATGTTTGTTTCGATAGAGTTCCTTTCTTGAAAGAACAGTGTTCGTCGCGCTGGCGTCTTTAAACCCCAGACGGTCAAGCCGACCCGGAAGGAGTACTTTGACCCGACGCATGAGTTCCTTGGTTTTTGTGGTGTTCAGTGCTAGGTTATTCACCCAACACCACGCTGTTAGTTTCAGGACCTCATCTCTGTATGCAGACTCATTCCCCCCCCTGCAATAAATCCAACCACCGTCGTGTCGTCAGCAAATTTGACAATGATGTTCTCCGGGTGGGCTGGACTACAGTCATGGGTGTAGAGGGAGTACAGCAAGGGGCTCAGCACACAATCCTGGGGAGAGCCGGTGCTGAGTGTGCGGGAGGAGGAGAGGTGGGGGCCGAGTTTCACTGTCTGGGGTTGTTTGGTCAGAAAGTCCTTAATCCAGGAGCAGGTGGGTGTGGGGAGGCCTAGATCCAGCAGTTTGGTGACCAGGATGTCTGGGATGATTGTATTAAAGGCTGAGCTATAGGCGATGAAGAGCATTCTGACATAGCTCCCCCGGTGTTCCAGGTGGCTCAGCGCAGAGTGGAGAGCTAATAGCTATGGCATCGTCTGTGGATCGGTTTGCCCGGTAGGCAAAATGGTGTGGGTCTAAGGTGGGGGGAGGCAGGCCTTTGATATGGTGTAGGACCAGCCTCTCGAAGCACTTCATGATGACCGGTGTGAGTGCTACTGGGCGATAGTCGTTGAGGCTGTCTGTGGCAGCTTTCTTGGGTACTGGGATAATTGTGGCAGATTTAAGGCAGGGTGGGATGAGTGCTTGTGCCAGGGAGAGGTTGAAGATGACCGCAATGATGTAGGAGAGCTGGTCAGTGCATGCTTTGAGCACCTTCCCAGGTACTCCGTCTGGACCAGCCGGCTTCCTGGGGTTCACTGTCCTGAGCACCCGCCTGACGTCGTGGTCCTCTAGAGCAGTGGTTCCCAACCTTTTTCCCCCCAGGGACCCCCAAACATCTCTGATGAAATTCGCGGACCCCCTCCTAATAAGATACCATAAAATACTTTTTTTTTTTTCATTTTAATAACAAACTGCTTATACACAGGCATATGCATCACAATTAGACCCACTATGCTTCTTTGACTTGTGCCTTCAATCAACAAATCTCATCTTGCACCATATGCATTTCAAAATGTTTGGCCAATATTCAAATGCTGTATTCATCCTCTCAAATCAGGCCCTAATGGTGAACGGTTTGCATTTATGTTGAATGAAGTAAGAATCCACTGCAGTAAAAATATCCTCACCTCGAGTGGTGGTAGTAAGGTTGACTGACATGAGAATGTCCTGCTTCAGATCCTCATTTTCAATATATTGCACATAAACGATGAGCACAGCCTCGTCTGCGACAGTTGTAGTTTCATCAAGTTGTATGGCAAATGGACCCTTTCTAAGCTTTTCTGACAGCTGCTGCTCGCAATCACTTGACATCTTATCAATTCGGTATTTCACTACATTGTTCGAGAGTGGTACTGATTTTAGTTTATCCGCCACCTGTGGGCCGCACAGTTTCTAAACCATTTTGATGCAGGCTGGTTTGATGAGCTGCTCGCCAATATTGTGCGGTTTCTTTGCTTTTGCAATTAAAAGCGAACACTCAAAGGAGGCTTCGGTAGCCTTCTGTAAATCACTGCCACCCCTGCTCCACGCTACTCTAACATCAACAGGCTTGTTCGCCTTGAGAGACTGTTCTTTCCTCCGAAAAAAGTCTGGATCCTTCCCAACGGTTTCTGGGTGCTTAGACGCCTGATGTCTCTTCAGCTTGCTGGGCTTCAGGCTCGAGTTTGCCAACTTTTCTCCACAAATCACACACTCAGGTCGTTTGTCTGGTCCCTCAGTGAAGCCCATGGTGATGTAATTTTCGCGGTTGCTGTAGGTCCTAACTTTTTTTGCAGATGAGCTGCCATCATCTCCTTTTCGTTTGTCACACATTTTCGCCTCTGGCGGCTGACTGCAGACGAGCCGAGAAAGTTAACTAGCGTGCTAGGCTAGCTACAGAAAGTGATACAGTCAACTGATTCGCGTTTTAGCGGCTACCCGGTAGCCTACTGTTAACATTCAAAAATCATGTCTAGATGTTTATTTATTTATCTTTATTTTTTTATTGTAGTGGAGAGACTATTCATGCTTCTGATGATAAAAAAAAAAAAAAAAAAAAGACCTCAAATCATCTGTGGTCTGGCGGACCCCCTGCGCCCCCTGGCGGACCCCCAGGGGTCCGCGGACCCCAGGTTGGGAATCACTGCTCTAGAGTGAGTGTGGGAGTGCTGGGGGCTGGTGGGGGGCGAGGGGTGCGGCTGTGCCTGGTTGTGGTGTGGCTGTGCCTGGTTGTGGTGTGGCTGTGACTGGTTGTCGTGTCTCGAAGCGAGCAAAGAAGCCGTTCAGCTCCTCTGCCAACGACACATCCCAGTCCCCGGTTGTTGCGTCACAGCCTCTGCAGTTGGTGATGTTCTGTATGCCCTGCCACATCTGCCGTGGGTTGTTGCTTGAGAGGTGGTCTTCAATCCTCTCTTTGTAGTCCACATACTGTAAGATGTCTGTGTGGGAATTATGTGCAACAGGTTACCATGCAACAGTTTCTCAACTAAGTTTACCCACCTTTTTAACCTAATGCAAGTCTGATCAAAATGTATGTTATATTATGGTAAATGGTTTAAGATTGACGGATGTTGATTTGAGGAATCAAAAAACTAAATAATATTTTTCTGGAAATGTATACTATATTGGAAATTGTAAAGTTTTGAAATGAAGGATCCAACACATTGATTACAGTTTGACTGTTTACTGAACGTTTCCAAGCTTACAGATACATTCCTGCTGTTATGGCTATAACTAGCACAACTCGAACTCTCCCGCTGCTTCTCTGTATCACATCACAAGATAACAAGCGTGTCTTGCTCTTGAGGAGTAAAACATAGAGCGCCCTCTGTAGGTCAGAACTAAACATTACCAACTCACTGAACATTATGAACATAATGTATCTGTGAACCATGGACATTACAGAAATGCAGGGGCGTCGTTCTGGTATGGCAAGGTATGGCACTCGCATATAACCTTGGCAAAAAATAAAAAAAATTATTACAATTTTTTATGTTGATTTAGAATTCGAATGTCAACATTATGAACGAAGCTTCGAACTATTCGGTACAGCCCTAGCATGTTTTGATATTGTCAATTATCTCACTTTTACTAGGTGACTTTTACGGTGACTAACTGAAATATGCCCCAAAAAAAAGGAAAATGGACATACTGTAGGGACGTTTTTTAATCAAAGGGCAGCAGAGACAAGTGATACAGGGACACAGGTAAGGTCTTACAATGGCTTAGTGATTATAACAGTGCAGTTCAGCATTCAGTAACCCATACTTTTTGTGAATGTGTTTTTGATACTACATTCTGTTGAACACACACCTCAAAACCGTACCTAAGGAGAATTGGCTCAATTGCAAGAAAAGTAATAGATAGTTATGATATTACATTCTGCATAATTCATATGCAAAATATTGTGGTTCCCTGCTTTAGTCTGTTGACACATTTCTATACTAAAAATGCTTGTGTAGTCCTGTGTCATACCTAAATGTCATATAACTGAATTGTATAGAAACAACTCACCAAAAGTGACTATTGCACAACTGATTTGACAAAAAAAATCCACCAAGGGGGGGAGACGCCCCCTTCACCCCCCCCCCCCCCTCCCTCCTCGCCATACCTTGCCTTTTACTGAAACGACGCCACTGCAGAAATGACTAGCGTTACTGTGATCAGCAAGTGAAGTTTATAGTTTACCCACCAAATACGATCATTAAAGACATCACAAAAGATTAAGGAGCCAAGGTAAGAGGGGGTTGAGGTTGATAGAAAGGCCACTGTGCAATGATTGTTTTACTCTGGCTGGTTCCCGGCTGGATATGTACTGCTACGCTTTGCTCGCTTACAGCTTGGCACATGAACATATTGATGATTAATAATGAACCTGTCTGTTCCCCTGCAGGTCAATAAGACGGAAGACAAGTCACTGGAGGAACGGGGACGCATCATGATCTCCCTCAAGTACAACTCCCAAAAGTCCTGCCTGGTGGTGGGCATCGTACGCTGTGCTCACCTCGCCGCCATGGACGCCAATGGCTTCTCTGATCCCTATGTCAAAACGTGAGTACACACACATTTGAAATGCTTTATTGTTTGAATCTGCAGATCAAATCACACATAAACAGGATTCAAATAGTACAGAAGTTCATTATGCTTTTAGGATGTCTATGATGATTTAGAGGTCCTACAATTTTGAATTCAAAACCCTCCATAATAAAATTGTGCTCATCTATTTCATCACTCAAATCCAAGCTTAAATATACATTGTTAAATGAATAGCTTCAATCTCATAAAACCATTAATGTCACTTTGTTTTACAGTTTCATGTTAATTTGTTTAGACTAATTATTAATGTTGTTTTTGTTATTATAATTATTATGATGATTATTATTACTTTATTTATTATCTTAACCCATTCTCTGCCGGAGCTTATATCCATCCTTGTAGCCTCTCTGCCAGCACTATTTGTCTATGGAGATGTTCACCTTCTTTGCAGGGCTATAACTTTTTAAATTGTATTGCTAAATTGACATTACTATAGCCCATTCAACATCAATTATCTATCGTTCAGGATGTAGGAACGTTTTACTTTTTCATTCACACATTCATACTAAAATACTGTCCAGAGTATAAATATGTTTTTATCGTTTTCTGCTGTATTTCATAGAACGTGAGATATAGCCATAAATGCATATATTAGATGATCAAATGCAGTTTGATACCGATCAACGTTATATTAAAAATGTCAACTGTACATGATCCTAAACATCATGACTGGTCATCTGCTGGTGACCGGAGGGGGGGGGGGGGGGGGGGGGGGTCGATGTTAAATGATTAGTATGGGTGATATATAGATCAGAGCAGTTTGTATGGATAATAATAATCAAAAACGCTGAAACTCACGGCAGCTTCCTCTTACCGTTGGGCGATCACACTGGCGCAAACAGATCCCAGTTATGTGATGTTGATCTAGGTGATCCAGTTCCGGTTTGTATAATACTAATATACGTCCAATCATGTTGTTTATTGAGTTATGGCAACGGATCGATATCCACGGTGTCTGGATAGAGTCCCACGAGCGTTAGCGAGTGGCCGTACGGAATAGGGGACGGACTAAGCACTTCCGGCCACTTCCGGTTTTGGCAGGCGTCATTGGCAGATTACGCATGGCGGAGAATGACGGAGAATGGGTTTTAATATTATGAAAATTGTTTTATGAACTTATTTCACTTTACTTTTGTTTTTGTGTTTTATTTTTTATCTGATGATTTAATGAGTTGAGGCCCCGTATAGGCCCATCTGGGTGTCTTGCCTCTACTCAGCACCTTTATATACACTTTCTGTCATGGTCAATGTTTCGATTTTTTACTGTTTTGCTGAAATGGTGCGAAATAAATAAATAAATAAAGATGCAAAAAGCCTCTTCTCAGTCACATTACCTGGCTACCTATCACAGCAGATACAGAATTAATCTTACCAGAAGTTTGGGCCTTTTCCTAAATAGGCCTGAAATCCTCAGGTCACTAATGGCAAGTATGTGAATATGTCTGAAGCTGTGAAATATTAAGGTCAGTAGCAATCAGTGTTAATTTCATCAGCTATTTTTTATTTTAGTTTTAGTCTTAACACTTTGGATGCCACGCCTCCCCGTCTCAAAACATGGTTGAATGCCAGCACCCACTTCAATGATAGCATTGTGAACGCATAAACTATGTCTTAAATTATGTGTCTAATCTAATCTGGCCGTCGCTTATCAATGACTTGTTTGCAGTCAACATTGTCGAAACGGATTGTTTTTTAATCAGTTCATTTCCATTTTATACCATTTTGAAAAACCCTTGTTTTCTTGAAAGTTTCAGGAAAATATAAAGATTCTGTGATAAACAGCCTTTACTGGAATATTCTGGAATACACAAGAAACGTTGTAATCTATGAATCGTTTTCAAATAAACGCTAGATTATCGATAGTATATGTGTACTTATGCACGCTAGAGAAGCGAGCTGAAAAATCTATTCTCTCATTTCCTGATCAGCGCACACACACACACACACACACACACACACATATGGCACACGCTGATATCTCTGTGAAAACAGCTCTGATTATCCTAAGACTGGTAAAATAGATTCCTTACCTCAGATCAGATGTTCTCCAAAAAGATTATTCCAATTCCTGGTCGCCATTCCAAATATCGATCGCGTTTATTGATTCAGCGCTGGGTACTGGAAATATGTATTCCACGCTGTTTTGCGGCTCGGCAATGACTTGGATCTCTTCGGATGGCTTGCCAGAGAAGTAAAATGAGGAAACTGGATTTCCCCCCCCCATGTCTTTCATTCAGTCTAATCCAATGGGGTGCAGTACAACAGGGAGAGACGATAGGGGGCGGTATTTTCCCAATATAGCTCAGAGAGAGTTTGCTCAACGTGTTAATCATGTCTCTAATGCTCTTTTTCGTTTTCATCATATTTAGTCACATTTATCTATTTTTCGTTTAGTCAAGTTTTAGTTGTTTTTGTTTAGTTTTGATTTTGTCTTTTTTGTTTAGTCTCACCACTCAGTTACAGCCTCATAAGTTGGCGTGAGCTTTTTCTAAACAAAAAAAGCTAACATTAGTGCTAGCTGGTTAGACTTATGTAAGCTATTTAATGTGTTCTATTGTGGTGGATCAACATAATGTAGCGATCCGTCATGCAGTAATGTAGGGAAGAAAGAGGAGAGTTTCCTTTTCTGTATGGTGCTTTATTTCCAGCTCAATATGGGGTTTTACATGTTGATACTTCCCTTCTCATACACAACACAGCTACCTGCTAACATAGATATATATAAAGTCTTTATATATATATCTATGCCTGCTAATACGCTATAGACAACAACAACGTAACATACAGTCCGTCCTCCCATATCTCCCGGGGGAAACAACACCCCCAGCATAACAGTGGTGCCCCTAAGACCATACAACTAGAGCGACACACAAAACCCCAGAACATTACAATAATTCACCCACGGAACAATGTGTTGGGTACAAGGGTTCCGCACGGACAATTATGTTTGTTACTTTTCTGTCTGCAAATGAGTTCCTGTTAGCTGGCAAGTAAACAGTGTTGATGTTGAAGTTGATGTTGAATAAACCTTTAGCAAGATTTTATTTTGCAAACGACATTTTGTGTTGTGGTTTTTAGTCCACGACATGCATGAATAATTTCGTCACATTAGTGTCACATGATCTCCATTAATGTGACGTCTCGTCTAGTTTTCGTCAAGGGAAAAAGCTTCGTTGACGACCAATTTTAGTCATCATTTTCGTTGACTAAATTAACACTGGTAGCAATTATAGTCAAGACCTCTGATTTGCACGGCCAAGGGAGAAAGCTTGGCCAGTTTTCAATTTTCGACAGAAGAAAATATGTTGCTCCATAGACATACAGGTCAAATGGACAACATATCTGGCGTTATGGCTCAGGAGGTAGAGTAGTCTCCTGGTTCTAATCCGGCTCCTCCTGGCAGCGTGTCGAAGTGTCCTTAATTGAGCAAGACACTTAAACCCTAAGTGCTGCCGATGAGCAGGGTGGCACCTTGCATGGTTGCCTCGTCTGTGTTAGCCTCTTTCGGTACTGTAGTCATGCCAACATCGTTGGACGAGCTAAAGCTCTCGTGATTCTACAGTCCCTTATACGATCATTGGTAAAACCGACAATTAAGTCTGAAGACCTGGTCGCGTGTAGTCTTTTACCAACGGAGTTGCAGTTTTCCGCGATCTGATTGGCCACTGACGTTTCTCTCAGCGTCAATCGCGTGACGCCTAGTTCTATCACTGGTTAAGCTTGGCGACTCTTTCGAAGTTGGTTATGGTTAGAGTTTGTCTTAGAGCAGAGCGATAGACAACCAGCCCTGATTCCAAACTCTAACCTTAACCAACTTTGAAAGAGTCGCCAAGCTTAACCGTGATAGAACGGCATTAGCTAGCTAGCAGGCTGTTAGAGGCAGAAATAGGCGTAACGCGATTTGGCGCAGAGAGAAACGTCAGTAGCCAATCAGATCGCGGAACCCGAACGCGGAACTGCAACTCTGTTGGTAAAAGACTACACGCGACCTGGTCGGCAACAAAACTCTCGTCGTACAAGTGTCGCAGAGAATTTTCAAAGGTACTCACAGTTGCACAAGGGTTTCGGACAGACAGACGCTAGGGTTTGAAAGCTCGGCATTGCTAATAAACATTTTAAATAATTTTTATAAACTTGTCAACTTCAGCTAAAACTGTTTTCCTTCAAAATAGCTGCCTGTCTTCTGCATTTGTGACATGGGTGGTGCGCCCAGAAATCACAGCGCTCCCTATCGGCCCCTGCTGGTCTGATGCTAAGCACAAGCGATTTCTTGCCGACCAGGGGCGGGATCCACAAAGAATGGATTGCACGGTGCTAATTGCACCCTTACTTACAATTCATTATGAATTGAAAATGGGGACCCTGATGTAAACAAGACGAAAGTCTTTCTCTGGTCTGCATCCCCTTAACAATTGTGTGTATTGAGCCGTACGTGTATTGTACCCATTCTGCAATCTGTTAATACAATTTTAAATCAATCAATTGAACCTGCACAGTGATTGACTGATTGAACATTTTATTAACAGATTGCAGAATGGGTACAATACAGTACGGCTCAATACACACAATTGTTAAGGGGATGCAGACCAGAGAAAGACTTTCGTCTTCTTTACATCAGGGTCCCCCATTTTCAATTCATAATGAATTGTAAGTAAGGGTGCAATTAGCACCGTGCAATCCATTCTTTGTGGATCCTGCCCCAGGTCTTCAGACTTAATTCTGGGTTTTTCCAATGATCTTATAAGGGACTGTAGACTCACAAGAGCTTTAGCTCATCCAATGATGTTGGTGTGACTACAGTACCGAAAGCGGCTACGTTGGTGTATGAATGAATGGGTGAATGTGAGGTATAAATTGATAAAAGCGCTGTATGAATGCAGTCCATTTACCATTCATCATCTCAAGGAAAAGCACTGTTCTCTGGTCACCTGTGAAGCACAGTGTGGGACCCCTGCCTTATGCAGTGATTTCCCCATTGGAGCAATGAAAAAAATACTTTGGCCTGAGGAAGAAATCGTTATATTTTCTTCACTTACAATAGATCACACCACTAGACACACAGAGGCGCAACACACACACACACACACACACACACACACACACACACACACACACACACACACACACACACACACACACAGTTGCTCAGTAATGATGAACACCTACTGCCCATAACAAATCCATTCCTGACATTAAATATGACGGTCAAAGGCTCAGCTTCAAAGGAAATGCATAGGTGGTCATTTCAACACACACACAAACATGCACATGCATAAACAAACTGTTAAAGTTATGTGATGTATACAATTGCATGTAACTGTCTAACTGTTTCCACAAGAGGGCGCTATAGGCGGAGCTATTGACGCTGGCGCCAGGTAAGAGGGTATTTAAGGGATTGTTCCCTCCCTCTCTGTCTCTTCCCACCTACCTCCCACAGAGATAAGGTCTCATGTACTATATACCAATGTGATAATAAACTACGCTGATTAAAGGCTGAAGTGAGAGGACCTTGTCGTCATGATAAGTTATTGTCGCCCCATAGCCAACATCTGTCAACACAAACACCTAGACACACACACACACACACACACCTGGACGGACACACACACGCATGCACACACCTGGACACACATACATATAACATTAGGAATTGAAAATGGGGGATCCTGATGTAAACAAGACGAAAGTCTTTCTCTGGTCTGCATCCCCTTAACAATTGTTTGTATTGAGCCGTACTGCATTGTACCCATTCTGCAATCTGTTAATAAGTTTTGAATCAATCAATCAATCAACACACAAACACACACACACACACACACACACACACACACACACACACACACACACACACACACACACACACACACACACACACACACACACACAAACAGGACACACACACTCCTTTCAGATGCCCATATACATCCATGTCTGCCCCCAGAAGCCCCAGTGAGAACTACTTATGTTGCAGTCAATGCAAACTACTTTGAAATCGATGATATGAACCGGCAATGTGTATTGATGTCTTTACTTTGTAAAAGGAATCAATACACAAGAAAACTTGGTGAAAGGGTGTAATTTCAGGACAGAACAAATGGGTTCTTCCTATGCTGTATGTCTGTGGTCCTGACAGTATTGTCTTCCTTGTGATTCATCCTGACAGCCGGCTCATCAGTCTCTGAAGGATGTTGTCGATCGGTAGAGTCCGTTCTCAGCACAACCCCTGTTCTTTGCACAGTACTGGATACCCACAGCTCTGACTAGTTAGCCACTAGGGGTGTAAAGGTACATGTATCCGTACCGAACCGAACCGTTTCAGTGTGTACCGTACGGCTGTGTAGTGTACCGAACAAATACAACGGTATGTTAACCACTAACGACCGCCCACTGGGGGCTGTTTTTTTCACAATCTAATATAATTATTATTATTATAAAAATTTTTTACAAGTCGATTATTCATTTCAATATAGAATATTCGTTGACAGCCCTACAAGTACAATTAGTTACTGCACACTACATCACCCCTGAGTGGAACATGGAAAGCCAAACTTTCCCCCACTGTACCAAAAACCCGTACCGAACCTTCAAAACCGAGGTACCATGGTTTTTGTGTACCGTTACACCCCTATTAGCCACACAACGAATGTCAAGTCAATGGGGCCCTGCTCCAGGCTCCACAAGGGCCTGTACAGACTGGAGCGCGGCCCCCCGTTGACTAGTCAGAGCTGTGGGTATCCAGTACTGTGCAAAGAACACGGATTGTGCTGAGAACGGACTCTAGCCGGAGCTGCAGTTAGTAGTAATTTGTTTGTAATGTGGCTCTTTCAGAAATATTTTGGTCAATGTGTGACCGGAGTCTGAGAGCTTACACACAAATATGTTTTTCGCTATAAACCGCAGAAGATTTGCTACGTTTTTGCACCTACCATCCATCACACTGCCCGGTGTTTTGGAGCTTCAAAGACGGAGACTTTAGAAGACGCCACCGACCCCGTCTTCATGAGCAGAAGTTGGGGTTGTGACGAGTGACAGACAGAAACTTGTGAAAACACTGACGCAAACACCCAAAACAGTGCAGTGCAGCGCTGAGAAGGGCAATAAAAAATGTGCATACCTTTCTGCTAATTTGTCCGAAACAGCCCACAAAAGAGCCATGGAGCCATCGGCTATGCATAATGTTGGTATAAGCATAATGTTATTCCCAGGGGGCTATCCGGAGCTATCTGGCTGCAAGCTAGCCTATCTTAGCACAAATTAATGGAAGAGGATACGGACCACTAGCCCAACATAAAACTCCGGAAGAAGTGTTTTTGGCTAACAGTTAGGCTAGCTTGTCCGTGTCCACTTCAATTAATTTGTGCCAAGCTAGGCTACTGAACGCACAGAGAGGACATTTGTATTTATTTTCTTGTCTGACTCTGGAGAAGATGGTAAGCATTTTCCATAATGTTGGCGTGTTCCTTTAAAGGGGAACTATCTTATAAATGGCCTTTTTGAGTGTTTAGCATTGTTTCCTAGCTATGTGAACTTATATTAATATGATCTATGTCTCTAATTCTCATATTGGCGCATTCTTCCAATTCTCCTCTCACAATATTCACCCTCACTGAACTGAGTCATTTGAAAATGTGATGATTTGTGATGTCAGAAAGACACCGCTGCATGTTAATGGTTAGTGTGGCATCAGGTACAAGATGAGCTGCTCACAGTGGTTGCAGCCCAGGCTCAAAATGGCTCGAGATCTTGAGGTAGAAAAATGCTGTTTTTGAGGACTTGATTAGAAATACAAAACAATGAATAAAAAAAATTTATATATTACAGAGGTGTTCCATAGACTCACAGGAATTGTGTAAAAGTGCCCAAATAGTGTAAGAAATAGTAAAATAGTTCCCCTTTAAGGGCTGGTGTGTTTGTATGTGCTTCGATGGGGCGGGGGTGTAGGAATATCTGCAGGCTGGTTGTGGTGGGCCGGTCTGGGTCAAAAAGTCCAGGGCAATTTTTTTGTCCCAGTCTTTCCCTGACTCCACGTCTAATTTAAAGAAGCATTTGCCCTTAATTACAAGTCATGTTATTGATATTTTTTGTGTGTGGCATTTTCATATTTGGCATTGAGGTCATCTAGAAGTAAAAGCCACAGATCAGATGCAACTGAGTGTTCACTCGGTGCACGTCAGTGCTCGATCGCTATGTGAATTGTTCCATGACGCAGAGTGACTCGCTGATGTGTCACAGACACCCGACAGATATCTAGCATTTTTTATATCTGGACCCTGTCGAGGACAAGCAATGAGCTACATTTTAATCACTCCAACCTAAAGACCCCCTAAATTAAGACTCCAACCTAAAGACCCCCTCCCTAAATTCCACCAACATGTATCTTGCCCCACAAGACGAGACAAAACACTAGACCAGTGTTTCTCAACTGGTGGGTCGAGACCCAAAAGTGGGTCGCAGGGCCATTTTGAGTGGGTCGCGGATGTGTGTGTACAATTTTTTTTTAAATTAAAAATTACCAAAAAAAGGAATCGTTTTAAATATTTTTTTGTGCACTACCTATCTTTGTGAAGGGGGCTTCTCAGCTCTGGTCCAGCTGAAGACAAATCAGATCTACAGATTGGACATTGAGCACAACCTCAGAGTTGCTTTGTCTACCATCACCCCAGACTTTGAGACTCTTGTCAGGACCAAACAACATCCCCAGTTATCCCATTAGTTCCCTGGGATGTTAAGCTAAGAAGTTTACTTATATAAGCATATATTATTTATTATTATTATTTCATTTCATTGTGTTTTTAGCCCCAGTTCATTCATGTTTTTAACAGTGCATGAAAGATTGTGTATTACTGCAAAAAAGAATTAGAAATATATCAGAGTGGTTAAAAAAATATTGGGTCGCGACTTAATGACTAAGGAAAATGTTGAGTCCCGAGGCTAGACCAGAGAACCACTGCACTAGACCATGTTTACTCCAACATAACAGATGCATACAAAGCTGTTCTCCTCCTACACCTGGAACAATTTGACCACCTCTCTTTGTTCCTTCTACCCCACTCATGTGAAGCCCTCAGTTAGAACAGTAAAATTATGGCCTGAGGGGGCAGCACTGGTTAGCACTGGTTTCAACACACAGACTGGATGGAGTATGTTTGCCACCCAGTCCACCCTGGACTCCCACACAAATATTGATTCCTACACCTCCTCCGTTGTGGACTACATCAACTCCAACATCGACAGTGTCTCCACTCTCAAACAGATTACTACATTCCCCAATCAGATGCCGTGGATGAACAGAGAGGTCCGTATACTGCTAATAATGACATGTGACACCACTTTAAAATCTGGTGACACACAGATTTACTGTTCAGCCAGGGCTAACCTGAATAGGGAATCAAGCGGGCCAAGCACAGCCACAAGCTCAGGGTTGAAGAGCACTTCAACAACAACTCACCCCGACGCATGTGGCAGGGCATTCATCACAGACTGTGAACCCACCAACAACTCTCCCGCAACCACTGACCCCTCCCTCTCCCTGAGCTCAATAGCTTGTATGCCTGCTTTGACAGGGACAACCAGCAGGCGCCCATCAAGGCTGCTCTCCCTGCTAACCACCAACCCCTCACTCTCTCCCCCACTGACGTGTGTACCGCACACAGAGCAGGACTGATGTACGTAAGGCATATCAACGGGACGGAAGCTGAGTGTGTCTCCAGCTTCAAATTCCTGGGAGTCATCATGGCTGCTTTTTTTTTTTTCTTTTTTTGCTTTTATCCAAAGCGCTTTACACATTTTACCCATTCACTCACACATTCACTCACCCATTCACACACCGACGGCGTAGGCAACCATGCAAGGTGCCAACCTGCTCATCGGGAGCAATTAGGGGTTAAGTGTCTTGCTCAAGGACACATCAACACGCTGCCCGGGAGGAGCAGGAATCGAACCGGGAACCTCCGGATTGCCAGACGACTGCTCTACCTCCCAAGCCACTGTCGCCGCCTCATCTCTGAGGACCTCTCTTGGACCCTCAACACCTTGTGACTGGTCAAGAAGGCTCATCAGTGTCTCTTCTTCCTGAAGAGAATGAGGAAAGCCCGCCTGTCTCCTTAGATTCTGGTGAACTTTTACTGGTGCGCCATAGAAAGCATTATTCACCAACTGCATCACAGTCTGGTATGGCAACTGCACTGCATCACACCGGAAAGCACTGCAGAGGGTGGTGAAAACACCTCACCAGTACATCATTCCCTGTCTGAGTAAGGCATGGAGCATTGTCAAGGACAACTCTCATCCCAATCACAGCTTGTCTGCCCTCCTCCCCTCTGGGAACCTCTGCTCCTCAGACTCACAAACAGCTTCTTTCCCCCAGCTGTCATCATTTCCCTGAACTCTGTACCACAATGACGACCCCCCCCCCTCACTTAACTACCTACCTCAAACTAGTCTACCCAGTCTATCTCTGTATGATAGCATGTACAATAGTGTTGCGCTGCGTTAACGCAATACTAGTATTGCGCGATAATATAATTGACGCAGTTAATCTAAAAAACAAAAACAAAAAAAACAAAAAACTAATTTTAATTTGTTTCTTTTTTTACCTTTATTTACCCAGGGTAGGTTCGCTGAACACAGATGCTCTTTTTCAGGAACGCCCTGCTTCACATTCACACAGTTCCATTCACACCTGGGAGCTGCCCAGTACAACCACAGTTGACACCATTGGCCACTGAGCAACTCCACTGGAGCAGTTGATTTGCATTGGCAGGGTTTGGCCCTGTCTGGCACCCAACGGGAGAAATATTATAGGCACTATAAGTAGACACCGCTACATAAAACAAGCTGGTCTGCCTGAGTGACTGGTGGAAGAAGGAGAAATAGAGATTGGACTGATTGAGTCAATGTCACATAGTTCAAGTTTGAAATGCTTCTTTCGGTTTTGCTCCTGAGAGTGTGCTAGATACTGTACTGTACTGGTAATATTATTTATTTGTGTTAACTTCTGAATAAAACAACTTATGTACTTACACAAGTACATCTTATTGAACATTATTTTGATATTTCATTACCAATTATCATAGCAAAAGCTTTTTCAAACAGTCTGTAATGCATTTTGGAAACGGGAGATGGGCTCATGGTGTAATGGGCCACCTGGCCTGAGAAACATAAGGAGGAAAGAAAAAGTAAGGAATTACTTCTGGTCATTATTTGGGTAGAACACACATATTTTGAATGCCTGCGGCAGATTTTTTTTTTTAGCAATTTTAATCTAGATTAAATCCAGGATTGCAGATAGATTAATCTAGATTAAAAAAATTAATCTATACCCACCTCTAATATATATATATATAATGTCTGAATATACCTCCATATAATCATTCTATATACCTACGTATACACCCGCATATAACCCATAACTCCGTATGATAGCATGTACAATAATGCTGTATAAAACTGCATAGATATATTTATTCTTACCATATATATTTTATATTTATCCACATCTGTCTGTAAATATCTGCATATAACCCTTGTCACATATATGTATATGCTATATCTATATCTGTACATATCCCTGGTCCACCATATTACTAGTTACAACCTGCATTCATCACATAGTTTGTGACGCTGAACCCCCTTTTCGCCGAATCAAGTGAACACCAATGTATATATTTTGCTACCTGGAAATACACTGGATCCAATCGGAGTGCATGTTCGATAATGCTGACTTTGGTTAAACAAGTTGTTGACGGAGGAGTGGAGTTTATCAGCGTCACCCTCTGGCAGGCGCCCTGCGGTACCGCAGACAGACAGCCATGCTGGGGTCCACGGGATCTCCATCACTGTCCACACCGGTGCAGCTTAGCCAGCTAAGCTGTCCTTATCCCACTTGACTTATTGGACCACTCTCGAAATACAAGAACCAGACCCTCCTGTCCTTGAGGGCAGAAGTAATTACTTTTTTTTTTGTCAGTGCATCCCATTACTTCATTTGTTCAGGAGCAGCAGCGTGCCCAGAACTGTTCAAGGAAGATAGACTTTCCACATCAGGGCTGTGTCTTTCTTTTTTTGTGTTAGCCCGCACCAGAAATTATGCTATTACATGCTGGCTGATAGGATATGTCAGTCAAGGCACTGGGGAGGTTTTGCTGACTAAAGTACAAGCTGACAGAGATAGAACAGGCAAGTCCTGCTCCTATGAAGAGTAGTCAACGTTCTGTGATTCTGTGACTCGCTGCATTCAGGGCATTCTCAAAGTTCTGAACGTCCTATTTTGATGGACGGCGTGACGTACTGATCTTTTTTTTTTATCCACTTTTTCTCCCCATTTAATTTTTTTTTTCTCCCATCCCAATTTCGTATTTCCAATTCTCCCCTCCCCTGTCTTGAACGCTGCTAGACTACGCCTCCCACTGGTCGGCTGCAGTGAGGACCAAGCCTTGCATCCCCTCCGGTACACGAGGAGGCAGCTGTCGCATCTTTTCACCAGACAGCGCGATCTCTCAGTGGCGAGGAGTAACGCGTGGGAGGCTCACGCTGCCCCCGATACTTCCCGATTCTGCTGTACAGGCGCACCAACCGACCTGTAGGAGTCGCTGTCCACAGCGTCCAATCCCCACCCACCGGCTTACCCACCCTCTAACACTGCCAATTGTGTTAGTATGGCGGCCGGCCAAGCCGGTAGCAACGCCGAGAGCTGGGCTCGATACCAGCATCTCCTGAGTTAGTGGCGAGCGCCTTGCCCACTGCGCCACTCAGCCGCCTACGTACTGATCTGAAAACGTTGATGTAAAACTAAAGCGATAGCTCCTACATACTGATGTTTTGAAATGTAATGCCGGCGGTTGACATTTAGCTCCAAAGTATTTAAAACAGGTTGTACTAAACCTAACCTTTTCTACCCCTTAACTTAACCTAACCCTAACCACCGCGTCTCCCTTGCCTACCCTCAACCTGACTGTAACCAGGAAACCACCAGGCCTCCTGACGTCGTTTTGATTCTAAAAACATCAAAAAAGTGTAGATGAAAATAACATGTCTGCATTCCTCATCTGCTGAGGTCAATTGTACCTCTATAGCTATTAGACAGTGGTTCTCAAACTCTTTCATGTCAAGGACAGCCAAATTGATGGGTAATTAGGCCACAGACCCCCATATGATGAGATTTCTGTCCCAGGGACACCCAACTGAGAAGATTATTGATGTTGGATGTGGATATCCAGAATTCTATTAGTGTCTATTCTGTTGGAGGGGAGATAAGACAGGAGAGAGTTGAAACCTATGATTTAGAATATTATGGTTATTCTAGCATCTCAATGAATGAAGTGAGTGAATTAAATATCAATCTATTTTCCATTTTGCTGGGAATTTCCCCTGGACCCCACTTTGAGAACCAATACACCAGGGCTCTTTATTCCCAGATCAAAGTAAAGAGTTGTCTGTTCAAAATTCTACTTAAAGGAACACGCCAACGTCTTCTCCAGAGAGAGACGAGAAGATAGATACCAGTTTCCTCTCTGTGCGTTCAGTAGAAAGCTATCTGGCTGCACGTTAGCCTAGCTTAGCACAATGAATGGAAGCGGACACGTATCCGCTTCAAGGCCCTCGACCTAGCATACCGTGCGGCAAAGGGAACCGCTCCCGCCTACCTCCGGTCAATGGTCTCTAACTACACACCCTCAAGACCCCTACGCTCTGCATCTTCTGGCCGCCTCAGACCTACTCCTATCCAAGCTCCCGGAGGGTCATCAAAGAGAAGCCGCCTATTCTCAGTCCTTGCCCCACAATGGTGGAATGAACTACCCACCCCAGTTAGGACAGCCGAATCACGTCCAATCTTTCACAGTCGACTAAAGACGCACTTCTTCAACCATTATCTGAAATGATAATAAAAAAAAATTAAAAATTAAAAAAAAAGATAAATCTAACCCTAACTAACCATACTGTCATGCACTTGTCCTAATAAACTAACCTACACTGTAACACGCAACACTTTGATGAACATTGTTACTCAGCTGATAGAGTTGTACCCTTCTTGCTGTCTTGTCGTACAGAACTTGTAAGTCGCTTTGGATAAAAGCGTCAGCTAAATGACTAAATGTAAATGTAAAATGTAAATGTACGGGTAGCCTAGTCCAACTAACACCTCTCCCGAAGGCTACCCGTACATGTCCGCTTCCATTCATTGTGCTAAGCTAGGCTAACATGCAGCCAGATAGCTTTCTACTGAACACACAGAGGGGAAACTGGTATCTATCTTCTTGTTTCTCTCTCTGGAGAAGACGATAAGCGAATTCCTGCAAATGTTGGCGTATTCTTTTAAAGCTGCAGTAGGTAACTTCAGAGGAAATGAGCAAGAGTGAGTTTACCTGCCCAGCAGAAATAGAACAAGCTCTTCATAATTTTTCAAGCCCATGCACGCGCGACAAAGGTTTTCCACAGATTCCTAGAGGCACAAGCTGCTTTAGGCTAAATAAAATAATAATAATACAAAATGTATATTTTTCCAGCCTCTGAGCGGCATGAGGAACCTGATGGTGGTCTTGGTTTTCCGATGCACCCCCCGGGAACACCATCTGGCAGGAACATCTGATAGATGGCTGGATGGATGGATAGAATAGATGGATGGCTGGATGGATGGATGGCTGGATGGATGGATGGATGGATGGATGGATGGATGGATGGATGGATGGATGGATGGATGGATGGATGGATGGATGGATGGATGGATGGATGGATGGATGGATGGATGGATGGATGGATGGATGGATGGAGGATGGATGGATGGATGGATGGATACTTTATTCATCCCCTTGGGGAAATTCAGGGTATCTCACATAGCTCACACAATAGACATATACAGACAAGGACAGTTTCTCAGTCAGTCGTTCACAATTATGTCTGCATCATGAATTAAAAAGTAAGCACATGATAAGTACATCATATCTACCAATAATAATAAAAACGTGATAAGATAAAAAAAAAAAGCAGGTGTATAAGACAGGTGTATGAAAACAGGTGTGGGGAACAGGAAACAAACAACCAACAGCCACAGGTCAAAGGTCAGGATCGCCAGCACTAGACTGAGCTGTTGTATAGTCTGATGGTTATCGATGCAGGGAGCTTTTGTTTTTGACCCGCCAAGTGGTCATGTTCCTCGCTCTATTTCTGCAGAGCAAGTAAACTCACTCTTGCTCATTTCTCTGAAGTTTGATTTGACCTTGATCCACTGGCCTCTAAAGGTTAAAAGGTTGGCTCTAATTACATCATATTGAAGATGGTTCGCTTAAAATGTGAAAATGCATTATCTTCGTGGACTCATGCCATGTTTTGGATGCAGTTCTTCCCCTTCAAAGTTCTCTAAATTGGAAATACTCAAATAAAGTACCCAGGGGCGGACTTAGCTCATTTGGCGCCCTAGGCGAGATTCACCACTACTTTTTTTTGTAATTTTTTTTTTTTTTGTAGTTTTTTTTTTTTATGGCTTTTGCCTCTTCATAGTTCTCTAACGTTAGTCTGTCTTTCCTCAACGCTCAATTCTATAAACACTTGACCGATACCCATCAATGCACAGCGCTCTAGCATGTTCTGACTGTGATCACCTAAAGCTGAGGCTCAGACCGACCGACCGTTTTAGATTTTTGGCTCATTTTCCCTTATGTTAGAATTTTTTTTATGTAAAAATAATGGTTGCAGATATAGAGGGGGGCGCCAAAACTGCACAGAGAAAAAAAATAAAAAATAAAAAATAAAAAAAATAAAAATGTTTTTTTTTTTTTTTTTTTTTTTGGCGCCCCCCTCTGGGTGGCGCTCTAGGCGACCGCCTATATCGCCTGTAGGAAGGTCCGCCCATGAAAGTACCTCAAACTTGAGTATAACTACATACTAGTTACATTCCACCACTGCTCACAAACATCCTGAAATGATTAAAATCACTTCTGGGCCGTTATAGCCGTGTGTGTACTGTTTAGTGTGTAATGGTGATACTAGTTGAATGGACCGAAGGACATGGTGCTATTTCAAGTTCAAGTTTGTTTTTATTTGTCAGAACAAAATACAGAATACTTTATAATGAAATGCTTGTTTCTCATGAGCCCCTGAGAGTGTGCTACATACAGTAACAAGAAAGTAAGTTAAAAAAAATAAGAAGTAAAAAGTAGGTAAAGTCAATATACATATATATACAATACAGAGTAAAATGAGTAACAGTGAGGTAGAATGCAGAGGTACAAAACTTGGGGTAGGGTGCAAATGAGGTATGCATGTGGTGCAAATCATAATAGATAAATATAAAGTGTGTTAAAGTGTCTAAAGTAAATAAAGTGAGTGGTAAGGTGAGTGTTTGTTTAAAGTGAGTGTGTACATGTGGATGTGTGTGCAGTGTGTGTAGATGATGGGTTGTTACATAGTGTCATTGTCATTGAGCATCCTGATGGCCTGGGGATAGAAGCTCCTTCTGAGTCTCTCTGTACTGGCCATGGGACTCTGGTAGCGCTTGCCTGACCGCAGGAGTTCAAAGAGGCAGCTGTTTGGGTGACTAGAGTCTTTGATTATTCTCTTAGCCATGGCCCTGCAACGCTTGTTATAAACGTCCTGGAGAGTGGGAAGCCCCCCTCCAATTGTGCGCTCGGCTGAACGGGCCACTCTCCGTAGTCTGCTGCGGTCTTGTGCGGTGCTATTCGCAAACCAGGAGATGATGTTACCAGTCAGGATGCTCTCTATTGTGCACAAGTAGAAGTTCTTGAGGATGGGGCGCTCCAGTAGCACACCACATAGCGCGATGAGTCGCGAAGCGGTCGTCCCGGGTTCGTTTCCCAGACCCGGCGACCATTTGCCGCATGTCTTCCCTACCTCTCCTCCCGTTCTCCCTCTCTCCCTCTATCGGTCCTGCGTGGCCAGAAAAAGTTGGAAATGCTATAAATAAAAGTAAAAAAAATTAAAATAAAATAAGTTCTTGAGGATCTTCTGACTCATTTTGAACTTCCCTAGGCACCTAAGGAAGTAGAGGCGTTGCCGTGCCTTCTTCACTACACTGTCAATGTGTGTGGTCCATGTCAAGTCCTCGGATATGTGGACTCCGAGGTACTTAAAACTAGGGATGTTCGATATTGGCTTTTTTACCGATATCCGATATACCGATATTGTCCAACTTTTAATTTCCGATACCGATATCAACCGATACGGATATATGCAGGGTTTTCCCCCCCAAAAAACGGAATAATTTCAGGTAATTAACATTACATATCTCTTGTCGTGGAATTAACACAACATTATGCATACTTTTGACAATAAATAAAATAAGAATTTGTTCTTACTTGCTTGCCTGGGTAAATAAAGGTTAAATAAATGTAAAAAAAATATATATGTATATATTTTTTTAACCGATACCGATAATTTGCGATATTACATTTTAATGCCAATATCGGCCGATAATATCAGACATCTCTAGTTAAAACGGCTCACTCTCTCGACCGGTGCCCTGTCGATGCTGAGGGGGCTGTAGTCCCTGGCCCCAGACCTCCTAAAGTCCACAATCTTGTCCACAATATTGTATGTAGACGATGGGCCCATGGTTTTATTTCAGGCATGTTAAATGTGTCATATAATTGAGACATTTCTCACAGTAACTGCACCGATTTGATGAAAAAAAATATATTTAATTTGTCCTTTATTTATACAGGTAAATGAGACCGATATCTCTTTTTCATGAGCGACCTGTTCACAATAGACATATATAAAATACAAATTGGACAAACTACAGTAGTAGCTCAGACAAAGATTCAGTCAAACATCAACAAACATATCAAATGAAACAAGCAACAGCTAAAATATCAGAGTTAAAAAAAATTCAAAAACGGAATTAAATGTTCTAAATTCAAGGTTTTGTGTCGTTAATTTCATTTGTACAGGACATTTAATATTAATATATGTTTCATAAGCAGAACCGTATAGATAAATAAAATACAATGCATATCCCTTAGGCCATCACACCTTTTCAGATAAATAATACCATGGTGAGCGAGAAATGTATTTCCAGTGATAAAATGCAGTGCGCTTTTAATGGGTTTTAAGGTGCAAGGCCTTTCACCTCATTACCTTTGTGTGCAATTATGTGGGCTGCCACTCATTCTATATAAAAATGTGGTTCCTGTATTTTCTTTATTTTCTTTGAGTTCAACAAAATGGGACCTTGTATAAAGTGGGACACCTTAAGATGTTTCTGTTTATATATTTCTTATATAAATATTGTATTATATATATTCATATTGATTATATTATGTATTGTTGTCAATGTTGCTGTTATTGTTATCATTATTGAGAGAATTGTGGTCTGCTTATCTACAGGTACCTGAAGCCTGATGAGAACAAAAAGTCAAAGCACAAGACTGCTGTGAGGAAGAAGACACTTAACCCTGAGTTTAATGAGGTAGGACTCAACACTGCATGAGAAAGTCACAATTCTGATTAATGAGGTAGGACCCAACACTGCATGACAAAGTCACAATTCAGTTTAATGAGGTATGACTCAACACTGCATGACAAAGTCACAATTCAGATTAATGAGGTAGGACCCAACACTGCATGACAAAGTCACAATTCAGATTAATGAGGTAGGACCCAACACTGCATGACAAAGTCACAATTCAGATTAATGAGGTAGGACCCAACACTGCATGACAAAGTCATAATTCAGATTAATGAGGTATGACTCAACACTGCATGACAAAGTCACAATTCAGATTAATGAGGTAGACTATCTGATCAACTACATTTTCAGTCCTTAGACTCAGTGTTCGAATTATGAGGGGGCCAATGGGGGCTCAGCCCCCATAGCTATAGTCTGAGCCCCCATAGTCAAGACCCCCTGTGGGGGTCTCTCAAAAAATTTATATAATCTTTTTTTTTTTTTTTTTTTTTTTTTTGTACGAATTAGTATTATTTATGTTACCTAAATAAATTGTTAATAGATCATATTTTTCTTTTCAGTTTTTAAAAGAACCGAGTAATTAATGTTGTGGAATAGGCTGCATTTCACCTCCAAACCGCTATGCGTCACCCATAAGTTTAACGCTACTGCAACCTAGTGAAGAAGAAGAAGAAGAAGAAGCAGCAAGCAGGCTGCCGGTCCGTGTCCTGCAACTGAAAACATAAACACTAAACAGTACGCCACATGCCGCAAAAAAAAAAAAAAAAGGCTCAACCCGCCGCAAGGCTGTACAAAGCTGGACAGCTTTGGTTTTATAAAAAGGCCAAAGACTGACGCTGTTAGTGCAGCAGCTAGCAGCGCTACTGTCACTGAAGTTGACACTGCTAGTGCTAGTACTAGTGTTAGCTCTGCTGCTCCTGTGCGCAGTGCACCTGTTATTGTTACCGCGCCGGTTGCCACTGCCAGACCCGAGTCTCCACCACTAGACCTGGACTGTGCTGCTACTCAACCACCACAATGCTGGGGTCCGAGTCGGTGGAACTTTTGGAAAAATAAATATGGCTGGTTATTTGCCAAGGAGGGATGCATTGGCTGCCTTCCATGTAAAAACGCCAAGATATTGTTAAATAAATCATTTGGAGCCCATTTGGCAGAGCAGTGGATGAATGGGACTGTGACTAGCTCAAGAAGTTGAGGAAGAGAATATAGTCGTCACTACTCGCTTTGGATAAAAGAGGTCAGTGGTTTGAATCCCGGCTCTTCCAGTCTGCATGTCGGTGACATGCTGCAGTAGTTACTTTTCTTCTTGTTGTTCTAAGAAGATGCTGCTACTATTTTTCATACAGTTCTTGATTACCTGTGCACATTTGTTTATAACATTATTTATTTTGATTTATACAAGTATTTATTTTATGTTCATTTTATTATCAGATGATAATGTTACTTACTGTATCCTGATAAATGCTGCTGTTGTGCCATACAACTATTTATTTTCCATTAGATTATTTTGTTAGTTTTTGATTTATAAGTGCAGAGACAAATAAATGTTAATTCAAGTTCATAAATTTGGTCTCATTTTTCAAATTAAATTGTTGTATTTTATCAGATGCAAAATGCAAATAAGTAAATATGGCATTTGTTGTGAAGGATCAGATTAAACCGAATATATATATTTATTTATGGATATATATTTAATAGTATTTGTATATCGTTTGATATCCCCTGTATATTCCTTGTACAATATGCACTGAATATCCCTTTAGTCTACTAAACAGCCCATAATAGTTTCATTCTACCATTGGACGAGAACCTGGCGCCAGCAGCCATACCCCTAGGTTCAAGTTCAATCGTGCCGACCAACATGTCGTGGCAAGCCCGGTTCCGCGTAGGAATACGTCTGGCGAATTGGTCCTTCGAGCCGGAGGGTAACTAGTGTAATATTAATATAGTGTTATTAATATTGAAATGGCCTATGATGAACACTCCACGAAACGGTCCTCCTAACGTAGAACGCCCGCAGCGCAGACGACAGCCACCTCAGTACTTAGAGGACTACGCTGTCAGTCAACTACCTAGCCTTCGACAAACGGTAAACGCGGTAAAAGTAGAAAGTAAAATTATGTCTGACCTTAACGACCAGGTTTCCCCGACCACAGAGGCCCTAGTGGGTTCTAATGTAACTGACCAAGCTCACGGTGGGGACCAGGAGGGAGCTGACATGCCTTTACCCCCCGCCAATACCGAAGAAGTAGTCCCCGACCAGCCCCGGGAGGAAGACAACCCTACAGAGAGAGAACTCTGCACGGAAGAAGAGGAGGAGAGCGCCGAGGAGATAGAGCTCCAGGACTCCCCAACGAGCGGCTCACCCAGGAGCGGCTCACCTCTACAACCGTCTTCCCCCAGCGAAGCGGAGAGGATGCTACAACAGGCGTTCCTCGTCAGCCTGACAGCCTCTACCGAACGCGATCGACTTCAGGGTGAACGCGATCGACTCCAAGCACAGACGCTTAGCGAGCGCGAACATTCTACCATTGAAAGAGAACGCCTCCAAGCGCAGCAACGGAGCAAAGAAGAGCGCATACGCCTGGAGATGAGACGCCTTCAGACGGAAGAGAACATGGCATGAGACCGAGCAGACACCCAGCGTGCCGCTGACGGTGCCCAAAGAGAGGCAGAGCGCGACCTCGCTCTCATCCAGCGCGAAACCGAGCGCGACAGACTACAGGGCGAGTGCGACAGACTACAAGCCGAGCGCGACAAGCTACAAGCGCAACTAATGGAGCAGCTGATCCTCAAGGCAACACCCTCTTCCTCCGCCAGGGGTTCAAGGAACTCGTCGAGACAACAGTCAAGGGCAGCGTCTCCTAACCGAGCAAGCGACCCTGAACTTGACCAACAGACCAAGCATATACCCCCCGCAGACCCCCTTCCCAGACCGGTCCAAGCGAGACCCAGCTACAAGGAAGGAGCGGCATACACTGCGGAGAAGCTAAATAAACGACTACAGGATCTAGAGGACCTGATAGAAGAAGAAGAGGGAGAGGAGGAGAACCAAGCCCGACGACAGCACAGTACTCCACCGGACCAGGAGGTCCAGTACAGCCCAGGCTATACCCCCGCGGCGCTGCGCTACAGACCCCCGACTCTATTCACGGGTGAGCACGACGCACGACCAGCCCCGAGGAATAGCACCTGGACCAGCGGGCCATGGTACCCTGTCGGTACCAGCCCACAGAGAGGCGCAAGAGGAGACTCGCCTAGGAGGTCTCTCCCCCAACACTCGCCGATGTATCAGCCATCCACGGCGTCATACATTGCCACGCCGTCGTTTCCAGACTTCACCTATGAGAATCGAGCACAGTACACGGAGCTCCGGATGTGCTTAGAGACAATGATGGTGGATGTCGCTGATGAACGCCACAAGTATGCAATATTACTGAAGCACCTGAAAGTACCGCGAGCGCACAATATAGCGCTAGCCTATGCCACCTCTACGACCCCATACACCGCGGCCCTAGCAGCGCTGGACCAGAGATATGGACGTATATGGGATTACGTAATCCAAGAGATAAGGCATATTGATCGCCTACCCCCAGCAACAGACAATCGCTCATTAGACGACCTGTCAATCAAAGTGCAGTCCCTGGTAGGGATGCTGGGAGCGCAACGGGAAAAGGGCATGCATGAGCTATACGCCAACTCTAACGTCGAGAGGATTTTGGAGAAGCTGCCACCCGCAAGACAAGAGCGTTTTAGGCAGCAGAGAGACTACCGGGATCCTAACGGCCCCGAACCATCCCTCCTTGATCTAGCCGACTTCCTGGCGAGAGAAGTCAGCAGCTTACGACTGGATACGTTCGGGCGGAGCACGCCAAGCTCCAGAGAGGGACCCAGGAGAATAAATGATGGAAGAAGATCGGTGACTGTCATGCACCAATCAGAGTCAGTACCGAGCCGTAAGAGCCACAGTACCCCCTCGAGAAAAGAGAAGTGGAAGATGGTGTGCCCCTACTGTGAGAAAGAACACTGGCTGTCACAATGTGACCTGTTCACAAAGATGAATGCAGAAGAAGTGAGTCAATGGATAAAGTCCAACAGGCGCTGTTACCGATGTGCGCGCAGTCACATGGCAGCCGAATGCCGCCTAAAGAAAAGGTGCAGTCGGTGCGACGGAGCCCATCTAGATATACTACACGACAGTAACAGAAGACGGCCTTCACCTGCACCATCGAGCGGCACCAAGGCAAGTGTCATGTACATTGACCCCGCCAGCAGCAGCGGCGCCCAAGTGCTCTTAAAGGTAGTCCGTGTGACATTGAGCTACCAAGATAAAGTCATGGACACTTACGCCGTCCTTGATGACGGGTCAGAGAAGACCCTTCTGCTCGCGTCCGCTGCGGCCCAGCTGGGACTGCGGGGGAGCGAGAACCAAATGACGATTCGGACAATAAGAAGAGATTTAAAGACGATAAAGGGCGAGAATGTCTCCTTCACTATCGCAGCAAGCGAGCAGCCAGAGCGACGGTATAAGATTACAAATGCTTTCACCAGCCAAGAAATAGGACTATCGCAGTACACCTACCCCATCGCCAAGCTGATGGATAAATATGTGCACCTGCGTCAACTACCTATCCCGCTCATAGACGGCGCCACCCCGACCCTGCTGATAGGCTCCGACCATGCAGAACTTATAGTCCCGATTGACCGGGTCCATACAGGACCCCGAGGCTGTCCTGCAGCAGTCGAGACCCGCCTAGGGTGGACACTACAAGGCCCCCTCGCTAAATCTCTCAACCGAACAGCAGCCACTAGCTGCCTCCACTCCAGAACGACAGAAGAAGACACCACTCTCCTGCAGCATGTCGAGAGGCTATGGACACTAGAGACAATGCCCTTTAAGAACGAAAAGAAAGATATTCGTTCTAAAGAAGACATTTACGCCATCAACCTACTCGAGCAAGGGACAAAGAGAGTCACAGTCGGCGGAGTGATGAGATACGCAACTCCACTCCTGAGGCGAGAGGGAATGCCCACCTTTCACGCAAAGAAAGACGCCACGGAGCGCTATCTATTGAACACAGAGCGGCGCCTAGCCAAAGACCCCGCTCAAGAGAGTGTGTACCGCGCTGAGATTGAGAAGCTAATCACAGCGGGACACGTGACAAAGATTGACATTAAAGAGGCCGATCAGACGACCGAATCATGGTACGTGCCGCATCACAAGGTCCACCACAACGGCAAGGATCGCATTGTGTTTAACTGCAGCTACCAGATCGGATCCCAAAATCTGAATAAAGAGCTCTTGCCCGGCCCCACACTCGGCCCCTCCCTACTGGGCGTGCTACTGCGCTTCCGCCAAGACAAGGTGGCTATCAGCGGGAATATCAAAGGGATGTTCCTGCAGGTGAGACTAGTGGAGGAGGACAAGCCCCTGCTGCGGTTCCTATGGAGAGAGAGGATCGGAGATGAGAACCCAGCCATCTACCAGTGGGAAGTACTC
Organism: Notolepis coatsorum; assembly: GCF_963971535.1. NCBI lineage: Eukaryota > Metazoa > Chordata > Actinopteri > Aulopiformes > Paralepididae > Notolepis > Notolepis coatsorum. The sequence continues at coordinate 30,584,996 of NC_140172.1, read as the reverse complement.
CCCTTCGGAACCACATGCAGCCCGTGCTGTGCTACATTTGCACTACAGAAACACGTCGCAGAGGACCCAGCAGCAGATGAAGAGGTCCGACACAGTGTGAAGAACAGTTTCTACGTGGACAACTGTTTACAAAGCGTTTCGACTCAAGAAGAAGCCGAGGCTCTCCTAATCAAGCTACGCGCCTCCCTGATCAAAGGCGGCTTTGATCTCAGGCAGTGGGCCAGCAGTGACCCGCACGTATTGCGCAGCCTCTCCCCCGCGGACAAGGCTGCCAGCAGCGAGACCTGGATGGCGACCATCCCAGGAGAAGCCCAAGAAATGACACTAGGACTAGTCTGGCGCTTCAAAACAGACTCGCTCCACTATAGACACAAACCCCTGACTCCAGAGCAGGGAAGGTCGACGGCGACACCGACCACCAGACGGAGTGAGTCACCGAGATTCAAGAGTTAACAGAAGCAGCGAGCTGGCGGTATGTGGACACCAAACACAACCCAGCTGACGTCATCACCCGGGGAATGTCCCTGGATGACCTCACCCGTCGCAACATCTACAGTGACGGACCAGAATTCCTCAAGCTCCCGGAAGAAGAGTGGCCTACGCCCACCCCACGGGAAGCAAGTAAAGAGGAGGCTGAGAACAAGAAACCTATGTTCTGTGGACTGAGCACAGTCGCCTCCACAGACCCCAACATAGATGACTGCATTACCCTACAGAGTGCGCAACTAAAGACATTCCTGTGGCACCACCCAGAGAGTCAGTCCACCACTGACATTTCAGCAGCTGACTACGAAGAAGCAGAACTTCTTCTACTACAACGAGCCCAGAGAGACTCGTTCCCCGATGAGCTAGACTGTCTACAGGGAGGAAAGCCCGTCCCATCAGACAGCAGACTGCTCCACCTGGCACCCGAGAGTGACGCCCATAATCTCATCAGAGTGGGTGGTCGCCTGCGGAGAGCCCCCGATCTACCGGATGACATTAAGTACCCGATAGTCTTGAACAGCCGACACAAGGTCACAGAGCTGATCATAAAGAAATACGACGAGGATGTACACCACGCAGGAGCAGAGAGAGTCTTCGCGGAGATCAGACGTCACTATTGGATACTTCAAGGAAGAGAAGCGGTGCGACGCTTCCAGCGAACCTGTCTAGACTGCCGAAAGTGGCGCGCGCAGCCCAGCATACCACGGATGGCTGACCTACCCCCCTGTCGCCTCCGACTCGGCGACAAGCCATTCCACTCCACAGGCATGGACTGTTTTGGCCCGTTGTATATAAAGAAAGGAAGAGGAACCGAGAAGCGGTGGGGTATTGTATTCAAATGCATGACCACCAGAGCGATCCATATCGAACTCCTTCCGACCATGAGCACAGACTCATTCCTTATGGCCTTCCGAAGATTCACATCACGGAAAGGAAAACCGTCTACATTGTTGTCTGATCACGGGACAAACTTCAAAGGCGGAGAAAGAGAGCTGAGAGAGAGCTTCCAAGCTATGGGCCCAGAACTTAAGACCCACCTCGCTCCATCCCAGATTGACTTCCAGTTTAATCCCCCGAACGCACCCCACTTCGGTGGAACCTGGGAACGAGAAGTACGTTCTATAAAGACAGCCCTGTACGCCGTGCTTGGGGCCCAGACTGTGGCGGAGGAAGTCCTAATGACAGTCCTCACGGAGATCGAGGGAGTATTGAACGCCAAGCCCCTCGGCTACGTCTCCAGTGATGTAGCAGATGTCGACCCAGTCACCCCCAACACACTCTTAATGGGGCGGCTGGACCCCGCGCTACCCCAGACAATGTACAGGCCTGAAGAAGCGAACGGCCGAAGAATGTGGAGGTACAGTCAAGTGCTAGCTGACAAGTTTTGGAGCAGCTTCCTACTCCACTACCTACCGTCTCTACAGACCCGCCAGAAGTGGGTAAAAGAGAGAGACAATTTGACAGAAGGAACAGTCGTCATGATTATCGACCAGTCACTACCCAGAGCTATGTGGCCGGCTGGCCGCGTAAGCAAAGTGATCACCGGTGCCGATGGCAAGGTCCGAGCAGCTGAAGTGCTCGTCCAAGGGCGAACTTACACACGACCCGTGGCGAGGCTAATAGAACTGCCCCGACTCCCAGACACTATCGATGATGACCATGACCCCATGACTTTGTGAGTTGACTGACCCTTACAGCGGACCTTGAGTGGTAGACAGTGCGGTTAATCTGTCTCTGCTTAGCTAATTAGGTGGGACTAATTAGGGGGCGGCTGTTGTGAAGGATCAGATTAAACCGAATATATATATTTATTTATGGATATATATTTAATAGTATTTGTATATCGTTTGATATCCCCTGTATATTCCTTGTACAATATGCACTGAATATCCCTTTAGTCTACTAAACAGCCCATAATAGTTTCATTCTACCATTGGACGAGAACCTGGCGCCAGCAGCCATACCCCTAGGTTCAAGTTCAATCGTGCCGACCAACATGTCGTGGCAAGCCCGGTTCCGCGTAGGAATACGTCTGGCGAAATACGAATGGTACTATTTGTTCACAGCGCATATATATATGGCGCAAGTAAAGTAGAACTTTCTTTTTAGTCCATTAGTTCTTTACCCTCCAACTAAGTAACAGACGCGAAGCCTCACCCACGACGCACGTGTGGTGCAGTAAGGCCTACTTGGCCTCAGAATAGGCATTGAGATATCGTGTGGATTAATAGTTGAATTGTCATAGTTTGGCACTATACCGTCGAGTTGGACGTATTTCTATTAAGCTAATAATAGTCTATTATGTATGGTGCATCGTTCGGTTAGAGTTATAAAGTGAGCAGTACCCCCATCGTTCCTGACGTTATCTGGAGTCTTAACCAGGCTGGGCAGACCACGTGTGGTGCTTGCATCCGAGGAGCTCCGGGCCAGGACGAGTGGACCTGTACATTGGATTACTTTACCCGGACGACGGCGAGCCTTCCACGGCTTGGATTATCTACATGCTTTGGGTGCTTTGATTATTCCATGGATAACGGCCAACACTGCTGAGTGTTGGAACTACCCCCCGGAGAGGAGTCCAGGTGAGACGGCGCTCTACCCCGAGTGAGGTCGCCTCACGTCTCTTCATCTGTGGACCGGCAGCTACCGTCCACCAGAGGGTCCAGCTGTATTCATCTGTGGACCGAGGTTCTGTGGGCATCGTGTTCAGGACTCTGAATTCTCCCAAGAAATCGTCGGCCAGATGGGATACCGCCAGCGGCTCTTCTAACCCCCCCCCTACTGTCTTACAACCAGCGGGACCCCCCCCCTTAGTGTATCCAGCTATAATCATTTAAGTACCATCGCTATAGTTCCCTAAAGAACCAGGTTGTATATTTGCTCCCTGCGTAACCAGAGATTGGACATTCAATGTTGATTTACCTACGAATACTCATTTGCCATACAAGTGCATTTCAAATCATAAATGTCATTAAGTGAACGTTGTATATACCCTTTGCTATATAAAATATTCGATTTATACATTTGTGTGGACTTCGTTTCATCAGGTGGGAAAGTGTTCATCATATCTATATCATGTACTGGATGGCCAGAAGTTAAAGTACAAGAGGTAGTGGTTTAATAATACCATACTTATCAATACAGTCAGGGAATTGTACCCCTCAGTTACAGCATTATATATCAGAGGTGAGTAAGAAAATGAACAAATATTGATGGTTAAGAATGAGCCTGAATAATGACATCACACAATAGTCTAATGATTAGAATGTTGTGTGATGTCATTATTACTTAGTATTAGACTAATCCTAATGAGATATTCCTCTAAATATGACTTCGAAAACAGCCACAATTCCAGAAAAAAAAATAGTAAAAAAAAAAGAATTCAGGGGGCCCCCATAGCTCTCGGGTGATAATTCGAACCCTGCTTAGACTTACATCAGGTTGAAGATGAAGGTCTCTAGCCGAAGGACATTTTCTCCTACGCACTTGTCTACAACAAACTAACGGTGTGCAGGAGTTTTTACCGTCATAAAATTAATTTCTCCCACAATGCTAGCACCTCACATGAAAATCTGGACTTTGTTATCATCAAACAAGCCTTGGCCATTTCACCTTTAGCGGTGTAGGTGTATCTTAATAATGAATGAAGAGTGCTGTGAGGGAATTGAACCCGATCAATGAGTCAGATAGTTGAAGGTAGACTTGGTAAACAAAGGTTTATTCAGAGTAATATGGCATGGATGACCAGGGCCGGTTCTAGGCATAGGCAGTATAGGCAAATGCTAAGGGCGCCACCACCCGGGGGCAAAAAAAAAAAAAAAAAATGTATACTAATACTAATAGTTTTTTCGAAATACTGAAATCTTATCTATAGTACAGGTCCAACATTTATAACAATCCCATGGAAAATGAGTGTTTTACAATGGCTCATTCATTTGGACGGTGAGTGAGAAATTCTCCAAACAAACAACTTCTTCGTCTTCTTCTCTCCCTTTACCGTATGGAACAGAATAAACTGTGATGCAAGGGGGCAACAGATAAAATCCTGCCTAGGGCAGCCAATTGGTCAGAGCCAGCCCTGTGGATGACCCAACTGGGACTGTCAGGCATGGCTCTTTATAGGGTGAGAGAGGGGGATTCTGGGTAGGCTGGGCCCAGGTCGGGATTGGATGAGGCTAGGGTGAATCAGAGGGGAAAAGGGGGGGGGGGGGCAGGAGGAGGAAGAGGAGGGGTGAAGTAAGGAAGGGGGGTGAGTTAGGGGGGCATAGACGATAGGTGGGTGGATGGGGGAGGGTAGACAGAAACTTGGGTATTTGGAGGACAATAGACGTCACTGGGGTGTCACGAAGAGCGCTATATAAATCCAATCCATTATTATTATTATTATTATTACACTTCCGTGTTACATTGAAATCAAGGAGGAGATTGCGGGGGGGTCAAATGAATGGATGTGGACGAGAGCCGTGATGGAAGTGGTTGCCGATACGGCTGTGGGGGTGCTAGAGACATGATCGAATAGACGTTTATGCGCCTCGCTCTCCTGAACACGGCGTGACCCATAACTAATCGATCAGAACTAAATCGGCAGAGAAAAAGCCCATTTTAAAGCACCTATTCCGCCTGGACATGCGCAGAGTGCCCATGGAGTCTGGACGACGCGAGATGACGCTCGAATGAATGTGGACTGTTCCATCAGAGGGGGGAGCTTCGATGGTCATGTAAGTGGCTACAGACCGCTGCACTTAAATATAAACATTAGTCTACCTGGAGACTCAATGAGGTAATTGTAGATGTCGCCATAAGACACGTCTGGCCATTTAGTGGGATCATTTCTTCATTATCCTGTTCGGCTGGCCACCGAAGCTCCCCCCTCTGATAGAACGGTCCACATTCATACACGTGGGAGGGGGGGTTGAAGGTGAAATGTGAATGGATGGGGAGGGTAATGGGGTGAGGGGTGGTTATTATTCCGCCACAGTGCCTTAGATCTCTCTTTCTCTCTGTGTTTCATTTTCATTATGTTTCCTGTAGGAGTTCTGTTACGATATCAAATATGCAGACCTCACCAAAAAGACCCTGGAAGTGACCGTGTGGGACCATGACATCGGCAAGTCCAACGATTTCATAGGTAAACATTGATTGATTGATTGATTGATTGATTGATTGATTGATTGATTGATTGATTGATTGATTGATTGATTGATTGATTGATTGAACATTTTATTAACAGATTGCCGAATGGGTACAATACAGTACGGCTCAATACACACAATTGTTAAGGGGATGCAGACCAGAGAAAGACTTTCGTCTTGTTTACATCAGGGTCTCCCATTTTCAATTCATAACATTTATGACATACACGACATACCGATATACAGTATGTACCTTGTATGTATGGCAAGTACATGAGTGTACCTTGTCAGATCTGCTTCTTAGTATAACACCCATATCAATAATACTGTTGCCTGAGACTGATGTCCATTACCTTGGTTTGAGGCTGGGAAACCTTTAGTTTAGTAAAGGGCCACTTCACCAAAAAACAATGCACTTAATTTACTTTGCACATAATCTCACGCACATCCCAAAACAGTTTTGCACACATTAATTTAGTTTGACAGTTATTGAGAGTAAATTAGTTTGAATATGGCCACCGGTGGTGTCATCATATTTATATCATATTTATTTATTATTATTATTATATTTTATATTACTTTATTACATGGCGTTTTCACATTCGCCGAAATGCTTGCTTGTGATTGGTCAATAGCGCTCGTCAGAGGTCCGATATTACTCGATAACGGACCTCTGTGGAACAATAATGAACGCTGTGCGCAGCTGTTCGCAATCAAGGCCACTGACACACACTGTTTCAGTGCAATTAGACACACCTGCCGGGCTGCGGGCGATAATAATAATCACTTTATTTGGGCTGACAGAGCCACAGAACAACTGCGTCTGCATTTGATCTTGTCTTGTCGATTTTGTAAAATGAATTAGGTATATTGTTAGTAAGTTAGCCATGTAATAAGCGGGATAATGTATAGCTATACTCGGTCATCATCGCAAAATAATTTACCTTCACTGACGTTTAAAACACCTCGCCGAGGCGGCTCGGTATTTTAAACTCCGTGTCGGTCAATTATTTTGCGACAATGACCTCGTAGCTATACATTATCCCTTACATATTGTATTGCATTATTATATTGTATGCATCCCCCACCCTGTACCCGAATTTCCTGAATTTGACACCCGAATTTCCCCTAGGGGATTAATAAAGGATTATCTTATCTTATCTTATCTTATCTTATCTTATCTTATCTTATCAGGGATATTGCATCATTGTGTTAATTACAGCTCCATGATGTAGATGGGAAAATAGCAATGCATTGACTTACAGGGGCTGCTACCATATCATTTCATTGAGATGTAATTAACACAACACACAACAGATTCAATGTCCCTGATGACATCACCATATTCAAACTTATTTACTCGCAATAACTACCAAACTAAATTAATGTGTGCAACACTGTTTTTACTGTATATAGTGCTTGTATCCGACGGCTGCCAGACATTGATCTAGGTCTTATTGGAACCCAAGGAGGACAATACACTACCTAAAGCATACTGCACCTTGTGACACTGAATACTGGAATATATATTTCATATTTCATTTAGTTAGATTTAAATTATAATTATATTGACCAAATTGTTTACCCCATGCTCAGTATGCTCAGTATATTCTTACTGTATTTATTTCTGTATATTTTATTTTATTTCATTTTATCCTATTTTATTTTACTCTACCCGTATCCTAGGCAACTTGATTTGATTTGTGTTATTATTCTAATTTCTAGTCCTGTCTAAATGTTTAAATGTTGAGCGATTTGCAGTGTCTAATTTCCCACGGGATAATAAAAGTATTTCTATTCTATTCTATTCTATTCTATTCTATTCTATTCTATTCTATTCTATTCTATTCTATACTATACTGTACTATACTTATGCCTCACATTCACACGCCAAAGGCAGAGGCAACCATGCAAGGTGCCAACCTGCTCATCTGGTGCAGTTAGGGGTTAAGTGTCTTGCTCAAGGACACTTTGACTCGCTGTCGAGAAGAGCCGGAATCGAACCAGAGCCACTGTCACCCGATTACATCTACGGTTCTCGTCATCTCTGCCAATTAAGTGAACTATGTACTGTTGGACTGTAACAATTCCATGTACGAATAAATAAAAATGAAAATGAAAATGACAAGGCATTGAACACCAAAACTGCTCTAGTGACTCTGCACTTTGACCTCTCTGAAGAAATGCATAATGTGTAAAGACCCCCACCTCTGAAGCCATGACCCCCACCTCTGAAGCAATAGCCTCTGGGGGCCTAGGATCAGATCTCACTAGAACACTCCTGTGCCCCCCCCTACTCTGTCTCCCTCTCTACCTTCCTACTGTCTCAATAGAGAACCTTGACTCCTGTGTCTCCCCTACTCTGTCTCCCTCTCTACCTTACTACTGTCTCAATAGAGAACCTTGTCTCCTGTGTCTCCCCTACTCTGTCTCCCTCTCTACCCTCCTACTGTCTCAATAGAGAACCTTGACTCCTGTGTCCCCCCTACTCTGTCTCCCTCTCTACCCTCCTACTGTCTCAATAGAGAACCTTCTCTCCTGTGTCTCCCCTACTCTGTCTCCCTCTCTACCCTCCTACTGTCTCAATAGAGAACCTTGACTCCTGTGTCTCCCCTACTCTGTCTCCCTCTCTACCTTACTACTGTCTCAATAGAAAACCTTCTCTCCTGTGTCTCCCCTACTCTGTCTCCCTCTCAACCCTCCTACTGTCTCAATAGAGAACCTTGACTCCTGTGTCTCTCCTACTCGGTCTCCCTCTCTACCCTCCTACTGTCTCAATAGAAAACCTTCTCTCCTGTGTCTCCCCTACTCTGTCTCCCTCTCTACCCTCCTACTGTCTCAATAGAGAACCTTGACTCCTGTGTCTCCCCTACTCTGTCTCCCTCTCTACCTTACTACTGTCTCAATAGAGAACCTTGTCTCCTGTGTCTCCCCTACTCTGTCTCCCTATCTACCTTCCTACTGTCTCAATAGAGAACCTTGACTCCTGTGTCCCCCCTACTCTGTCTCCCTCTCTACCCTCCTACTGTCTCAATAGAGAACCTTGACTCCTGTGTCCCCCCTACTCTGTCTCCCTCTCTACCCTCCTACTGTCTCAATAGAGAACCTTCTCTCCTGTGTCTCCCCTACTCTGTCTCCCTCTCTACCCTCCTACTGTCTCAATAGAGAACCTTGACTCCTGTGTCTCCCCTACTCTGTCTCCCTCTCTACCTTACTACTGTCTCAATAGAGAACCTTGACTCCTGTGTCTCTCCTACTCTGTCTCCCTCTCTACCCTCCTACTGTCTCAATAGAAAACCTTGACTCCTGTGTCTCCCCTACTCTGTCTCCCTCTCTACCCTCCTACTGTCTCAATAGAAAACATTATCTCCTGTGTCTCCCCTACTCTGTCTCCCTCTCTACCTTCCTACTGTCTCAATAGAGAACCTTGTCTCCTGTGTTTCCCCTACTCTGTCTCCCTCTCTACCCTCCTACTGTCTCAATAGAAAACCGTCTCTCCTGTGTCTCCCCTACACTGAATCCCTCTCTACCTTACTACTGTCTCAATAGAAAACCTTGACTCCTGTGTCTCCCCTACTCTGTCTCCCTCTCTACCCTCCTACTGTCTCAATAGAAAACCTTATCTCCTGTGTCTCCCCTACTCTGTCTCCCTCTCTACCTTCCTACTGTCTCAATAGAGAACCTTGTCTCCTGTGTTTCCCCTACTCTGTCTCCCTCTCTACCCTCCTACTGTCTCAATAGAAAACCGTCTCTCCTGTGTCTCCCCTACACTGTCTCCCTCTCTACCTTACAACTGTCTCAATAGAAAACCTTCTCTCCTGTGTCTCCCCTACTCTGTCTCCCTCTCTACCTTACTACTGTCTCAATAGAAAACATTCTCTCCTGTGTCTCCCCTACTCTGTCTCCCTCTCTACCTTCCTACTGTCTCAATAGAAAACCTTCTCTCCTGTGTCTCCCCTACTCTGTCTCCCTCTCTACCTTCCTACTGTCTCAATAAAGAACCTTGTCTCCTGTCTCCCCTACTCTGTCTCCCTCTCTACCTTACTACTGTCTCAATAGAAAACCTTGTCTCCTGTGTCTCCCCTACTCTGTCTCCCTCTCTACCTTCCTACTGTCTCAATAAAGAACCTTCTCTCCTGTGTCTCTCCTACTCTGTCTCCCCCTCAGCCTCCCTACTGTCTCAATAAAGAACTTTCTCTCTTGTGTCTCCTCTACTCTGTCTCCCTATCAGCCTTCCTACTGTCATTATTAAGGAGAGTGCCTCTGTTTCCTTGTTAACTGACAACAAAACTACATTCCTCCTCTTTGTGCCCATTCACAGGTGGTGTGTCCCTTGGCATCAATGCAAACGGAGAGCGGCTCAAACACTGGTTTGACTGCCTCAAAAGCAAGGACAAGAAAATCGAACGCTGGCACACGTTGACCAATGAACTGCCTGGTTCTGCCTTCAACGACTAGAAAAAAATACCCACATCCTGTCATGTCGTCCAATCAATTGGCCCCTTCCTGGCTGCAGCATATCGAAGATCACGCCTTGATTAACCCTCTATAACGTATCTGTCTCCTCCCGGCCCCTCTCTGCCCTGTGTTTTCCCCAGACTTGCCTTGAGCCTTGCAGTGATCTGAGACCTCTCCTTAGTAATAGTCTCTATTTATTATAGGGCTTGTTTGAATCTGACACAATGGGAAAACTATATGCTTGTGTTCATTATATACGATGAGTGTGCAAACGACTGTACACAAGGCTTTACAGATATGGGGGTTTTCACAAAACCTTATATTATCTCCAAAAGGGTCAACTTTTCAGGAATAAAGAAAGACAACCTCGCTTTCAGATCGACAACGCATGTATTTTTGAAGGTATACGTTGGGTTTATAAAAAGGATTCATGAATCCTAGTGTCATGGAACTGTATCTTTTTTTTTTCTTTTTTACAATCAGCAACCCAGAGCCTCGTCATATTTTTCACCTAAAAAGTTGTTTATAAACCAACCCTCATCTTAACCCTAACTTAACACTTAACCTTAGTAGAGCTTAACCTCACACGCCACCCTATCCTAAAATAGAGATGAAATTATTTTTAAATCTTGATCATCAATATAAAAAAGAAACTATGCCATAAAACTCAAAAGATAGAGAACTGCTTAAATGTAAAAAGTAAAAACATGAAGTTCACCAAAATTGGAGGTACTAGGTTTTACGCCTGACAGTGGCGTTATATCTGAAAGTAAGGAGGAGAACGTAAGGGCAGATTTTTGGAATAAAAAGTTTACTCCAGAAGCTGATTAAAACAGCACGTTATTGTTTACAACAGCCTGTTCTTGCTGAAGATTCAGATTGCAGCTGAAAGCCCACAACAAGCGTATGCTAAAGTCATTGCAGGTGTCTAGTCCTACAATGTACGTTTTACCAAGATGGGCTAGGTGCGAGCAGGGAGATTTTTTTTTATTATGTTAGCTATGTACCGGTATGTTATTAGGATGTTGTTGCTTATGTTTTTTTGTTTTACTTTAATATATATATATACAAATATATATATATATATATACTGTAAAAATGTAAGGCGCTCCACTGTAAGTGTATTAAACAGAATGTACATTTAGACCCCCCTCTATCCCTCAGTAACTCCTCTGAGAATGTGCACCTTAGTGCTGTGTATTGTAGATATTGTTCATATGTCAAATATGCACAGAGTTGCTTTGGCACGCATATGGGGGAGTGGAGATGGTTAGATAGTGTAGCCCATAAGCAAACAACCTGGGGCTATATTCAAGACAGTATACACCACATGATATCTAGAGTATAATTCTACTTTACCTCCTACACTGCACAGTCAAATTATATGTTCAAGTAGCCTTCTCACATGGCCTTATTATATTTTTTTGAATCAACTAAAAACGGGGTGATGTAAACTTCATATTCAATGATCACTCTCTTCTATTTCAGTTGATTCAACTAAAATAAAGCCAGGCGAGCCATGTTAAGCCAGACCTGGATACATGCCAGCAATGGGGTCGAGACTCACACATGTGCATTTCAACAATGGGGTCGAAACTCGTGCATATGCGTTTCAGCGATGGGGTCAAGACTCATGCGTGCACGTTTCAACGATGGGGTCGAGACTCATGCGTGCACGTTTCAACGATGGGGTCGAGACTCATGCGTGCACGTTTCAACGATGGGGTCGAGACTCATGCGTGCACGTTTCAACAATGGGGTCGAGACTCACGCATGCATGTTTCAACAATGGGGTCGAGACTCACGCATGCATGTTTCAACAATGGGGTCGAGACTCACGCATGCGTGTTTCAACAATGGGGTCGAGACTCACGCATGCATGTTTCAACAATGGGGTCGAGACTCACGCATGCATGTTTCAACAATGGGGTCGAGACTCACGCATGCGTGTTTCAACAATGGGGTCGAGACTCACGCATGCATGTTTCAACAATGTGGAGTCACTCAGTGAGCACCATTGGCTTGTAGCTATTGGGCCAACCCTCTGGGTCCGGCCAAAACATTACTTGAAAATATAAGTTGAGACAACTTCCGATTTACAGTGTAGGCTGTTACAGTACATTACTGTACTGAGAGCAGCCATTAGAGCGTCAGTAGAGCCATGGTAATATGCAGAATATTGGCACCCACTCAGTGGAGTCCTACAGAAGGTTTTTGATGAAAGGGATGTTGAAGTGCTTCACTACTTGGGGCCCCTATGGTGACTGAAGTGCCAACCACGTAAACTCACGATGTTGTCCAAAAAAAAAGTTTCAAAAAAAGATAAATGTTTACAGCTCCTGTGGGGTTTGAAATAACAGCTTACTAAAAAAATATCTGACTTTGATTGTCCATCATTACCTGTTGTCGCTGTAGTTGTGAGGCGAGAGGCATGATTCTAGAAGGACGTTGGGTAACAATTTACATGAACTGGACATTCAGAACGCGTTCATTACTCCTAATGCATAATGCTTTTGGAATAACGGTGTTATGACAGATTCATGATACATGCTCTGTTGATGCTGCTGCTGAGGGAGGTGGGTGTACTGTGACCTTACCTTCATGTGTATTTCAGTGGTAATGAGGAGGTAATGAGGTGTGTGTGTGTGGTGTGTGGTGTGTGGTGTGTGTGTGTGTGTGTGTGTGTGTGTGTGTGTGTGTGTGTGTGTGTGTGTGTGTGTGTGTGTGTGTGTGTGTGTGTGTGTGTGTGTGTGTGTGTGTGTGTGTGTGTGTGTGTGTGTGTGTGTGTGTGTGTGTGTGTGTGTGTGTGTGTGTGTGTATGTGTGTGCGTGTGTGTGTGTGTGTGTGTGTGTGTGTGTGTGTGTGTGTGTGTGTGTGTGTGTGTGTGTGTGTGTGTGTGTGTGTGTGGGTGGGTGGGTGGGTGGGTGGGTGGGTGGGTGAGTGCGTGTACTCTCTGACCTATGGATGTGTCGTGAATGTGTGAAAAACCTGCTGTGTCACAAAGCAGAAGGCCTGTGACCACCAGGGGCCTCCCATACGGAAAGGGATTATAATAGTTCCTGCTTTTATAAGAAACATTCTAAGCGTGTTTTTATTTTCTTGCCCTCTGGAGCCCTGAGCGCTCGAAGTTGAATATATTTAAACTTTTAGCGAAAGAGCACTGCGCGTATGACGAGCTTTCAACAGCCTCCTAGCAACAACAGCATGAGTGATGAATGCATTCTGAATGTCCAGTTACTGCTCTCTCTGGATGTTGATACCGTGGGACAGTGTGGTTGACAGTTTCACAGATTCAGAATCACAGATTACACATATAGTACTAGTTTCCATTTCACAGATTACAGGTAGTAGTTTCAGTTTCACAGATTCAGAATCACAGATTACACGTACAGTAGTACTATAGTTTCAGTTTCACAGATTCAGAATCACAGATTACACGTACAGTAGTACTATAGTTTCAGTTTCACAGATTCAGAATCACAGATTACACGTACAGTAGTACTATAGTTTCAGTTTCACAGATTCAGAATCACAGATTACAGGTAGTACTAGTTTCAGTGGAAACATGAACTAATAGTGAACGTGGCTCAGTAGGGAATAGAGTCCCTTAATTTCATGCCTCAATAAACACTTAACATAACCTTATTATTAGATACGAATTAAGGTAAATTAAGAAATAAATTAAGTGGGCGGCTGATTGGTGCAGTGGGCAAGGCGCTCGCCTCTAACGCAGGGGACACTGGGTTCGAGCCCAGCTCTCGGCGTTGCTACCGGCTGGCCGGTCGTTCATACTAACACAAGTGGCAAGTGTTAGAGGGTGGGAAAGCCGGTGGGTGGGGATTGGACGTTGTGGACAGCGACTCCTACAGGTCGGTTTGGTGACGCCGGTGCGACGGAAGCAGGAAGTGACGGGGCAGCGTGAGCCTCCCACGCGTTACTCCTCGCCACTGAGAGTTCAAGCTGCTGCGGTGAAAAGATGTGACAGGCTGCCTCCTCGTGTACCGGAGGGGACACGTGATGCAAGGCTTCTGTCCTCACTACAGCCGACCAGTGGGAGGCATAGTCTAGCAACGTTCAAGACAGGGGAGGGAAGAATTGGATATACGAAATTGGGATGGGAGAAAAATAGAAAATGGAGAGAAAAAAGTGAAAAAAAATTTAAAAAAAAGTGGAATTGTGCATGGACTAAGTAAAATTACTGTCAAAACCCCAGAATTGTACCCTTAAAAACCAAATACAACCCCTTAATTTACCCTGACATTACTGATAAGGTGTTTAACACCTGATTGAAATTAAGACATGTTTAATAAGGGGTGTGCAAAGTTTTATTTTTAAGAGTGTGTACTAGAATAAGGCATTCTTAAGTGATTTTGAAGGCATTTTAAGAGATGTTTGTTCCCTAGTGACTACTGACTAACAACCCTTGTAGACCCTTAACAATAGCTGTTTTTGTTTTATAAGTTAACTTGTAGTTTCATTATTAATGTAGTGAAATTCCCCTCTCTGTATGTTTATTATTATGCTTTTCAACAGATGTCTGATTCCATTCCATTGTTTGCAATGACATTTTTTATGTTGACAAAGACGGTTTCCCACAGGTAAGGTTGTAGTGTTGCCTAAGCTTTACCGTCTCCTTATGGACATTGAATTGTGATACGCAAACTCTACTCCTGCTATGAGATCATGCCGGCAGTGCAGAGTACTCTCCTCAAGAGGGCGGCAGTAGCTGTTTCTCTAATGCATATACAATTACTACAGGCAACCTGTGACATTTTGTAATATTGTCTGCATTTGTACTCAAGCTCAATATTATGGAGGGGGGAAATGCATGCGTACCGGTATGTTCTTGGTTTGTCATGAGATTACTTTGCCTAATGTTTGATACTGCTGTTCTTTCTGTAAGAATGCATCACGATTATGCTACAAGTCAAATCTTTCTTCTGGGGAACATTTTGTACCTTTGACCAATATTGCATTGCGTGTTTGGCGGCTGCATTGACTATCTGGAAGCGTGACTGCATGTGAATTAAATCTCTCCTCCTGTGTTCTGTTCCTTGTTAATACTCAGGCGATCGTTTGCATTATTTGGGTGGTTCTCTGATTGTAATAAAATACATATATTTAATCCAAGTACACCTTAGTCCTTGCACCAGTTGGCTGAGTCATCATACCTTTTTTTATTTCCAACCGTGGATAATTTTTTTCACACTTTTCAAATGATATGGAACCTTATTTTGTGTGTTAGGATTTTTCTTATTTTTCTCCACTAAAAGTGTCTGAGGCTCAGAAACCATAAGTGCAGACCAACCACATTCGGTAGGTGACTTCCTATGGGCTCCCATTTCCCAGCACTACAAATCGCCCATGTTGGCCAGATCAGGGCCCGACCTAGAACATTTGGTGTCCTAGGCAAGTTTCACCCCTGCCCCCCTCCCCGCAGCAAATAAATTAATTCATAATATTAATAATATATACATTTTTACTTTATTATGTACTATTATTTTATTTAGCTGGGTACAGTTTTTGGCAAGTTCTATGGAATTGCTTATGTCGCCTATATAGGAAGCTCCGCCCCTGGGCCAGATGGTAGCGCTATAACAAAGGGTCAAGTTTAAAAGGCCATAACTCCCATATATAAGATAAACACAAAACCTCATACTATGCAGCTGAATGTGCTCTTATAATATTACCTGGGCCACCTACAGTATGTCTGCCATAATTTACTATTATACTACTATATTACTCTATTATTGTTTGTCCACCGTTGTGACTTTTTTTTAAACATGTTTTTTCAGAGAGGCTTTTTCCCAATCAAGGCCCAATTTGATACAGAGCCTCAGGAGAACAACATGCATTACCATAAATGGGCCCAATTGGATAAATTATATGGTCGCTGTCAAGTTCAAGTTCAACCAATGAACTTGAGTAAGCACGTCCCTTAGTACAAAATTGGCCATAGGTCATCAATAATTTGAACAATTGTCATGTACTGTAGTTGTGTTGGATAAAGATCTGATCATAACTCTAAAATGACTTGAAAATTGCTCTGTAGGGGGCGCAATAGTAGCAAAGATATATACTAAAACCGCCTTCCTGAAAATATAGAAAACGTTGCATACAGGTCCAGCCCCCATGCCAAACTAAGCCCTCTGAAATATAGTGAGAATAGTCCTGATGGTGGGGCTATAGCAGCAGTGTAAAGTTCAGATTTTTTTTAACTAAAATCTTTTAAATCAATGGTATTTTCCAGAGTGCTGTAATCTTCTGAGGTTATCTGCCCAAATGAGATTAAGCATTCATACACTGGTACCTATGGTCAATTATGAAGTCCATCACTGTTTTTATTGGTTTGTTTTTTTCAAAATGTGCAAAACGAACTAAGTCATACAGATGTTGTCCAAATGATACAAAGATCACACAGCATTGACAGACCTCCATAATCAGAACCAGTAAAGGGACTTTCATTTGCACAATTGCGTCCACAGTGCATGAAAACTTTGACACTCTTTTCCCCCTCTCTGAACCATTATTTTCACATTCTATAATTAATCGGCTGGTTTTGATGTGGGGGCTGCCAGAGAGTGAAGATTGCCCAAGGCTCTGATGAGTTGATGACCTGTGTGAAGCCTCAGAGGCGGAGAGTTGTGAAATGATGCTATCTTGTCACGTCTCTATTGTGTGGACCATAAAACTTTTATTTCTGTGATTATTATGTTGAATCCAACCTACTAACCCGAAAAGAAAACCTGAACACCAGGCCTGGAGGACTAGGCCCTGGAGAAAGAGAGATCCAGCAGCTGAAGCTTGTGCGTGCTCGTGTATAATGATGGCCTTGTTTAAAGCCCCAATCCATGATTTTCTTTCTGGACTACATAAAGGTGGAGTATATTCACACACATTCTTGTAGAGTTTGATGTGTAGATATAAAATCATCCTTTTGAAACTGAATCCATTGTAAACCGGAATATGTTTTACCATACAAGTCTGTTATATATCATACTTGGCTATCGCGTCTCGCTCTGCCAGTGAGATATCCTCTTATCTCCACGCACCTAGCGTGCACGCGAAACAAACAAATGCACCCACTTGCACGTGACCAAGCCACTCCCATGCGTCTCCCTATATGACACCTTTCCTCATTTCGTTTCCAACGCGGAAGTAGCAGTGTACTCCGTGAACTAGTTGTTATGAAACGTAGGGAGAAATTACACAATGTTGGGTATTCGCCAGAAGTACACCAGCCCCCGGAATCTTCTCGGCACATCATAACAGCGCAGCGGTCCTGTCCTGGGTTTCCTCATCTCGTGACAGCGGACCAAGGGACGTCGCGTGACGGTTAGCAATCGAGCTAAGTCGTGCACAGGTAGGGCCTGTGCTATCAGGCATTGATACTAGCATGGGTAATACTGCTCGTTGTCTCGTGAGACGACCGAGTGATGTATTGGCGTGGGGGGGCGGGATATTTGGGAAAACATGACTCTCTTTTGGATGTTTTCCAAGTATCCTAGCGCTCGCAGCTAATGCTAATGCTACAATGTTGGGGCACCATTCCCATGTTCCCCGCCGAGGGCTGTCTTTACTGTCTTCCCTCCTCTTAACCATTCATGCTGACGGTCAATTGGTGTCTAATGTTGGGGGTTTAACGGGGGCTTGTTTACCATTTACATGGGTGGATGGGCTGAGGCTCAGGGCAGGTGTGCTTTTTGTGAATCTATGAATTGAAAATGGGGGTCCCTGATGTGGACAGGACTAGCGTCTTTCTCTGGTCTGCATACCCTTAACAATTGTGTGTATTGGGCTAGCCCATTCTGCAATATGTTAATAGAGTTTTTGTTCATTCATGGGTGCACACCGCAGTGGAGGTTGTTACATGACTACTAGTGAGGCAGTGCTTCACTAGTAGTAGACTTTGGTCAGCAGCCACCACTGGTGTTTCGTGCTTAGTGAAGCAGGTGGCATCAGTCCTTTGCCCTGACATGGTGGAACGGTGTCCCGCCCGCGTCAACATTTTAGGCAACCAACTTGTGTTCAGCGTTTCTCTGATTGGCCACGTGATCGTGGCAGCGCGAGACAGCGGCAGTGCGGAAATAGGCTGCATTCTATTGCCATGCTCTGCGATAAACTCTAACCTTAACCAACTCCGAAACAATGCCTAAACTTAACCCTAACCTTAACCAACTCCGAAACAATGCCTAAACTTAACCCTAACCTTAACCAAGTCCAAAATAATGCCTAAACTTAACCCTAACCTTAACCAACTCCGAAACAATGCCTAAACTTAACCCTAACCTTAACCAACTCCGAAACAATGCCTAAACTTAACCCTAACCTTAACCAACTCCGAAACAATGCCTAAACTTAACCCTAACCTTAACCAACTCCGAAACAATGCCTAAACTTAACCGGCGAAAGAATGCACGTTAAAAAAAATAAAATAAAAAAATTGAAGGGATTCGAACTTGTCACCAACGCACCGCAGGTTCCACAGCAAGGCGGCGAACGAGTTGAGCTAACCGTCGATGTTAAAAGACGGGGGATTACGGCTGCATAATGCCGCGGCAGAGCTCTGCGGCATAGCTCCGCTCTGTAAAAAAATGGTGTCGGTGGTGGGGCCTTAGGGCCAGCCGACGTCAAAACCATTGCTCGAGATTTTGAGGTTATTCAGCTTTTGACCTAGCCGCAAGCTATAACCGCAGGAGGGCTAGGATGCTGTCAACGGTTGTTCACAGGCATTTTTGGTTGGAGCAATCTCCCCTTAAGGAGGGGAGAGGTCTCCTCCTCAGGGCTCCCCTCTCCGCGGGTGGACCTTGGTCTGTCCACGGAGGCGCGGGCGGTATTTGACCTGGGCTCCACGCTGCCCCACACCGCGCAGCCAGAGGACGGCCTCGCCAGCGGCTGCGGCCATGTTTCCCCCGCCTGAGATACCCTGGACACAAAGAAAACAGGTGATCACAAGGCCGACAGCCTCGGCGGCCCAAGGGATCGGCTACATTAGATGAGCATGCCCTAAAAAAACGTTGCCGTCTAGCTGTGTCTAGCACGCTCTCCGGTTACTCGCACCCGCTACGCTACGGGACACAGGGCTCTGATTTGTTCCCTTTGGCTGCGGGCCGCGTGCTTTCAGTGAAGCGCAAGCGGCCCCACGTTTCGCTTCTCATGGGGACAGGGGCTGACACCCAGTTGCTAGCTAGGCCTGGGTCTGCCTGTGAGAATGCTGTGCTGTCAAGCGGCTCCCACACCACACGTTCTGCGTCTGTGTTTGGTGAGCCTGGTGTTGTGTCTGTCGACGAAAAAGATTGTCAGCGGGGGAACTCAAGGCCCAGGAGGTCCCAGCGTGAGTTCCCCCAGCCCCGCCCTCGCCAGGCCGGGTATCACGTCAGTACCTCCCCCGACCGGAAGACCGGCGATGGTCAGTCAGGCACGCGTGGTTTGGGTGGTAGTAATATCACTACAGGGCTACGGTGTGTAGGGTCCCACCCTATCGGGCAGTGTGGGGTCCACACGCCTTGCATGTCCACATGTCCAGCTGCAGAGCAGGCTATCCTCAGCAGTCCATGCCGGGAAGATGCTCAGCGGGGGAGCTTATGTCACCAAGGGTGATGGCCGCTCCCCCCGTATCAGACCGCCCCTTCTGTCTGGGTCCCCCCCTTGGGTGCGATTGCCTCGTTGGTAGAGTCAGGGTGCGATATCCCGGCCCCACGAGACACCCTGCTCACGCAGTTGGCGAGACCAGGGATGACAACGCACAGCGGGAGGGACCGGGCCACCTATCTACGATTCCTAGCGGACCAGCGGCAGTTGGCGGCGGGGGCGCTTTGGAATTTTACCACGTATGGCTGCAGTGGTAGCCATATGTCGGTGTGGATGGAGAGAACGCTGAGGGCGGCGCTTGTGTTACAGTTTACACACCCCCGCCCTCCGTTTTTGGTTTGGTACAGACTCTATTATCAGAGTCCGTGGCAGTGACAGCCCTGGCCGAGGAGATTCGTTCTCTGGCGGCGAAGCAGGCCGGCGTCGTGGTCCCATTGGAGGACGCGATGAGCGGTGTTTCCTCCCGATATTCTCTGGTGCCCGAGAAATCGGGGGGGGTGGGGTAGCCGGTGGGTGGGGATCGGACGTTGTGGACAGCGACTCCTACAGGTCGGTTGGTGCGCCTGTGCAGCAGAATCAGGAAGTATCAGGGGCAGCGTGAGCCTCCCACTCGTTACTCCTCGCCACTGAGAGATCGCGCTGTACAGGTGAAAAGATGCGACGTCCACATTGCAGCCGACCAGTGGGAGGCATAGTCTAACAACGTTCGAGACAGGGGAGGGTAGAACTGGATAATACGAAATTGGGATGGGAGAAAAAT
Source organism: Notolepis coatsorum (assembly GCF_963971535.1). NCBI lineage: Eukaryota > Metazoa > Chordata > Actinopteri > Aulopiformes > Paralepididae > Notolepis > Notolepis coatsorum. Next base: position 30,564,569 of record NC_140172.1, on the reverse strand, counting down.
AGAAAATGGGAGAAAAAGTAGATGAAAAATAAAAAAAAATATTATGGTGTTCACTCGTAGTTAAATACAATAGAGGTTGAATACTTTTTTTTTTTTTTTTAAACTTTGACCAGTCACCTGGTTCTTTTAGCGTTTATCGCTTTTTCTTCGCATTCATACTTGGTCAAGTTCGACCGACAGAAGCAGGCTGAAAGGGTTCAGATGGGGGGGAAAGACACTCTGGGAAAGGCACGGCTGCCGTCCGGGATTCGAACGCGCTCAGCCCCAGATCCGCGCGAGCGCGGTTGTCCACGGCGCTGAAATAGCACTCGCGGTACGTGGTGAGCTACTGGAGCTCCCCCGGTTGAATACTTTATTATCTAAATATGGTAAGTTAGAGTCTTGTGTTCACTCCTAGTTAAAGACAGTAGAGGTTGAATACTTTGTTATCTATAGATGGTAAGTTAGAGTGTTGTGTTCACTCCTAGTTAAATTATATCTATAAATCATATTCCTGGAATTGGGTAAGTAAAGGCTGCTCTTAGTACAGTAACGTACAGTAGGAGAGGAGGGGAACGTGCTGTGTGTCGGGTTGGCTCTGAAATAGGTTTCCAAAGGCGCGCACACGCACATGATAATTTCACATGCTTAACTCATGATGATGATTTAAGACAAGCTTTCTCTAGGCATTTCAAAATGTAGAGGAGACCTTGTTCGTCACAAAGCAGCCCAGATACGAGAGAAAACTTGATGAGAAAACTTTACTTAAAAATGCCAGCCTTTTTATTTCTCTCCTTTGACCCAAAACTTTCAAAATATGATTACTAATATTATTTCCATGAGTACAAACGAGACAGGGCAGTTCTACAGGTAGTTTTTGATGGTGAACAGATGGTGTAATCTGTGTAATGAAAATATCTGTGTCCATCGCATTATCCGTGCTTTCCCAAATTCATATTTGGGCTCATCCCTAGTATGTAGCATCGGCATTGTCAACACCTGGAGCTCACATCAAAGGGGCCTTTGTCCTTTGAGCTTGGGGGCCATTATGGACCAAGTATATATGTATAGGTTAGACTTTCTTTTGGCAATCGGATTGGGTTTCTTCATTGAGCATTCATTCGGCACGTATCTTGTGTTTTATTAATATGCTGGCTCTCACTGCCTATCTATCTAGGGGCCATTAGGGGCCATGTGATAGGATATGTAGCATCAACACCTGGAGCTCACATCAAAGGGGCACAGGTCTGTGTGTGTGTGTGTGTGTGTGTGTGTGTGTGTGTGTGTGTGTGTGTGTGTGTGTGTGTGTGTGTGTGTGTGTGTGTGTGTGTGTGTGTGTGTGTGTGTGTGTGTGTGTGTGTGTGTGTATATATATGTCTATGTATATGTATGTGTATATGTGTATGTATGTGTATATGTGGGACTTTGGACCCCATGGTGCCATTGGCATCAGCTAATGGGGATCCTTTTAATAAACAATAAACAATTAGGGCACAAGTATCTTGTGTTTCATTATAAATAAATGATGGGCATTGTCATTGTCGTGCAACCAGCATTTTGGCTGTTGGAACAATTTGGTTTCTGACTTGAGCCGCCTTTATAAGCCAACCGTTTCAGCCGCACCTTTAGCCTTTGGTAAATTATTATACAATTAATATGTGGGCATAAATGTACACTTTACAGTTTTACATAATAGGACTATAGGGTATTGTACATATCTGTATATAGTTATGAAGTGTTGTTACCTCTTGGCTCCCCTAACAAGTACCCTTTTCTCACAGCCTCATAACCTTTTTGTATTTCAGATATTGTGCATAAATCGCTAAAACATGAGAAATTGTACATCATCATCATCTTCGTTGTACGTCCCTATTTTCCCAGTACAGTGTGTACATAGATTAAAATGCACCAAAATCTCACTGTTCTTATGATTCCATCAATTCATACAAATATAGGAGGTGGTGCAACAGTCTTTGTAGCACATTGAATTTAAGAGTTTTTTGTGAAACGGATAAATATTGCCTCTGTTTTCAGATAGAAAATACCACATCAGCACAGGCAGGAACTATGTCCATGTTATAGTCTTACATTTGCATTCTAACAATCAACCAAGAGATGGCAGTGGAGTAACAGTAACACTGAGAAAAATACTTCTGCACACTTGAACAAACGTAAGGTGCGTTCAGAGAAGTGAGAAAAAGGAGAAGGCCCTGCATGCTGTTTTAAGCTTGCAAAATAGAACTGAATTAATTGAATATGTTTCATACATATCATATCTTCCTCAGGCCCACTGGATCGAAATGTTGTTTGAACATAATAAATACATTCAGTTCTATTTTGCGGATGCGGAAAAGCTCGTTCACGCCTTTGTCTCCTCAAGGCTTGATTACTGCAACGCACTGCTCATTGGGATCCCTATAGCAAAAGCATCCAGAAGCTCCAACACATTCAGAACTGTGCTGCTAGGAGCCTGATGAGAGTGTGGAAATATGATCACCACATCCATTCCCTACACTGGCTCCCTGTCTCCTCCAGAATTGAATACAAGGTCTCCCTCCTCACCCATCAGTGCATCCACAGCAACGCCCCCTCCTATCTAAAGGAGCTCATCGCTCCCCCGACCTCCACCCGCTCCCTCCGCTCTGGACACTCAAACACACTCCAACCCATACACAGGACACACCTCTGCACCATGGGTGAACGGGCCTTCTGCTCAGCCCTCCCCGACCATCTGAGAGCACCACAGTCCGTTGAGGTTTTTAAAAGGGGCCTAAAAACATTCATTTTTAACAAGGCATTTGCCTGAATTATTCTTTTACTTTTATTTTAACTTTTATTCATTTTATTATTATTATTATTATTATTATTATTATTATTATTATTATTATTATTATTATTATTATTATTATTATTATTATTATTATTATTATTATTATTATTATTATTATTATTTAAAAAAATATATGTTCTTCCATTTCATTGGTTGTTTTATTCATTTTAATTGTTTTTATTCATTTAACTTTTTATCTTTATCTCCTGTAGGCTGTAGCACTTTGAGATTTTCAAAAATATAAAGTGCGGTACAAATTGAATTTATTATTATTATTATTATTATTATTATTTTGGAAGCTTAAAGGAGCACTTCACCCAAATATTATAATTTGTATATCAATTACTCACCCTGTGATGCCTTGGATTCATGAATATTAGTTGCTTTTTGTATGACACATGTTTTTATTGTATTTCAGTAGTTTAAAGTCATCCAGAAGTCACACTTTTATTAATGTGGTCATTCTCATACATTTCAATAGAACGCTGCAATTCCTCTCGGAGGGTCGACACAACAAATGACGTGCAGAGATTTTTGGGCATAATTGTTTTTAAATCGCTTTAATTTAAGTATGATTTTAGAGTGTCTCTATAAACGTTTACACAAATACGATTTCACTTAGAAAATCGGTATTATACAAGCACCAGTTGACTAACAAGGTAACATTTAACTAGCAAGTTTACTGACAAGTCAAGTGATTACAGGAAGTTCCGGCAACTATTTATTTAGTAATTTGCCACTAAAAACTAACTTTTTGATTGTTTTTAATGTTGTAGAGTAGTCCATCTCACAGAGTTGGAATAAGCTATTTAAATAAATATTGGCTCTACCACTGATGTATTTGTATATAAATATATATATATATAAAAATAAATAAATATATATATATATATATATTGTAAAAAATATAATAATAAAAGAAAAATGTTTTACCGTTACGCATAGACTGCCCTTCCAACTGAAAAATGTCAGGATAGAATCAAAATATTAGGTAAAGAGAGAGCGATGCCCCATATTCCATTGCAGTTTGCACGGCCTCCTCACGGACCTATATATTTTATGCATAGCGTGGGTGGTGATGATGATGATGATGATAGAAACCGCTGTTGCGCATACAGTTGAATGCTGGTATTACACTCATTGAGGGACACGAAGAACTCAAGTGCAATGGGATTTGGGAATCTCAACTACAAATCAGGATTGGAATAAAAAATGCATTTATATTAAACAATACAGAATATACAGCACTTCTTGGGGTTTGTAGGGTAAGCACTTATTCCCTCCCCCCTGAACATTTATGGAGATGTATGGGCCTTTTAAGTCAGTGATAAAAGTGTCTTTCAAAGATAAGTGAGCTCCTGCACTGATTCTGAGTCCCTGATCTTGCAGGGACTCAGGTTCCTCACGGGTTGCGAGCTGGTCCCTGACTGCGTCGTTGAGCCCCCTCATGAAGGTGAGACGAAGTGCTTGATCGTTCCAACCGCTCTCCGTTGCCGCCAGTCTGAACTCCAGCATGTAGTCGGTGACCCCGCCACTGCCCTGCCGGAAGGTACCCAACCGGGCTCCAGGGTCCTGGCCACGGGCTGGGTGGTGGAAAACCCTGCGGAGCTCAGCCACGAAGTCTGGGTAGGAAAAACAGAAATCTGCCCCCATTGCCCAGGAGGCAGTGACCCACTGGGCTGCCCGGCCTGAGAGCAAGTTAGTCATGTAAGCCACTTGGGCTCCCCTTGAAGTGAATCGGCTGGGTTGATGACGAAAAACCAACTCACATTGCATGATGAATGTGGCACAATCCTCGAAGTTACCGTCGAACAACCGTGGTTCGGAGAGACGGGGCTCCCGAGGTGCGGGATCGGGAGGCGCGGGGCCTGCCAGGGCTGCGGGTGATGCTCCGGCCGAGGCTCCTGAAGTAAGTGGGGTTACAAGCAAGGTGTTAACGGTTTCACTCAGCGCTTGTAAGTGGAGGAGAATATTAGACTGCTGGCTAGCCAGACAGCCCAGGGACCCCTGAATAGGCAGGACCTGCTCTCGGAGTTCCTGTACAGCAGCCGCAGCCGCATCTAGCTGTAGGCTGTGGTCGTTGGTTAACTCTATCTGGACTGCCAACGCTGTTCTGACTCTCTCTGTGTCGGCTGGGGTCGTCATGGTTGGATCGTAATGTTAGGGTTTGTAACCGACCTCAAACGCAACGGCACAGAGAGAGTTGTTCAGAGTTAGCCAAAGCAAGGGCGTATTTATTTTCAGAGTTACAAGATGGAATGAAGTTGAGCAACCGAACAAACGGGGAATCTGGCATGTGAAGATTGTTGCGGCTCTGCAGATACTCCCAGTAGGTGGTGGTGAGGAATTGGCTTGTGACGTCTGAAGCGGCTCTGCAGATCCTCCCAGCTTTCACTCCCGGTGGAAACGGAGAGAGAGAGAAATCTGAGTTAGCCCAGCGCACAACAGAAACAGAGAGGTGACTGATCCAGTATATATCCAAGTGACTTGATCTTCGGTGTACCACACATAGTTAGCAGAGTCCAGAGAAAAAACAATACGGTAATCCAAAGTGTAAATCCAACACAAAAATAGGTGAGAACAGTACAAACAAAAACGGGATCTCTTCGGTGTTTCACAAACACACAAAAACTGATGATCCAAAAGAACTGTTTCCAAAAACTCACCAGAGCGCAACGCGTAAAGCGGGCAGATAACGAGGCGCAGCTCAGAACGGGAAACCAGGTTCTCCACAGGGATTCTCCACAAAAGTCCTGGAGAGCAAAAGACAGCAAACAGCGACGGGGAAGGCAGGCAAATGCAGGAGTATTCAGAACGATCCAACATCGATAGTAGGGGGATCAGGGTATATAAAGCCACAGGGCGCTGATTACAAGCTGTGACAGCTGCGGGATGAAATTGATACTTGCTCCAGAAGCGTGTGGCGGGGAGAGCACCAATCAACACGGCACCTTACAGGAACGGAGCGTGTGGCGGGGAATGCAATTAATCAACAAAGTACCTTAAAGGAACGGAGCGTGTGGCGGGGAGCGGACCAAACCTCACATGTCTGAAGTGACTCTCATCGATCACAACAAAGTGTCTTCTCCCCCCATGCACTGTCCTTTTCTTCTTCTCAACTTCTCCATCGCCTTCACGCAGGCCTGTCTCGAGGCCATGTTTAGACGGAGAGTCTCAACAGAAACCGCTTGATGTAAACAAGACAAACGTCTTTCTCTGGTCTGCATCCCCTTAACAATTGTATGTATTGAGCCGTACTGTATTGGACCCATTCTGCAATCTGTTAAATAAAGTTTTCATTCATTCATTCAAACCATGTCACCATTTTGGAAAAATATGGATGCAGTATATTCAACCATGATTAATGAAAATGAATTACCTCCAATTTCTGCTCACATCATAAATGTTTCTGAATCAATGTCAATCTCTTCTTTCTTGTTTTGCCATTTTCCCCGAAACACAGGATGGCTGGGGCCTGGAGAACATATAAGGAGAGGTGTGGAGACTCAGAGGTGTGGAGACTCAGGGGGAACCGCACAGAGCAGTCACTTGAAGACCACCTGGCATCATTGAGTGGCTTGCTAGAAAACATTGTCATGGTCCCCTAGGCCGAATACTTCATGACGTCAGAAAAGTACAATACAGATAGTCAGTCAAGTCAAGTCAAGTCAGTTTTATTTATATAGCACATTTCCAGGCAGCGGCAGCTGACACCAAAGTGCTTCACAAGCAAGTTGATAAAAACAAAATAGTGTGATGCAAGGTATAAGATTAAAAAAACATAGCAAAGCAATGAAAGCAACAAAAACAAAACAATATGGTGCAAGATATAAGATTAAAAACATAATAAAGCAATGAAAGCAATAAAAACTGGTAGGACACAGTAAAACAAAGAGGATAGAAGGGCCAGGGGTCTAGTGGTGATTAAGTAGGGGGGAAGGCCAAGGAGAACAGGTAGGTTTTCAAGAGTGATTTAAAAGCCTGCACGGTCTGGGCAGTCCGTACGCTGAGGGGGAGGCTGTTCCACAATCTAGGCGCTGCGGTGGAGAAAGCTCTGTCTCCCCTAGTCTTGAGCCTGGTTCTGGGTACCACCAATAGCAGCTGGTCAGCTGATCTGAGGGATCGGTGGGGGGGGTGGCGGTGCAAGAGCTCGGACAGATAGGAAGAAGAGAAGAGTCTACACAGGAGAGAAACCATGTCAATATGAGGACTGTTACAAAGCATTTAGTCTTTTAGTTAGTCATAAAATAATCCACACAGTAGAGAAAGTGTCAAAAGATGTGAGGAGTGTCAAAAGATACACATTTTCTTTTAAATAAATAATAAATAAACAATGTGTATTGGTATTTTGCTTTGCTTTGTTTGTGTTAATACAATTGCATTCATCTATAGTCCTAATTCTGTCACTGTTTGATGTGAAGGGTGGATCCGAAAGCTGTCTAGAACATTTATAACATGTGATGAAAAAGTCAACAAATAATGAACAAACTGTATTACACATTTGTTAATGATGAATAGTGTTCACTTTAGATTAGGGCACACAATAGCATCTGCAAATGATTTATAGATGTTTCATGAATGTCTAACAAATCATTTGTTAAACATGAAAAGACAAGTCTGGTATTTGCCTCGTGTCTGTATTCATAAAAGCCAGATCGTTCATAACAGGTGAGTTGAAAGTCAACAAATAATGAACAAACTGTATTACATATTTGTTAATGATGAATAGTGTTCACTTTAGATTAGGGCACACAATAGCATCTGCAAATGATTTATAGATATTTTATGAATGTCTAACAAATCATTTGTTGAACATGAACAAATAAATGGAGGTATAGTAGTTTTTTCATATCCATTTTTCAAAGCATCTACAAATGTGTTACTATACACATTAGATATCATTATTAAATGTTGCACTAATAATGAACAAATAAGGTTGATCATGTGGAAAAAAGTTACCAACAGATCGAATTTTAAACAAGTACATTTACAAATTATGTACTAATCAGTTGTAAATGGTTTTGTTCATGATTAGTTCATTATCCACTAATGCGTTATAAATACTTTGTAAATGGTATACAAATATAGTTATAAATGATTTAATAATCATTTATGAATGTATATAAATGGTTTGTTCATGATTAGTTCATTATCCACTAATGCGTTATAAATACTTTGTAAATGGTATACAGATATAGTTATAAATGATTTAATAATCATTTATGAATGTATATAAATGGTTTGTTTATGATTAGTTAATTATCTACAAATACCTTATAAATGTATTATAACAGGGTGTTATTATAAAGTGCTACCCATAATTTTTATAATGTGACGTTAATTTGTATGTGTATGCATGTATCTCTCTCTCTCTCTGTGTGCTCCTTCAGAGATTGCTACAGTGCAATCAATTACTAATGTTATCAGCAACTACAAACATAGCTGGCAAGTTAACAAATCTCAAGTACATATTTTATTAGATTGCAAGGTAAAGTAAACCTACCATTGTAGCTTTTTATCTGAAACTTCTCCAGGAGCTAATAGAGGGATAAGACTCGCTCAACCGATGTCTGCCTTACATTAGCATGTAGCCTCTCAACCAGCAATCACAAATCTCTGCGCATAAGTTTAACTTTCAGTATATCTAACAACTATTAGTTTGTTTTAGCATCTAAGCTACATCATATACACGTGAAGACAAGACTATCGCACATGGCAGTGCTGTTAAAACAAAAGCGGTCTATACTGTACCTTAGCCGTCAGGAACTAACATAGGCTAACAAACAAACACTTAACATGCCATTATCTTTCTGTAACATATAACACACACATACATACGCCTTAGAGTGCATGGTGTAGATAAAGAATGTATGTTACTGTTCTACTGATCTGTATTAGAGAGTCTCATCAGATACGGTATTACAGCTTGGTTTGGTAACCTGTCTGTACAATTAAAGTCCAAACTGGTCCGTCTGATGCAGACTGCATGGAAGATCATAGGGGTGAAAGGTCACCCATCCCTGCAGTCTATTTTTTAACAGGCTACTCTAAGGCCAGCCAATAGAATAGTCTCGGACCCCTCCCATGTCTTACATGCCGAGTATGAGCTACTGCCCTCTGGGAGGAGGTTTAGAGTTCCACGCTCTAAATCAAATCAAATCAAATTTATTTGTAAGGCCCGACAACACACGTCAATGTCCCCATGGGCCTTACACGTCTTCTTTAAACAAGTCAAGAAGAAACATAACAATAAGTCAAGAACAAAACAAGAACACCATAAGGTCCAACATTTTTTAAATAAATGCAAAATAAATGCAACACTCCCAGACATATATCCACGCGAAGGTATGGAAAAACTCACTCAAACCTAGCAATAGGAAAAAATGCACCACAGGCAATGTGGAGGAGAGAAACCTTAGAAGGGCCATTCAAGGGGGGATCTCCCTTCTTAGATGTCGGTGATAGTAGTGTTGCAGTAAAAACAGGCGAACAGTTGGTAAGCATGCACTCATGTGTCTAGACTAAATAGGTTTAAAAACTCCTTTATTCCGATCTCAGTTAAACGTTTAAATAGTGCCAGATAAAGGGCAACTATCGAATAACTGATATTTGTTTGTTATATTATCGATATTCGATAACCGATTTGGGTTTTTTGGGTATACTATTATATTGTATTATACTAGTATATTTGGGTATACTATTCTAATGTGGTGTTGCCAGACATCCTGCTGTGCAGGTACTTTACTGTATATTTTATATCGTCTGTTTGGAGTCAGTTGTGTTGTGTCATGTCTGTATGTATGTGTCTGTGGCTGTAGTGGGTGTAAGCCCAAGACAAATTTCCCAGCTGATGGGACAATAAAGTGACTCTTGACTTGACAGATACAATTAGCTTCTTAATAAATAAGAATATGATGTGCAGGAGCCAGAAAACGTCCCCCTAACACGAGGGAATGCACTGCTATGGTAACATGTTCTATCGAGTGCTAGCAGTCAGTCTTGATACAAAACTCACATAACTACTAATAATACTACAATTTAACAGAGTCATTTAAAAACAAATGGGTAAACATTAGTCTCCAAGTTTGTGTTGTGCTTTGTGTACTTTACATATCACCAACCTGAGAAAACAGACAAATAATGAGGCAGGCAGGCAAACACATGGCTTCTCTTTAGCCGGTGCACTGCACGCACATTTCAGAGTTGTGTAGCAAAGCCACAGCGCTGCACTGCCACCTGAATGAATGAATGAAAACTTTATTTAACAGATTGCAAAATGGGTACAATACAGTACGGCTCAATACACACAATTGTTAAGGGGATGCAGACCAGAGAAAGACGTTTGTCTTGTTTACATCAGGGTCCCTCATTTTCAATTCATAGCGACATTTATGACATACACAACATACATGACATTTATGGCATAGGGACATACAGGTATTTAGTACTGTTACATTTGTGACATATACGATATGCAAATATACAGTACTGTTACCCATAGATCCTGACAGAGTATATACATATGATGGGGAGGGGACTGTACATTAGGAGGGGGTGGGTGGGAGAGAAATATACATATGGTGGGGAGAGAATATATACATACGGTGGGGAGGAGACTGTACATTAGGAGGGGGTGGGTGGGAGAGAAATATACATATGGTGGGGAGAGAATATGTGTGCGGTGGGGAGGAGACTGTCTACAGTAGGCTCTAACCTACGGTCCATAGGTTAGAGCACACGTCTTAGGAAGTACAGTAGTATTATACAGTAGATCCTTCTATTGTCTTGCTCTTTTAAAGTAAGACTGTACATTTAAAGGTTTGACAAATAAACAAATCTACATTGATAAATACATGCTCAATACTTTGTATCTACTTTTTTTTTTTTTTTTTTTTATTACGGATCCCCATTAGCTGGTGCCATAGCAACCAGCTAGTCTTCCTGGGGTCCACACAAAAAAACATACAAAAACAATTATTATTGAAAAAATTTATTATTAAAAGTCAGTACTCAACACACAATGCATAATGAAACTAACAATTAAGATGGCTAACATTACATGCAAGCACATAAACAGAAAAAATTAAAAATTAAAAAAATACTTTACAGTGTTAAATACAATTTAAGATTATATTAGATTTAGATTAAAAGTGAATACATGTTCAATATTTGTATCTACATTGATAAATACATGTTCAATATTTTGTATCTACTCAGATGTCATATTTTGGTTATAGTTCACGTTATAATCCTACTTTTTTACCAGCAAAGCCCATGTCAGTGCTCTTCAAAACATCTTAATGGGATGGGATGGGATGGGATGGACTCATAATTCAATAGAAATCATGACTATACAGCATATGTATTCACCATAGGAATCGCAGTTTTTCTCTTTCAGAGAAGAAAATAAATGATCACGCTCCCTTCATTATAAATACTAGACAGTGGTCAGTGGTGTTTTCCCTCTCAAGTTTTATGATAGAAGTCAATAGGGACATTGAGACACTCTTACTGAAATTGTAACCCATGTATTTTTAGATATAGCCTTTGTGAGGGTGATCATTGATTTCATTTTATTTGGACTCACATTCGGTTACACATTGCCACTGTGTGTGTGCGTGTGTGCGTGCGTGCGTGCGTGCGTGCGTGCGTGCGTGCGTGCGTGCGTGCGTGCGTGCGTGCGTGCGTGTGTGTGTGTGTGCGTGCGTGCGTGCGTGTGTGTCTGTGTCTGTGTAGTTAAAGCCCCAACTAAATTGATATGGAACTCAAACCGGAGTCACTCTGGTGTCTAGATTTCACAGATGACCACAAGCTGGCTCTCAAGTTAGGTTACTGCTGGGGCGGTCAGGTGGCCTAGCGGAGATTGTGCTCGTCACCAATGCAAGAGGCTGTGGTCTCGACTCCCGGAGAGTCAGCATTGCCTTGGCTTGGGCTGATCGCTATACTAACTCGTTTGGCTGAGTTAGGGGGAGGGAAGCCGTGGGTGGGTCCTAGGCGTTGTGGACAGCGACCCCTACAGTTCGGTCGGGGCGCCTGCACAGCGAGGGTAGGATCTGGAGAAAGGTAGTGTGACCTTCCACACGTTACACTCTCCCGGTGAGAATCTGCGCTGCCAGGCTGGCAGCCGGCTGGCTGCACATGTGTCGGAGGAAAACATGTGACAGTCTCCGGCCTCCCGGACCAACAGTAGGGGGGGGGTGCGCAACAAGGGGGTTGCGAATTGGCATAACGACTAACAGTGGGATGGGAGAAAAATCGGAAAAAAGGAGGGGGAAAAAGATAATAATAAAAAAGAAAAAATTGTGTAGCAGCCTGAATATTCTACAAAGTATTCAGTAGTGCTAACTAACTGTTACTTTCCCTGTGGGTGTATAACGTGTGATTAACAGTGTTCCTTTGGATAGCCTAACAGTGTTCCTTTGGATAGCTCGCCCAGTCTAACGACGAGGTGAGGTGCTACTCTTCTCCGGCTGCAGTATGGATTACTAACAATAACATTGAGCCCTTTTTCCCTTTCTGGAGCGGTCCTTGAGTGGGACCAGTGGAGGTTGCCAGCAGTGGGCGGAGTGGCGGTGGTGGCAGGTGGAGCGGTGGAGAGAAGCAAGCAACGAGGAAGAGGGAGTTACCTGGAGGCAAAGGGAGCAGGAAGCTCTCTTCGGCGTTGGACTTTTGGCCGTGATCAGTCGCAGCCACAGCGGGCGTGTGCTTTGGAATAGCCCTGTTGAAGAAGTTAATGAAGGAGAGCCCCGTTGGAACGAGCAGCGGGTGATGAGAAGTACTTGCTAGTGACGGGTTATCCTAGAAGTATCAGCGATAGTGTGTGAGTAAGAGAAACCGAACCGAAGGACTAACGTCTAGAGTTAACGAGACTAACGTCTAACGTTATCGGGTTATAGTAGTTACTGTGTGCGGTGTGGTAGTATGCTGCTAGCGGCTCCGTCTGACTTGAGTAGACTACCGGGCGCGCGGCGCTGAAGAGACCGGTGGTATAGCCAGCCACGTTGCGTTAGCAGTGTAACCGAGATAGTAGGAGGGTGCATCTAGACCCAAAGCTTAGCTGTGTTTAGGGTAGCCACAGTATTAGCTCGCGCGACAGAAGCAGGCCAGCAACAGCAGCGGTGGACGTCTCCCAGACGGTACAGAGGACGCCTCTTCCCACCAGCAGAGGACGCCATACAGCACGCTCCTCCACCTAACCACTGCCTGCTGTCCGCCCAGCCTGCTGGCTGTGCTCGCGGGATCGCCGACGCCATCTTGTCACCTGGACGAGCGGTGACAAGAGTGGGTCCGCCATCTTGGCTAAGTACTAACGGTACCACGTGTATCAACAGCAACGTCCATTGAAGTGAACGCTAACGACCAGTGTCTAAGGCAGGGGTTCCCAACTTTTTCCCCCCAGGGACCCCCAAACATCTCTGATGAAATTCCTGGACCCCCCTCCTAATAAAATACCATAAAATACTTTTTTTTGTCATTTTGATACTTTTTTTTTGTCATTTTAATAACAAACTGCTTATACACAGGCATATGCATCATAATTAGACCCACTATGCTTCTTTGACTTGTGCCTTCAATCAACAAATCTCATCTTGCACCATATGTATTTCAAAATGTTGGCCAATATTCAAATCCTGTATTCATCCTCTCAAATCAGGCCCTAATGGTGAACGGTTTGCATTTATGTTGAATGAAGTAAGAATCCACTGCAGTACAAATATCCTCACCTCGAGTGGTGGTAGTAAGGTTGACTGACATGAGAATGTCCTGCTTCAGATCCTCATTTTCGATATACTGCACATAAACAATGAGCACAGCCTCGTCTGCGACAGTTGTAGTTTCATCAAGTTGTATGGCAAATGGACCCTTTCTAAGCTTTTCTGACAGCTGCTGCTCGCAATCACTTGACATCTTATCAATTCGGTCTTTCACTACATTGTTCGAGAGTGGTACTGATTTTAGTTTATCCGCCACCTGTGGGCCGCACAGTTTCTAAACCATTTTGATGCAGGCTGGTTTGATGAGCTGCTCGCCAATATTGTGCGGTTTCTTTGCTTTTGCAATTAAAAGCGAACACTCAAAGGAGGCTTCGGTAGCCTTCTGTAAATCACTGCCACCCCTGCTCCACGCTACTCTAACATCAACGGGCTTGTTCGCCTTGAGAGACTGTTCTTTCCTCCGAAAAAAGTCCGGATCCTTCCCAACGGTTTCTGGGTGCTTAGGCGCCTGATGTCTCTTCAGCTTGCTGGGCTTCAGGCTCGAGTTTGCCAACTTTTCTCCACAAATCACACACTCAGGTCGTTTGTCTGGTCCCTCAGTGAAGCCCATGGTGATGTAATTTTCGCGATTGCTGTAGGTCCTAACTTTTTTTGCCGATCAGCTGCCGTCATCTCCTTTTCGTTTGTCACACATTTTCGCCTCTGGCGGCTGACTGCAGACGAGCCGAGAAAGTTAACTAGCGTGCTAGGCTAGCTACGGAAAGTGATACAGTCAACTGATTCGCGTTTTAGCGGCTACCCGTAGCCTACTGTTAACGTTCAAAAATCATGTCTAGATGTTTATTTATTTATCTTTATTTTTTATTGTAGTGGAGAGACTATTCATGCTTCTGATGATAAAAATATGCTAATTAAATATTTCTCTGAAAGAAAGAAATTATATAAAAAAAGAAAGAAAAAAAAACTCAAATCATCTGTGGTCTGGCGGACCCCCTGCGCCCCCTGGCGGACCCCCAGGGTGGGAATCACTGGTCTAAGGGGTACCCCGAACAATTTAAGCCGGCTTAGGTTAGGTTTTCTTTTGGTAACGTGGGCCCACATTTACTTGGTTTTATTTTGGTATTTGGTTATTTGTTTATTTGATTATTTGGTTATTGAATTCCCAATGTGTCTCCATTTTATGCCTGGGTTCCCCTAGTACAAGCGGGGTGTTTTAATGTATTGAGCACTCGGTGAATATGGTGGGAAGAGCTTCCCCTACATTATAATAACAAGAGCACCCGGTGCCATGTATTAATGAATAACAGTGTAATGGATAACATGCCCAGGCTTCTATATAAAGTAGACATAATCGGGATCATTGTGTGTGTCTGTTTCTTCAAGTTCCATTTGCTATTCTAACCCCTGGGTAAATATTGTGACTGCATAATTATTTAACCCTTACACCTAGGGATGTCCGATATTATCGGCCTACCGATATTATCGGCCGATATCGGCATTAAAATGTGATATCGGCCGATATCGGCATTAAAATGTGATATCGGAAAATATCGGTATGGGTTTTCAACATTTTTTTTTTATTTTTTTTTTACATTTCTATAGAAATGATGTCAGATATCATCGGCCTGCCGATATCGGCATTAAAATGTGATATCGGTTGATATCGGTATCGGAAATTAAGAGTTGGACAATATCGGTTTATCGGTATCGGTAAAAAAGCCAATATCGAGCATCCCTACTTACACCCCATTTACAGAATAGCATTTGAAGGGTCTATACAGGTGGTCAAGGAAGGGTACTGCTTAAAGGGAAGCCCAATAACACTATTGAACTGACAGTCACTGGGTGTCTGGGTGTGGGAGGGCTGTCGGAGGTACTGGGGAAAGTGA
Organism: Notolepis coatsorum; assembly: GCF_963971535.1. NCBI lineage: Eukaryota > Metazoa > Chordata > Actinopteri > Aulopiformes > Paralepididae > Notolepis > Notolepis coatsorum. The sequence continues at coordinate 30,549,156 of NC_140172.1, read as the reverse complement.
GGGTGTGTGGGGAGCTACTGCTGACCGCCTTGGAAGGCGAGGGAGACCAGAGTACCAGTCCCCAGGTTAGTAAATCCTGGGCCCCATCTACTCCAGCTGCAAGCCCTCCAGAACGACGTTCCGGGCCAAAGACGGGGGTACTTATAGGTCCAATACTATAGTATCCTACTACCCAGTGTCTGTGTACTACTACTCCCACAAGCAGGGATAATCCACCCTTCTACATTAGGTTACTGCTAATGTGAATAAGCCTGTGTTCTTTATTGCAGTAGTGCAATAGTAGAGTGCAGTGTGGTTACATTAGTGTAGCTGTGATGAATGCACCATGTGATATTAGTATCTGTCGCCAGCTGCTCCCACGGCAGGTGTGGTCATAAAGGGTTGAGTAGTAATGGATTAAATTACAAAGAAATGTGTAACTATAATCAGTTACATTTACTGAGAAAGACACATCATTACAGATTATTGTTGGATTACTCAGGATCTTGTTTGAGAGGAGAAAAAATACATTCTGATGGTGAGATTAAGAACACAAATGTTATTTCTACATTGGAATAATGTTAATGATGATTGTGGACAATGTTGATAATGTTATTCAACTAAGTATAACTAGTCTGTAAATTGGAATGCAACATTTTTTAGGCTATATAAGTATTATATAGTATAAGTATTTCTAAAGTAATTAAATAGATTAAGCAGGTTGCGTTACTCTTTTGGACTAATCCAATGGATTACATTACTAATTAGAATTCTAAGCAGGTAATCGGTAATGAGTACTTTTCTTATTAGTATTGTCTGTCTCGATAACTTCTGAGGGGAGCCACCGGATAGGCCCGTTTGAGTTACATGGCTCTTCCAGCACACCCTAAAACATATTTGAAATTGTGCTATTCCAATGATCTTGGAGTTGCTCCACTATTCACAGTCTATGGAGCAGCTCCAGGATCAAATCAAATGAATCAAATCAAATTTATTTATAGGGCCCGACAACACACGTTAATGTCCCCATGGGCCGTACAGATCTTCTTTAAACAAGTCAAGAAGAAAACATAACAATAAGTCAAGAACAGAACAAGAACACCATAAGGTGCAAACATTTTTAGATGGATGCAAATAAATGAAAGAATGCAAGCACTCCCAGACATACCCCACGCGAAGGTAAGGAAAAACTCACTAAAACCTAACAATAGGGAAAAAAGCTCCACAGGCAGTGTGGAGGAGAGAAACCTTAGAAGGGCCATTCAAGGGGGGATCTCCCTTCTTAGATGTTGGTGATAGTAGTGTTGCAGACGGACAGTTGGTAAGCATGCACTCATGTGTGTAGTGGAACACAGATGAGTGCATGCAATAGCAACTGTACATTTTGAAAAATTAAAGATAGAGCTAATAGCGATAGCAACTGAACATTTTGAAAGATAGAGCTGATAGCAATCTATTTGAGGCACAGGGGCGGCGCAAAGAGGGTCACGTCCTCCCCGTCTTAGTCAAGGGACATTTAACACTCCGGTCGTTGCTCAGGGACAGCCGGAGACAGGGAGATAGGGGGCGGCGCAGAGAGGGTCACGAACTCCCCGACATCATCGCGGGACATCCGGCACTCCGGTCACCACTACGAGACCTCCGGAGACAGGGGGGCACGCAGAGGGGGTCGCAACCTCCCGGCCTTTGTCACGGGACGTCCAACACTCCGGTCAACACTCCAGGACAGCAAGTCATAGGGAGACAGGGAGACGGGACAGGCGTTAGACAGCTCATGAGATTGTAGTAGGCGGACATAGCAATAGATACAAGTGGTAGGCATATATGTTAATGGAGTAGATATATGAAGTAGGCGTATTATGTGAATAGAAATGGAAGTACTTAACCCAGCAATGAAACCGCATTGACTGTTAATCTGTTAACAGTCTGTTAATACTGTTAATCAGTTGACAGGACCACGGACAGACGGCGGTGAATAACTGATCCAAGGCCTCGGAGGTGCATGTAGAGCAGTCACTACAATCTTGGCCAAGACCCCGAGGCATCCATCACCTTAGTCAGTGCCAGGAGACGGGTACTCAGAGAGAAGGTGGGGGGGGGGGGGGGGGGGGGGGGGAGAGTTAGAGAGTTCCCATGTTTGTGGTGCTGCAAAGGAGCAGACATGTAGTACCCTGTAGTGCCATGTAGTACCATGTAGTACCCCGTAGTGCCATGTAGTACCCTATAGTACCCTGTAGTGCCATGTAGTACCCTGTAGTACCCTGTAGTACCCTGTAGTACCCTGTAGTACCCTGTAGTGTCATGTAGTACCCTGTAGTGTCATGTAGTACCATGTAGTACCATGTAGTACCATGTACCCTAACTAAACTACCCTGTAGTAAACTACCCAGTGGTACCATGTAGTACCCTGTACCATAACTAAACTACACAGATTAATCTAAAGGTCAGTCCCCGACCAGGTGAGATCAGGGTAGGTTGAAGGAGAGAGAGAAAAGATGAGTCTTAAGCAGGGATTTAAAAGCTTCGACAGAGCAGGCGCCCCTGATGACGGCAGGTAATTTGTTCCACAGGTAGGGAGCGCGGTAGACAAAGGCTCTGTGGCCGGCGGATTTCTTTTTAACCCTAGGGGTCGATAGAAGCCCCGCATTTTGTGAGCGCAGAGCACGAGCGGGCGAGTATCGGGAGATGAGATTGGATAGATAGAGCGGTGCAAGCCCATTTAAAATTTTGTAGGTGAGGAGTAGCACTTTAAAGTCAGAACGGGCTTGGATAGGAAGCCAGTGTAGGGCGGACAAAACTGGTGTGATGTGATCAAATTTTCTAGTTCTAGTTAGTATCCGTGCAGCCGCATTTTGCACGAGTTGAAGATTTTTGATGCTTGAATTAGGTAGGCCTGAAAAAAGTGCATTACAGTAGTCCAGACGTGATGAGACAAAAGCATGAATCAGGGTTTCAGCATCAGCCAGAGTTAAAATGGGGCGTATTTTTGCGATATTACGAAGATGGAAGAATGCAATTTTGGTGACATTTTTTATATGTGCATTCAATGAGAGGGAGGAATCAAAAATGACTCAGAGGTTTTTTATGGTGGAGCTCTGGGATACATGACAGGTATCAAAGTTGAGGGAGATGTCCTGAAACAGGCCTCTGTGGTTTGGGGGGCCAACAATTAACATCTCAGTTTTATCTGCATTAAGGAGTAGAAAGTTTTGCGACATCCATTTTTTGACGGCAAGCAAGCAGGCCTCAAGGTTTTGTAGTTGGGAGGAATCATTTGGCTTAATAGGTATATATAATTGGGTGTCATCAGCGTAAAAATGAACGTTTATGCCAAATTTGCGTATGATATCGCCGAGGGGTAGCATGTAAATCGAAAATAGCAAAGGGCCCAGGACAGAGCCTTGTGGGACACCACATTGCACTGGGAGGGTCTCAGATGTTAAATCATTATAGACCACGCAGTGTGTTCTATCAGTTAAATAGGATTTAAACCAAGCTAGGATCTGTCTCCTGATGACATAATCACTAGAGTCTTGTCTCTCTGGTGTTCAGGAGACATGTATAGCTCAGTTTCAGGTAACTGAGCTATACAGTATAATAGATATACAATATCTGTATGTAATTCTATTTTAGGGTGGATTTTCCCTCCCATGTAAATTCATTTTAATTATGTGAAAATGAACGTCAAACTTCAATCTGTAACAGATTATGCTTTAAAAGTAACCTTCCCAAGCCTGTTTATAATTCAGAGCTCAAGAAACTCCAGCACTGTTGGTCTCTTTGACCCTTTGGACTACTTAGGTATCTGTTATAACAAACTGCTTTTAAAGTGCACATGGCTATGTAGCTTTGAACAAACAAACACACACACACACACACACACACACACACCATAGCCATGAAGTGCTTCGAGAAGCTAGTAAAGGGCTACATCTGCTCCTCCCTCCCCATCAACATGGACCCCCTGCAATTTGCATACCGCCCCAACAGGTCCACGGAGGACGCCATATCCCATGTGCTGCACACAGCAGCATCACACCTGGACAAGAGGCAGGGGAACTATGTGAGAATGCTATTCATCGACTACAGCTCGGCATTCAATACCATAGTCCCCTCCATACTCATAGCCAAGCTCAGGGACCTGGGCTTGGGCTATGACCTCTGCCAGTGGGTCTTGGACTTCCTGACTGGCAGACCCCAGGTGGTGAGAGCAGGCAACTGCACCTCCTCATCCATCACCCTCAACATAGGGGCCCCCCAGGGCTGTGTTCTGAGTCCCCTCCTCTACTCCCTGTACACACACGACTGTGTGGCTCAGCGGAGTAGCAATACAATCGTCAAATT